>NC_135863.1:3772231-4372231 GCF_031162955.1 Sander vitreus
TTTTTCACAAAACAGCATTGTCAATCAAAGTGCATCATGTCAACAGTCCAAGGCAAGCATCAGCACCTGAAGCCAGAATGACTGATGACTTCCTTTATTATCCTTGCAGGTTAGAACTGTGTGACCACTTCACATATCAATAATCACAAGAACCCTCAGTCCCTCCCCCCTTTCTGCTGAAACCCCAAACGGTCTCCTACACCCCTCCCACCACAAGGGAGAATGAATGTGTGTGCATGAGCAGTGATTGACACACAGTTAGACACCCCCCTGGCCCCTGGCCCCAATTGGTGCATCTGAACAGGGAGCTGTGGATTTTTGCAAATTGCACTACAGGCTGTAGGTGGTGCCAGAGAAGACAGATTTTTTTTTTAATTACCTGCTTCATGTAGTTCTACCGGAACATTTTTAAGGTTTGCTCCACTGATTGTGATCTTTGAATTTCCAAACCTTTTGTTTCATTTTTTTATCTTTTCCCTGTGCTGCAACATCCTCTGCTGCACCTATGTGTACAGCTGATTCCAACAGCTTGTAGAAGACATCCAAGCCATAGGTGACATTGCTTGACCCTCAACCATTGCTTGACTATTTAAAAATCAACAGCACTGCCCTGCCTAATGCCACAATCATGTCATATCAGAATTACTGTTAATGACCAGTTTTCACCTTGTAAACAGCCTTCACATCACCTGTCATAATTAAAAGTGGGGAATTCAGATTTCAGTCTGATATGTCTGACTTAATAATATGGCAGTAGCTGATAACCAAACAAACATTGTTGCCTCACATTACCAAAGTCTGTTGCTCACTGTAAAGTTGTTTTGATATTGTGCTTTCAGTGATTTTAATTCCATTCACAATTTTGATTTGATTTATTGGGATCTCCATTAGCTGGGGACATAGCCACATCAATTCTTCCTCGAATCTGCCCAAAACCTGTGCATCTACACAGAGATAAACATAAATAAACATGACATGAATCAATGATGGTCAGATCGAACAAAACATACATAAACAAAAACCCTTAATGAGACTATATATTTTGATTTTGATGGGAGTGGCAGCATCCATTAAATATTAGCAAACGGCTAGGAGAGGTTCCTCAAGTAATATTTTCAATTGATTTTTTTCTTGAGATTTTCCAGTATGGTATGATCCAGTAAAATGGCACAATCTGAGATGTATTAATCCCCATTTTTGTTATCTTTGCCGCCATCTTGACTGTAAAGCTGCTAATGGAGCTGGGATGTACAATGGATGTACATGGCGGCGCATCCATGAGTATGTCCATGGCGGTTTATTTTGGCCTTAATGGAGACAGGAGGGACAATCGAGTGAGATTCAACTCTTCTTAGTAGGAGAGGGAGACACATCTGGTGGAGAGCTGCCTCTACTGCACTTTTCTAGTTTTCCCTGTATTCTATCCAACAAATGTTTTTTTATAACAGACATGTTGACTTCATTAAAAATTAGAAAAAGAAAAGCAGGGTTGTAATTGATATCAATAATAATGGGTCCATTCCACTTGAGTTTCAGTCATGCCATGTCAGCGCACAAGCATTCATTATTTTCAGTGAAAAACTGAAACTGGACCACACAAATGTAGTTAGTTACACCTCTGCTAGTCTTTGTATGAAATGTCAAAACAATGATAAAAAACAAACCTTAATCGACTTTCAGATTGTGAATAACGAAGATTGCAGTTATTAAATTCAAGCACATTCAAGTACATTCAGTTTCACGTTTGTTTGAAATACTAGTGGGTGAAACTTTGGAAACACACTAATGGTATCTGTGTATCATTAGTGCTGCTTTGGATCAAGAGTGCTTAAACACAAATGGAAACGTACTGCATACAGTGGGGCAGAGTATGTGGGGAATTTATGAGTGAGTCGCAGACATTCATACTGTGTTCTTTTATCCACTCAAATGTTTGTATCCATGATGAAAACTGAAGCATGGAAACTAATACAGTGGGGCAAAAAAGTATTTAGTCAGCCACCAATTGTGCCAGTTCTCCCACTTAAAAAGATGAGAGAGGCCTGTAATTTTCATCATAGGTACACTTCAACTATGAGAGACAAAATGAGAAAAAAATCCAGAAAATCACATTGTAGGATTTTTAATGAATTTATTTGCAAATTATGGTGGAAAATAAGTATTTGGTCAATAACAAAAGTTCATCTCAATACTTTGTTATATACCCTTTGTTGGCAATGACAGAGGTCAAATGTTTTCAGTAAGTCTTCACAAGGTTTTCACACACTGTTGCTGGAATTTTGGCCCATTCCTCCATGCAGATCTCCTCTAGAGCAGTGATGTTTTGGGGCTGTCGCTGGGCAACACAGACTTTCAACTCCCTCCAAAGATTTTCTATGGGGTTGAGATCTGGAGACTGGCTAGGCCACTCCAGGACCTTGAAATGCTTCTTACGAAGCCACTCCTTCGTTGCCCGGGCAGCGTGTTTGGGATCATTGTCATGCTGAAAGACCCAGCGATGTTTCATCTTCAATGCCCTTGCTGATGGAAGGAGGTTTTCACTCAAAATGTCTCGATACATGGCCCCATTCATTCTTTCCTTTACACGGATCTGTCGTCCTGGTCCCTTTGCAGAAAAACAGCCCCAAAGCATGATGTTTCCACCCCCATGTTTCACAATAGGTATGGTGTTCTTTGGATGCAACTCAGCAGTCTTTCCCCTCCAAACACGACGAGTTGAGTTTTTACCAAAAAGTTCTATTTTGGTTTCATCTGACCATATGACATTCTCCCAATCCTCTTCTGGATCATCCAAATGCTCTCTAGCAAACTCCAGACGGGCCTGGACATGTACTGGCTTAAGCAGGGGGACACGTCTGGCACTGCAGGATTTGAGTCCCTGGCAGCGTAGTGTGTTACTGATGGTAGCCTTTGTTACTTTGGTCCCAGCTCTCTGCAGGTCATTCATTAGGTCCCCCCGTGTGGTTCTGGGATTTTTGCTCACCGTTCTTGTGATCATTTTGACCCCACGGAGTGAGATCTTGCGTGGAGCCCCGGATCAAGGGAGATTATTAGTGGTCTTGTATGTCTTCCATTTTCTTATAATTTTTCCCACAGTTGATTTCTTCACACCAAGCTGCTTACCTATTGCAGATTCAGTCTTCCCAGCCTGGTGCAGGTCTATAATTTTGTTTCTGGTGTCCTTTGACAGCTCTTTGGTCTTGGCCATAGTGGAGTTTGGAGTGTGACTGTTTGAGGTTGTGGACAGGTGTCTTTTATACTGATAACAAGTTCAAACAGGTGCCATTAATACAGGTAACGAGTAGAGGACAGAGGAGCCTCTTAAAGAAGAAGTTACAGGTCTGTGAGAGCCAGAAATCTTGTTTGTTTGTAGGTGACCAAATACTTATTTTCCCGAGGAATTTGCAAATAAATTCATTAAAAATCCTACAATGTGATTTTCTGGATTTTATTTTCTCATTTTGTCTCTCATAGTTGAAGTGTACCTATGATGAACATTACAGGCCTCTCTCATCTTTTTAAGTGGGAGAACTGGCACAATTGGTGGCTGACTAAATACCTTTTTGCCCCACTGTATTAGTTTCATGCTTCAGTTTTCATCATGGATACAAACATTTGAGTGGATAAAAGAACACAGTATGAATGTCTGCATTCACTCATAAATTCCCATGGTTTTTAATACACAGCACAAGACAGAAGCAAACACATTTCAGCACTTCACTTTTGTCAGCATTTTCTTTTGTTCTTAATGCGTTCAGCCATTCTCTTATAAAAAAGTTTTAAAGTAAGGTTGGCTTTTGCTTTCTTCTAGCTCACATGCTGACAGGGTTTTTGCATGTGTATCCTCTAGAGACAGATCTCTCTAGCTGGGAGGTGTTTTACAGGCTTTACAACAGTACAGCTCTTCCCTTTAGGGACCCTCAAACAGACACAAATCACTTTGACATGTCTTTCTTCTTCCCCTTTTTACATACAGGATATAGGCATTTGGAGAAATGGCCAGTTCTTCATGTTACATTCTGGATTCCAATAGCAAGCAATGACTTTGAGAATAAATACTAACATGTGGACATTATGCTTTCAGTCAAAATAGGATTAAATGCACAAATTGGACTGTGACAGGAAATTCTTTTTTTGGTTTCAATTACACAAATTTGATATTGCTTGAACATGAAATGCTGCATTTGTACAGTTTTAGGTTCCCTTGGGTCCGCATTAGTTCAGTTTCCATGGCACGCAGAGACTTCCAATTGCAATACTGCAAATCCAGCGGAAAAAAATTCTTGATCACATCAGTGCAGGCAGAGCAGTAATATGGAAATCCTTGTCATGGTTTGAACCAACAAGAGGGGGATTAATGGAAAGAAACGAAGCTGTGAGCAAGGCTAATACACCGTTAAGTGTGCTTTATGTGCTGAAGGGTTGCTTAGTCCAATTGTGGTTTTATGTTATCACTCTCTTCCTCACTGAGTTTTTACTTGACATGTGCTAGACTGTCAACACAACCTTTCAGAAAATAATACATTCGCAAATAATTCAAGCCTACTTGTAGGCAGAGAAACACTATCATGTTTTCTCTCAATCTCTTTATCTAGTTCTGTCTCCATCTGGTGTTTTAGCCCACTGTTTGGCTGCTGGCGTATAAAGCCAGCCTGTGATCTGTAACACACATGCAATGCTTCAGAGGAAATCATGTTATCACAAAAATCATGAATGGCAAAGGCTTCAGTAAATTTGCATTGCACACTATGACCAATCTTTTAAGGTCATAGATATGTAAAGACTATACAGTGTGCCTAAAACTATTATGAACATAGTGAGCAACACTGTTAAACTGGGCAACTGTAGTCTATTTTGACTTAATCCCACATATACCGTCCTGCTGCCCCAAATACGTACTAGAGCACCAAATGTGGTTTAATCCACCACTGAAAATGGTCCCCAACAAATAGACTATTTACTTCTGTAAACATTTGAACTACAGTTCCCACTAGAGCTTTTAAAAAAAGTCAAAGTACAGATTTGTGACCTGTCTTTAAAGATGTGTGTCAAGATTGGTCATCAACAAAAAAAAATGTAAAGCCTAATAAGTTGTATTTTTTTAATTGCAATAGTGGTATGAAGTTTTCTTTTGTCCAGTGTTTTAAGAGCTTCTTTGAAAGCTAAGCTTGGCAGTTATAGCTCATCTAGATACTGTAGCTACAGGCATGTGTGTCTACTTTGAACTGAGGTCAACTGTGTAAGCAACCTTACAGGATTTACTCGTACATTGCAGTTTTTTAATTGAGAGGCAAGAGGGCAAGCCTTAATTAACACCCTCCTTTTGCCAATTAGTAAGGAAAACTAAATGTTTGTCGCTTCAATGGTTAAGAAGTTTAAGCCTCTGAGAAATGTGAGAATAGACTGATAAAAACTCCAGTGCTCTTTCGTTGCCCTATTTTTTTTTATTTCTCTAGAATGCAGTAGATGCAGCATCTGTGAAAGCATCCTGACTAATTTACTGTGCGAAAACTCTTTTGTTCTTCTCGGTCCTTCACAACTTCCACACTAACTATGCAAAGTTGACCCATTCTATAAGTCTGTGTAGCATAGCTAATGTAAATTTAATAGAAGCTAGAGCTCCCAAGTAGCAAACCTGACAAGTATAAACACACCACTAACTAATATGCTTCAACAATGAAGATATCAACTTCATTGTAATGCGACTGCTGACATTCTCTGCCTCTGCTTCCTCATAGGCTGGAATTAAACTACTGTCGACCATTTGCATAGTGTATGAGCTTGAATTTGAGTGACTTGTTTCTTGTCAGAAGCTAAAATGATATTGCCTTCTGATCAATTTCCCCAGCCATGAAGTGGATGACCTTGATGAAGTACGATGCTTCATCAACTAGAAAACCTTTTCTTCAATTTAGGCCCTTTCCAGGATTTTTTCATTGTAAGATGCAACAACATCAAAGCAAATAAGCTCAGACACGCAGACAGAGCTTTCATTTTCTTGTCATCTCCGATCCCCTGCAGGGAGCTCAGGAGGAGCCGCAGCAATAAATTACATTCTTGGTCATTAAGACGAGGACACTGTTGAATTTGTGTTGCTCAGTGAGTTGACAAACGTGTCTCCACGTGCCTGAGTTGCTTTACCCTATTAATTGTGATATGAGAAAATAAAGTGCATTACAGCAGTGACGGCAAAGCCCAGCGTTATATGTCACAGTCAGTTTAAATGTTGGCTGCAGTGTGGGCAGCTGCTTAGAGAGCGTTTTGTACTGGACTCATAAAGGTTCTGTACGCATCATCTGCAATCTCAGAAAGTTATACAACGCATGGAGGAAGCTGCGCTTCTTTCTGTGTTTTTGTTAGCTTTTCTACCTCCTACCTCCATCTGCATGTGTGTAAATGAAAAAAAAAACAAATATGTTATTGAATCTAAAAATGTGTGATGCTTCTTGATTTTCAGCCTTGGCAAATCTGTCCGTGTGTGTGTGTGTGTGTGTGTGTGTGTGTGTGTGTGTGTGTGTGAGAAAGATTTGCTCTTAAACCTGAGTCAAGCTGATGTCTTTAAACGTACGGCAGCCATAACACTTTCCTTATTTATTGTAAAGTGTTCCGGATGAATAAAATAATGCTCTATAAACGTACTCAGTGATAATACCTAAATGTAATTTAGGAGAATGTTTTGGCTTCAAACATAGGAAACGATACTTTACCCTTTCTGTAGCTGTCAAACACAAGTCAGACAAGTAAAATAGCTACACTGTGCTTTTTTGCTGGCTTCACTCCCATTTATCAAGGCACCTCCCTGTCTGATTTCTAAATAATGGCCCCTTTCAGTTCATTCCCTGTCTGAAATGAGAAATTGACTTATTGTTGGCTAACACTTTCTAAAAAGCAATTAAGATTTTTTTGTTCATGGAGTTACTCTCCCACTCCCTACTCAGTGTTAAACACAAACACTTGCTATAAAGCAGCAGATAAAACGCATTGGTGTTAAAAGTGGTCTCCTCTGCGTAATGTAAACATAACAGATCTATTACTCCAGCTCATAAATAAAAGAAACAATCAGATGGGGAATCATATAGTTTCTGTAAATAATACAAGGACAAAAACGACAAAATTAGAAAATGAAAAGAAATGTTAGCCGTCTGCAAAACATTCCCCAAACAGAGGTTCACAAAGGAACGTAAAATCGCATGTTTCAGAACAGTACGTTCTGTACAATAATTAGACCCCACAGGACCAATTGTGAGGTTACTGAGAGGGCTTCTTAATCTTGTCATGTAAGGTAAATCATAATGAAAATGGTAAACCGTGTTCAGAGCCTGCCTTTAAGAGTGAGTGATTAAACATGGATTACACTTGTCTGTTGTCTGTTTCTTATCATACCTCTGCTTTATTCTTAGAAAAGAGCAGTAGGGTTGAAAAGCAATGATGGTAACAAAGCACAGTTCCTCAAGCCCTCTATTTAAGTCATATTTAATAAATAATTTAAGCTAACTATACTTTTTTCAATACCACATTCTTTGGAACCACATTCTTTTGGAAGTAGCATACAACTATTTAATTTTCAGATTATGATGCTGCATACAAAACCAATGTTCATTTTATGAATGCTTCTTATGATTTTATACAATTTTCAACCTGATAAATTGTTATAGATTAAGCTGCCCAACAACATTAGCTCCACCTAAGCCAACCAAAAGAATAAATGCGTACAGTTATCATTAGTCTATATCTACGATGTTCCACATCCGGGATTGCTCTTGTTCTGCCATAAATTCCGCCGCATGCCACTCTGCAGAAATAGTGAGCATGTTTTATTCATACAGTATACCACATTTCCTCAATGCTGGGGAAAAAGTACATACTGTAGAGAACATAGCTTTATACCCTCAAGACTGATGATGATGCCAGTGATGTTAATTACTGGCATAAGATCTTCTTGACTGAGGAGAAATGTTGATTTCTTTTTTTTAAATATTCTCAAGAAATGTTTACCTCAGTGGCTGGCCATCACCCAAAAGCATAATTCTGACATCAAATTACCAACCACGTCTCCTATACACTATTTTTCTTGCCAACATAACTGCTACTTAGATTATATTCACATTCCTATAGTGCAGAGAAGTTGTAGGGAGCAGGTCAGGGTTTGAGCGGTTTGGTGTACAGATCATTGGACACAGAAGACCATGGTTTGTGTCCTTCCTTCGAGTTGTTAGGTGTAGGCTACAAAATTTACCCCATAAAGGGTAAGGTGAGGATCTAACATGTTTTTCATACCTCCATCCACCCGAACCCCCTCTTTAGCGACTTTCATTAATAACAATTTGTGATACGTCAAAAACAAATGTGTTTCCCTCAAGACATAATTAAGAATGTAGTTTGTATGGGGATATCATTTTTTAGAGGCATACCTTACTTTGCACGACAGGTGGATTCTTGCGACATCACAAGATCAAGCGAAAATCTATCTTGTCAGGCTTCAAGTAGTCTCACATTGCCAGATCTTCCTCCACAGCGCAGCGGAAGAGGGTCTGGCTAGTCCACACAGCATTCCGGGATGGGAGAAAAATGTGCTCTGGTTTATTGGCATTTCTTTAAACCAATCACAATCCTCTTTGGCAGCGCTAAGCGCCAGACGGAGCCACTGTGCCGCTACAAAACAACCTTGGGAAGGAACTTGTTTTGGTGGAACGTGTACGTTCAAAGGTTGTTTTAGTTGTGCAACAGAAAACTCAGATTTGCGGCGGAATTTCGGGTGGCACCGAAGCAGTGTGGAACATCTAGGATACAGACTAGACTTCAAGTAATGCATAGTGTCCAAGCCACAATTGGCGTCTTGTGAGGAGCTACAGGCTGCTAGGGGCGTAATATTTCTTCATTGAAAGAAGAGCAAAGAACGGCAACGTTCATCCAATCACCTGCCAGATATTTTTTGAAAGTGCCTGCCCTTTTCTAAACAGGTTCCTATGACCTCTTCTCAGATGGTTCTGTATAACAAACCATCTGGTGCATCAGGTTACTCCATACCTACAGTAATAGACAAACATTGTCAGCTAAGACTTTTGTCAGCAACCTCCAACTCCATTACCAATGATCACTACGATGGACATTTATAAAAGCATTTTTGGCTATGGTTTTCTTTAGGCAACTGAAAGTACAATTTTGGTAGGACATGTAATGCAATCAATGGCCTCTGGCACCAAATTCAAACAATTCCTTCTTCATCCCAACCTTCTCCCTAAAGGTATGTTCAGAAATATGAAGTTGTAGTGTAATATAAAATGTAGATGTGTTCAATTGCATACAGAGTAAATGGAAAGCTGCCAGTAGGAGCAAACATGCTAATTTGCTCTCTGCGGTGCAGAGATTATGAATTGAATCCAATTCATAAACATACAGAGATAAGAGAAAAAAGGATAGAGACTGTCTGAAAATAACTAAAAGAACAGGAGGTAATTTATGAGATTAGTCCGTCTGAATGCACCTTTACAGGCCATTTTCAGCCTGAGCAAATGGTCAATGCTGCCATTTTCCTGGTGAGGACAATCTTTTGGTTGAATATTGAAGAAAGTCAGCAGGTCAATTTCGTATAGGCTTTGCTCTCTAAGGCTACGCTATTGGGTTTATCCCTTTGTGCATGCGCAGTCGTGAAGATTTTCTTTCCCGCCCTTGCGTCCAGCACAGGCTTCACCTACAGATACTGTATATAAACAGAGCGGACCCGTAGCTCATCTCCCAGTTTTTCTTCATGCTAGCAGTATGAAGACCTCGACTTCCAGCGGTGTTCGCCTCTGTACCGGCTGCCAGACTGGCTACATCCTGCCGTCCGATCTCCACCCCTGCTGTAAGTCCTGCCTCGGTGCCTCTCACGCGTGCCTGGCACTCACCCCCGATGCCTCCTGCCAGTACTGCGCCCGCCTGCCATCTTAAAAGCTTCAACGGCGGGCGGAATGCTTTCTGGCTTGTCAGGTTGTCAGGGAGGGGGGTGGCAGCTGGGCCATCAACACCCTGGATCTGCCGGATGAGGGTGTCTTCGACGGGCCCGAATCTTGCTCGGATGACGCCTCTGTTACCGGTTGTCCCTCCTCCCCCCTGGGAGAACTGGACCAAGAGACGGGGATCAATGCCCTCCCACTGCAGCTCTCCCCATCTCCGGAACAGCCAGGGGCACCACAGGCGGCTCCACTCTCCACCGCTAAGGCTCTCTTCCTGGATCTGCCGGACATCATTAAGAAGGCGGCGGACCTGAGAGGACTATTTTTAAATTACAGATGGCCACGTCCCACCTTCACCAGGCGGCCGAAGAGGCAGAGCGGTTATGAAGGCTCGGCTCTTGGAAGGCAGCTCCCCCACAGCAACGCCGCCACCACAGTAACCGCCATAAGAGGAAACGCCCCTACAGCCTCTGCTGCGGCTGCATCCTCTCAGGCTTCGACCTTCGCTCTGCTGCCCGGCAGGCTTCACGGGGCTAGAGAACCATGAAGGCGGCCTCACCTGGAGCCCTTTTAAGGGCCACTTCCATCCATCTAAAGAGCAGTTTCCCCTCAACCAAGCAGCCCTTGTTCCCACTTAACATTGCACTGACAACATGACGGTTGTTCTCCACACAAACACACACCAGCCCGCCGCTGCACGCGGGGCCCCGCCTCTTTCTCACTAGGCAGACAGCGGGAGCGAGCGCCTAATCACTATGAGTGGTGCCGCTCAGACATCCTTCTCCCCCCGGCTATGCCAGCGGGATGAGGAAGACAGGAAGACGGCCATGTGGCCGCTCCCGCCCCACACGGCGGTGACCAGCCGCCGCCCTTTCGACAGACCCTACCATGGGCTGGGCGAAACGATCACATGTCTCGGTCAGCGGCGGAATGGGCTCTGCGCTCCTTGCTGTCTGTAAACAACACACAGATATGCGCGTGCCCGCCATCAGAACACAGCGCAGCATGGATAAGCCTGACACACATGGATTCATGGATGTCAAAGCTGATAACATGGGGCTACACACTCCAGTTCGCCTCCCCCCCCGCCTTGCTTTGCGGGCGTGTTGGAGACAACCGTGTCATCTCAGGCAGAGACAGATACCATGGCGTCAGAGCTAGAGGAGCTACTGACAAAATGGGCTATTTCCCACGTTCCTCCAGGGGAGGAGAACGAAACTAGGCTTGCCCCCTGCCGTGGTGCACACTATCCAGGGCGCAAGAGCTCCCTCTACTACAGCGTGTTACGCAGGGCGCTGGTTGTCTTTCCCGCGCTGGTGCACGGAGAAGGATACAGACCCCACGTCGTGCCCCCTGCCTCTCATGTTGACTTATCTCCAAATATTGGTGGATAATGATTTGGCTCCATCTACAGTCAAAGCCTACGCAGCAGCCATCTCATCCTGCCATGAAGGCTATGGAGAGAGAACAGTTTTTGCGCACCCCCTGGTGAAACGTTTTTTGATGGGGGTCAGGTGACAGAAACCCGCCGTGCGCTCTCTCACACCCCAGTGGGACCTAGGTCTGGGGAAACCTCCTTTCGAGCCTCTGGCACAAGCCTCTCTCAGGATGCTGTCACTGAAAATAGCGCTTCGTCTTGCCCTGACGTCAGCTAAGAGAGTAAGCGACTTATGTGCGCTGTCAGTCTCGCCATCCTGCCTCTCCATTAGAGGGGACGGGAGCGCAGCAACCTTACAGCCAAACCCCTCATTCACACCGAAAGTTCTAACAAATTCCTTTCGGTCAAGAGTGTTTTCCCTCGAGGGTTTTTTCCCTCCGCCTCATGACCACGACGCGGAGGAGACTTTTCACCATTTGTGTCCGGTGCGTGCGTTATAACAATACGTTTTACGCACGGCAGACATCAGGCAAACACAGCAGCTGTTTGTACACTATAGGGAACACTCCCAAGGGGTGTCCCTATATTCACTGTATCACAATTTGGGGAATTGGCAAATCGGCGCTCTCCTTGAAGCTGCAGGCGCCCTGCTTGCACCCCTACTTTCTCAATGAAATGGACTAGTCCGTAAAGGTGTGGGGCCCGGCGCGAAAGATAAACACACGGTGACAGGAGAACTCTGAAGTACACAGAGACGGAGCAAGACGAGTCTAAACCTCTCTTTTATGTCAATCGTCTAAACGCGAAAATGAAACAAAGTTACCCAAGCGGCTCAAATAAAAGAAAAAAGCGAAAAAACATGTTTTTGGCAGTAGCAGGACCTTCATCAGCTCCCGTGGCTGATGATAGTGGGGGTGGTGTTAGTGTCAGCAGCAGTGTCAGTGGCATGCACAGTGAGGAGGAGACTCAGGAGGAGAGAGACAGAGATGAGGGAGTGAGGCTAGAGTCCCCTTAAAACACTTTGCCCCTTTGATAAAACTGAGCCAAAAACTGAGTGGTGGACAAAACACTACAACAATAAAAGACGTAGGCATGCTGCACTGTATGATTGCATTAGTAGCCTATATAAACGTTGCACATCATGCAAACTTTCTTAACGAGAATTGTAGCTTTTCTATTCTAAAAACTCATGGTAGATCTCTTCAAATTAAAGCACAGGACCTCTTGAAATGATAAATATATATATATATATATATATATATATATATATATATATATATGATAGATAGATAGATAGAGCTTGTTTTATGATTCATGAGGAGTATACCGTTTTATTAATTTATTAATCTTGTTAAATTTTTTTATTATTGTATATATTGTTGGCACATTTATGTATATAGTGTATATTTATTTTAAGTTCTGATAACCTATACTGTCCTATTTTGTGCAGAATTGTGTTCATTGTGGAGATTGTTCACCTTAAAAAGTGTTTCCTGTTGTAATTGCTATAGTTAAATAACTGGATTGTCTGAAGTGTGTTTTTCAAATGCTCTAATGAAGGATTTGTGCAATTGAGAAATATAATTTTCACTTTCACCTATGTTGTTGGGGGGAGGCGGGGGCACTCGAAGGGGGTCTCGCCCTGGGTGTAATTCAATGTAGAACTGCCTCTGTTTATATATAGTATCTGCGGACGTAGGTGAAGCCCGTGCTGGACGCAAGGGCAGGAAAGAAAATCTTCATGACTGCGCATGCGCGAAGGGATAAACCCAATAGCATAACCTTGGAGGGCTGCGCCTATACTCATAGAATCTGGAGTTACAATACGTAACTATCGTAATTTCTTGTAGACAGGTTCAAACACATACAATACATGATAATTATTCTAATACAAGAGCAATGTCAGGAACATATTGTATGCTCGAACTCTCCTCCCTCTCCATGTCTCTCCGTCTCTTCCTTGATCACAGCCTATCTCTATGAGGCCGCTGGATATAAATGTGGACTGTCAATGAAAAATATAAAATTGTTGGAGGCCATTACTTCCAAGTCATTAGTTAAAAGGTGGGTGGACTGAGCAGTCTCATGAAATCATCAGTGCTGCTCTTCAAGTCATTCTCCTTTGGAGAAATTGGCGGAATTGGTTTCTTCAGCCCAGTTGTGAGTGATTGCATCGCTCTGTGCTCTAATATGAGTTAGTATGAATAGGTAAGAGAGGCAGAACCTGTACTCTAGCAGCAGTTAGACTTAGAGGGAACAATACCATACTACATTTTCATTTGGTGCGAGAAAATTGCATTCAGGTGCCTATTACTCTTGAGTTAAACTAAAGGTGATCTAGCTTGTTCCTCATTCATACCAAAATAATCATCTGTACTAACTAAGTACTAAGTACATCTGTACTATAGACCTAATAAATTAAAATACTCATCATTGGCACTAGGTTCAGGGTTGATTCATTTGTTAAATAAACTACATATTTCAATGTTTAACAAAGCTTGTGTGAAATGATAATGATCGTTGATGTTTATTTTTTTCTCAAAAACCACATTTTCCAATAGATGGGTCAAACACAACAGGGCTTTTACCCAGGATATCGGGTTTTGTGTCCCATTTTTGTCTGGCGTGTCACTGAAACATGCATTTTGAAACATACACATATCCCGTTCTTGTGCTGCATATTAGTTAAAATACATTTTTTGAATGATGCCAAATCGTTCCCGACCCAGAGCGTCAAAAAGTGACACCAAGAGTCCCGAGTCCTGACCAGGCGTGAATTAGTTTAAAGCCCCACTGCATCTGACTGAAACGCTAAAGGAGACTTTTTGCGTCAGTAACAAGCACCAAAGGCACCTGACCAAGCGTTGCTTTCTGACGCACTGGGAGTGAGAATATGTTGGTGAAGCACATTCTCCCTTTTCACTCTTGCATCACTAGTAATTATTTTTTAAGAACCAAAAAAGTGCTGTTGTAACAATTTATGACATTTCATCTTAAAAGTCTTGTGTTTTTATTCATCTGTTCTGATGTCTGAGACATTAAATCTGGCTGCCCGGCAGCCAAACCAGAACAAGACTACAGTCATGCAAGGGGTTTTGGAAGGCTGTACTGTGCTTTGTGCTACATGCTAATATCAGCAACAGCTAACATGCTCACAATGGCAATGCTAAAATGCTCATGCTAAGGAGGTATAATGTGTGCTAGGTTCACCATTGTAGTTTAAAATATTAGCATGATAACATTTACTAATTAGCACTAAACACAAAATACAGCTGAGGTTAATGGAAATGCTATTAGCTCTGCAGGTGGTGGTATTGGACAAATACAAATTTTGACCTGATTATGGCGATAGAGGAAACATCGGTATCACCATAGTTATTACAATTAATCATGAACATCAAAAGCTGAACCAGATTTCATGGCAATCCATTCAATAGTTGCACCTCAGGCTACAGAAAAAGGGGATCACCAATGGGTCATTAGGATACATTATATGGGAACTGTGAATAAAAACATTTCATAGCAATCAATCCAGTAATTGTTAAAATATTTCAGTCTGTACCTAAATGGTGGACTGAAGCGGTGGACCGAGCGGCATGAAATTGTCATCTCCTTTAACCTAAATACAAGCAATGTTGTTTTGCTTTTATGACAGTCATTTGAATTTACATTGTAGACAGAAAACTGTGTCACAGACAGTGAATTCTGGCAGCAAAGGGAGAAGGACTTAAATACAGACGAAATACAGTGTATGTTACAGAATACATGGTTCAGGTTTAGAAGGACTGAACGCAAATGTGCAAGGCAATAATGACAAGCAATGAGTGGAAATGGGCTGGTTATATAGTGCAGAGGTAATGAGGAAAGTGGGAAGTAGGTGAGCAGGTGGGTGGGGCAGTCATGGGATGGGGAATGGCAGGGACAGGGGTTATTGCAGGTCAGGAGAGAGTGGCTTGATATGAAAAAAATGGGTTCTATTTTCAGCCTGCGATTCTAGTAGTTATTGGATTGTACTCAGCAAAGTCATAACTGAGATCTTGAAACAAATAACTAAGAATAGGTCCAACAGGGCAAAAAAACATGGACAATCAGACAATCATACAGATTGTAAACAAGACAAGAGTATAGCCAGATTAGCAGTACGGTACGTCAACATTGAACCAAAAAGTCAGTCTGTAAATTGTGGTCTATGTTTACAACTAACGGTAATCATTTTAAATCAGTTTGACTAATTTAGGGATTTGTTTAAAACATGTCCAATAGACCACTGTTGCCACCGTTGGGCCATTTATGGCAATGTCACAAGACACAACACATGCAGAGATCCCAACGATTACTTTAGTGAGTACACTTTTATCATGCTGGATAGAAAAAATAAAATCCAACACCTTTTTTCTTTAAGTCAGACTAATGCTTAAATTAGTTTGGCTTAGGTGATACACAGCTTCATTTAGAGGTCTTATCCTGCAACAACTTAAAATGTTTCCTTGTTCCAGTTTTGCCTCTGACTTACTGTAGTTATTGTGCTAATGTCATATTCTTGATTTGTTTGTTCTCATGACAACTTAGGGGTTCCACAAGGCCACGGGCATTAGCTTTAAGTTCAGAGGTCTGATAAGCACCAAATGAGAGCCACCTGAACCCTATTAACCCTGTTCTGTATGTTGTCCTTGGTGTGTGTGTGTCAGTAGGTAGAGGTATGCCACTGCTGATCCACAATGCTTGAAATCTTAAGCGGTTAATGTAAGCTGACGGTGACCCTGAAAGGATAATATAATTGTTTTTTTTTAAATTGCATACCCCTTTGTCAGTTATAGCATGAGGTCACATGATTGAGATTTGATATAAAATCATGAGTGCTGAGGGTCAATTAACCCATCAAACTTTGTTGACCAAGCAGAGGCAAAGCAGCTTTGGTACATTTTATACATTGGATAATAAATAAAACAATGCCAAAACAACAGAATAAATGACATGAATTAATTAAAAGAAATGAATAAAAGAAGAACAAAAACAAAGAACAAGTCAAGAAAATAAATTTTAAAAAGAAGGGCCGCCTCAAGTTTCAGTTTCAGCACTATCACAAATAGGTATGATTAAGCTTTGAAAGTAAATTGTTGAGACAAGGGTTTCAATCTTTTGTAAATTTGGTACAGATCTGTGCAGCATTTTAGCTAAAAGGAACTTCACCATATTTGGATTTCATTTTGGGAACAACCAGCAAGCAGTGCTTGCTTTTGGGTCCTTCAGTGATTGATAATTAAGTAGCTATATTTCAAAGTCTATCTTTTGATGGACTGGAAGCCACTGGGGACATATTAAAACTTAAGTGATGTGCTCAACCTTCTCAAAGGCAGGTCAGATGACAGGGTCAGCCAAAAAAGGGTGTTCAGATACAACAATTTGTAGTTTTATCCTGTCTTGCATGTCGTTTTGAAAGACAACCAGTTTTGTTTTTAGGACGTCGTCTCTTGCCAAGTTTGACAACAACTATGACAGGCTCCAATAATGCCATGGTCATTGATATTCCAAATTTAGGCAGTCTTTCTATCGCCAGATCTCTTTTGCATTGCAGGAACATTTAAAAAACATTTAGCTTTCTACAATCTTTGCACATGGCTACTACGATATAATAAAGTTTGGGAATGAACAACAAATCGACTATGGTTAAGGTCCGGCATCTAAAATGTTTGGTTCAAGGGGCTGTACTTGAAATACTGAATAAACAGCATGCTAGGATTGCCTCTACACGGCTCTCATAGATCGTTCCTCAATAAGTGAAATACCTACGTTTTTCACAGCCACATGCACTGACTATGGCTTGCAAATCGAGTTAAATTGTTCCTCTTTAAGAGTGGTTCCAAAAGAATGATTATTTTGCAAATCTAATATCACTAAGGTCTGTGACAGGATGCGAATGCTGGTGTCCTGCCTAAGTCTGATGCACTACACGCAATCCACGACCCCCACCTCCTCACTATTACTTTCTGCCTCACTTCATGAAAGGGCATACTACTTCCTGCCCCGGCAAAAAACGTTGGTATTGGAAATAAATTGTGATATGCAAAATTCTCTAATATAGATAAAACGTAACTGAAAACGTATTCGGTTGGGATTCAATGTTTAGTCTCACCTTTCCCAGCCAAAACGTGGCAGAACTATGATCACCTAATCTGACATAGTAACCATCTGGAAAGATAAATGTTCCTAGCATTCATCTTTGCTACGTCTTAAGCTGAAGTGTTCTCTGAGTGATCTGCAGCTGTGGGAAAGCCTTTTTTTTAGAGAAACCTGGGAAAGTAAAAATACCAAGTCAATGGACATGCTGTTTATTACAGTTAGCAAGGAGACACAAGTCTTTGGACAATCTTACATACTTTTATTGTTGTCTTTTGTAGAGTTACAGCCTGTTTCAATAAAGTTTGAATGGCTCCCTGCAATTTAGGACAAATCATAAATATTCAGTGTCATCTTGTCTGAACAAATGCTAAACAAAAACTCTTTAAGTCACCACAGCAGGATGTGAATCCTCCCTCCGTGAAGACTCATAAATTCCACATTTAGTCAGACGAAAGCCATCAGCCAGCAGATCACGCTGTGCATTGTTGGGGGGGTTGAGGGGGATGAAGGCAGCACAGCAACAGCTTGCACTTGTTTTTTTTCCTTCCTAATTGTGGTTTGCTGACTTACGTGTAGAATATGCATCTCACGCTTGGTCTTGCTTTGTTTATCAAGGAGGTGAAGCAATACCGTGGATGTATCTCTATCAATCAATTCACTTCAGTGAAAAGCTGTTCCAAGTCTCTTAATGGGAAAAAAAAGAAATAATTTGTGAGCAGGTTTTTATTATTATTATTATTATTATTATTATTATTATTATTATTATTAACAAGGAACAAAAGGACTTTAAAAAGGTGGAGGGGTATGGATATGGGTGTTCTCAGATCTTCCTGGGTGACCCTCAGGCAAAACAGAAAAAAAGTCTACACAGGCAAAACCAGTGTATGATCATCGCTTTTTAAGAAACTGTCATCGTTATGATGATTAGTCAGGCAGATTTAAGAGGCTCTTTGAATATGCTTCGAGAGGGAGCGAACCACCGCGGTGACAGATGCTGCCTGCCTTTTCCCATTAGGCAGTGTTTTAAATTGTTTACAATGAAAAGTGCTAAAGGTTGATTTGAGGGTGTTTGTGTGGTTAAGAATTCATGCTTCAATGAGGTTTATGTCAACCCTACTGCTGCATGTGGTGCACAAACAGAACGGGGATTGGGCTCTAGGCTTGATTTCCTTTTGTCATCTCTGATCCCTGAACTCTGCGTCTGTGCAGCGCCTTCTGTGTTTCTTCTTAGGGCTTAGCAACAACAAGGGCGAAAAAGGATTAATATATTAATTGCAGCTTTTAAAGGTATTTGTAATAAAACCTCAGGAGAACTCAATGCAAGTCTGATTGAAAGATGTTGATTCCAAAGGCACACACTTAAATTAGCTGTTTTTTTCTTCTTCGAGAGAGTGTGAAGGTGAAGTGGGGAAAATATTCTTCAAACGCTGTTGCTAAATGTGTCAGCATTTGAGAGTCAGCACAGCACTACTCGCTTGGAGAGGAAAATAATTGGCTGCACTGTGCAAAGGCATACATGTCAGTCTTCCTTGGAGCAACCATGGATGTGATAACGCCTATGAATTGTGCATCTTTCAACAATGGCTCTATGTAGATGTGCGTTTATGTGCAATAAATATCCCTTCAAAAAATTCACAATCAAATAGCTACTTTTCTACTTTTTCACGCTGCGACTCAACAACTTTTCCTTTTAATCAATGCCTGTCCTTGTTTATGTGTGCCTACTAAGGGTTGCTCAATGTTGTGATTTGCACTGATGCCATTAACATTTCTATTATGGTAATTAACAGAGATGTAATGCCTCTGAGAGGACTTCAAAAGGACAATGCCAGAAGAGTAGCTGAGATGGAATATGACAGGTTGCAGTATTTTGATCCCAGTTGGTGAATCACCCTTTGCCGAGTTTTCCTCACTCGCTTCCTCTGAAGTTGTTTCACGCCTCCATGGTGGTTCTCACTTTAGGGGAGAAAAGAAGGAGGATGTCTGATAACATTTTTAATAAAAGCAGAACAGGAGGTGCATTTGTGAGTGAATGTGTATGTATAAGCATCTGGCTCTTGTTTTGCTTTAATAGAGCAAATGCATTGTAGACCAAAAATGTAACTTTCCTTCCTCTTATAACAGCAACTTGAAGAATTTATTTACCCAGCCTTCAACTCCTTCCTAGTAGTAGTCAGCGGATATCATCTTTAATATCCACCTGCACATTAATATTACAAATTACTATAACAAGCCAGCCATTGAAGCATAACTAAAGATATGGCCCCCACGGGTTTTATTAAATGCAGAATTTATTATTTTTCAACATTCACTCATCGCTCCTCAGTGACACTTCCTCACCTTGAAGTGCCCAGTGGCTTTTCACAGCTTGTCAGATTGTCATATATGGAAAGTATACAGGAGCGGCAGGACAGGAAGACACTAATAAGGTGACAAAATACAGAGCCAAGCATTTTCTAGTTGGAGAATGCTGCCACCAGTATGTCATATGGAAAAGAAAATTAATGTGCCGCGCTACTCCAATCCTGAATCTTATCTGTCCCCTCAGAATTTCTCTCAATAGTTATTGCCACCAAAATTGTTGGATTTCTCCAGGCTTTTTGGAGAGAAAAAGGAGTCGTATGATATGCTCTCGATTTGCGGCTAATGCATAATGATTCAGAAAAATGCTGGCGCAGTAATATTCATCTTTTCATGACCAATGGCTTTTTGCATTGGTTTATTTCAGGAAAGTGATGGAGAATTAGGATGCTCAGCTATACAGAAAACTATGCGACTGCTCATAAATAGTATACGTAAACAAATATCCAAGAAACTAATTGTGAATGAAAATTAAAATGATATTGCTGACTTAAACATACAAACATATCATAAGAACCGCAGTAATGTATGGAACACCATTTAAATCAACATTAAATAAATAAATAGGCTACATATATGATTATGGCTTTGAAATAAATCCTGAACTAAATAAATGAAACAATACATATATACATGTAATATAAATATAGAGATAAACAACATAATTCAATAAATACATAGGTTTTGTATGGAAAATTATATTTTTTAAAGACATTTATTTTGGCATATTTTAGGGGACTTCTTTTTCATCACTTTACATTTATTTATTTGTGTATAATGTATAATGTTGCATCAGGAAATAAAAGTCTGAATTGAATAAAAGTAGTCCTTCGAAAAACGTCATTTTTAAAATAAAAAAATAAAAAAATCTTTATTGAACTATAATTATTCCATAGACATATTTATTTATTTATTTATTTATGTATTCATTTAATTGAATATTAATTAATTCATTTTATTCAATAATTGAATAAAATGGCATTCCATATGAAAAAAGTAGCTTTAAAGTCTAATTTCTCACTGCCGGTGTTAAGCATGAAGTTATAAATGAACATTTTTAATTGCTCCATCTTGATAGTTGATGTCAATTAAGAAGCCCCGAGAGACACAGTTGTTTTAAAACGTGTTCATCGGAAAACAGAAATGACGCGTGCGAGCCAACAAATACAAGTTGCAGATCCCTTTTTTTCTGTCTCGCGTCATGAACTACTCCATTCTCCATTCATCCACTCCATCCACTCTCAGCTCGGCATCTACGGTAGAATCATTTCTAAAACTGCACCCTCTCATTAGCGCTCCATGGACGTCAACCGACAGCCATCAACAGTCACCAGCTTGGCATAGAAAACATAAACCCTGCCCATAAATGTATGATTCAGAGGAACTTGCTACCAATAGATGTGCTATACATAGGAAGGCTTGAGGGAGAACTTCTCTAAAGGCAATGTGAAACACCTGCACAGGCTACTGCACCATCCATTAGATATAAGCTAGTCTCAAATGGCCTATTCTCAATTGGACGACATCATTAGTTTTGCTTGAGCCCCTATCACTACATAGACTTAACTGTTATCTCACAAGGGACTCCCACATGCAGTCCTGTGCATCGCTTCTCCTCCCGTGGGCCTCCTCCGCTTTTTCACATTACTTCTCCCTATGATGCCCCATCATCCTTCACTTCACTGTTGCAGCCTTCCTATCCATCTCCACTCTTTTCTCTTTTAGTTTCTGCATCAGCTTTGTTTTCCTATATTTTCATCCTCAACCCTCCACCAACTTTCCACTCTGCTACTCACTCCTTCTCCTCCTCTCACGCCGCATTCACTCCATCCATTTGTTTTTCTCTCTATCATTTCTTCCTTCCCCTGTTTCCCCCCCTCCTCCCTGCTCCTTTTTTAACCCATCCACTATTTTCTCCTGTCCTCTACACCTTGCTAAACAAAGCCCCACATTATCCCCCCCCCCCTGCTTCTATCAGGAGTAGCTAGCCTGTCAGCCCCAAGCCTTAGTTAATCACTCAGGCAGTCGGGCAGCTCGCTTCTAGCTCCCTGGACACTAATAGCAAGACAAGCAGAGAGCGAGAGCAGGGGGGGAGGGGGGAGGGACTCATTAGGAATACAGGTATTTAAGGAAATGGTCCATTTCAAATCAAAAGATAATTTGTCTCCTGCTCAAGTAAAGGCTTTTTGTGAGACAGGCTGGAATTATAATAGGTCAGCTACAGATGTGAAGTGGTTGGGTTGTGCTGCTGGCTATGCCGGACTGTTGACATTATCAATTTGAGTCTTGATAGATACTTCCTGTGTTTGGACGGCATATTTTATTCCCAGAAGAAGAGAGGTTGAGTTTGCTTCCCGAAGGCCTTTTTTTTATGCTGACTCCATGTTGCTGCGTTGCCGATGGGGCAAGACTCGATAAAGTTGAAAAATGACCTCCATTTGCACAGTGACATTACTTGCTGTCAGGCCTCTGAGGTGATCAATGCCTTTCAACAAATACCTTATTGCCTATTTTGTGTTTGCATGGCCAAATCAATACTAGTGTGAATAATAAAAAGTTCATAGCTAACAGGCAAATGAAACTAAGGTTGAAGACAATGCTTTTTATTTAATAAGACGTAGTCCACACAACAACTTCTTGTCTTACTTTTTATGGATCCATTATTTATGTTCAATTGATGAACACTTACACTGGGTTATATTGAAAGGTGTTAAGTAGACCATGTACCCTTTGGAATTTAGAAATATCAGAAAATAACACTTCCTATTGCAAATCAAAAGTTGCAGAGTGACCTTAGCCCTGCATGAGAAAATGCAGCCCCCTCATTTATTTGAATGAAGCCAGTCCATTGAGCCAGTAGTGGTGCCAAAGCAGAGTCCACCGGCAAAAAGTTGCTCAACTTTTGTCAGACTTCAACATGCAACATAGCTCATGCTGGCTAATAATAGCCAAGGTTAGCACATTTTACTGTTGTGTAACTGATGATGGATGACACATTGGCATACAGATTTCTCAAATTAAGGTACTCTTGTACTACATATCTACCATGTCACAGATAAACATTTTTTAAGATTCACAAACATAAAACAGAAATTAAACACTCTACCACACCAGGTGACATTTGTTTAGTGGCCACAATCAGAAAAAAACAAAGAACCGTAAACACTCTGAAATGACTTTGTCTGTAGTAAGTAAGCAAGTATTTAAATAGCACCTTTCTAGATCTAGATGTCACAAAAAAAGACGAAAAATACATACACAATGTAAGAACCAAGATCCAATTAGGTCAAATGCAAAAGAAAAAAAGAGACCCATATCACTATATGTTTGTATGCAATCATGTGTGGAGAGTCAGCCAGTGAAGAATTCTCAAGTTCATGCTCTATGGGCCCAAAAGCATTGATGCCTAAAACACTTTTTCAGTGAGCAACTTGGTCCCTTGTGGTGCCCGTGAGTCAGGTGACCTAATGGTGACATATTTAAAGCAGCTGACTCACAATAAACTTGGGAAACAGAGAGAATGTGACATTATGCTATCATTGTCACTCGTGGCCATAGGGGGCGCTGCTCAGCAAAAGTTACTTAGTCTCGCAACATAAAACAACAAACTATTCTCAATTTTTTATTTTGTTTTTATTCATAAAAAAAAATAAGTAACGTCACTGTTGACATTACAAGCTTGGATGATGTTATGCTGCACAGGTGTTCCTGTTATTGCGTCCACCCCATGCGTTCCAAAAATGTGTCCATTATCAATTAACAGAATAAGTAACACTTGCTGTACAAAAAAAATGCAGCAGTACAGTGGGTACGGAGGAGGTGGACCTGTCACCATGTTGACATCCCTGCTATTAGAGGAATATTCTCAGGTGCAGTGGTTGGCAGTCTCCAGTGTTTACCAAGCAGCATCATTAGCCTGGCTTCTCACAGCCTTAAAATGTCATATATCCACAGTAATGAACTGTGAGAGCGCACACTATTCCCAAACTTCCCCGCTGCAGCACCCACATTAATCCAAATGCTCAGACTCTGCAACTTGAGTCCCTCCACTCATTAACAGTGGCAGATATCAAGATAGGAATAATGAGAAAGTGCCCGCAAGTCAGGACATATATTAAAGAAATAGAAAGGGCAAGAGAGAGAGTGAGAAGATATCCTGTCATAAATGGGAAAATACCCTGGAGAAATGGCCCCGGCTTGGATGACAAACAGCATGCATTCATATTGTTTGGAGGCTGTGACAGCTTCTTCTTGTAGTGCCAGAAACATAATCATAAGAATGTACAACTTGTGCAGTCAAACAAAATGTATAATAAAGACTGCTTTCATACAGAGCAAGTGTTTTTTCAGAATGTTCTTAACATTCAGCTGAGTTTCATATAGTTGTTTTATAGAAAAATACATAAAAATAAAACATGTATACAACTGCATTTCCGTGTCCTGGCAGTCCAGTAGAACTGAATTTAGATAGAGTTGTTCTTGCACTTCCTCTGCTAGCAATTTATTTATTTATATATTTCTGTCCCCAAAGCTAAAGGGCCTAATCCATACAATTAGTGGAATATTGTTTTTATACAGTATAACAATGTGAAATGGAAAGATGAATTTGGCCTATTCCAAATAGTAAGAAATTTGTAGGGAAAGCGGTGGGATATTATGGTACTCCAAGCAATTATCATTATTATTACATTAGACATTAGACATCAGTGTTGTAGTCAAGATAGGGTTGGGTACCGAAACCCGGTGCTAATATGGTCCGGTGCCGAAACGACCGGTATCTACCAGACTGAATTGCAACGCAGATTTCGGTGCCTCATTTCGGTGCCACTTAAATGCCTTCTGCACTGCTCTCTGATGCTCTGAAACAGACGTTAGAGGCAACAGGAGCATCTCTGCATGTGACGCTAGTTAACAGTAAACTTGACAGCAGGTAACGTTAGCCTACAGCGGTTGTTATAGCGAATACAACCCCGACAGGGTGATCACGACTTGCATCAGGTCTTGAATCAGCCTGAAGGGGTTGTATTCACTATAACAACCGCCTCACTCTACATTATCCCACTTATTACAGGGCTACTTACCAAATAAATCAATAATTTGACAAAATGTTGATTTAAAAAGGAGTTTATTGATTTAAATATGATTGTATTGCTTCCGCAAAAGAAAATATTCCGTTCCGTCTCTACGGTTGGAATCCTGCATCCATAGCAAACATAAAATCTGTAGCTGTTTAATGCAACTCTTCGTCTATTACTCAACACCACATCTGTGGTAGTAGCCGTATATTTTATGGGGTCCTGCCGTGGTGGACAAGTTACCCAGCTGCTGTTTTAATCACTGCAGGAATTGACACAACATTAGCTGACACGTTGTAGTGAGCTAGTGGGCTATCGGCTGCTCTAATTCACATTAGACGTTCACGTGGTGAACAGAACTGCGTCCATGACAACGATCTGCTATGCATGGCAACGGTGTGTTATACTTATCAAGAAAATAACAGACCGTATTCTACATTAGAATTCAACCAAGCCATGTAATAAACACGGTTAAAATGCTGACAGCTAAACGGTGTAAAGGGTGTCTGTATTTCACTGTAGAGGATTCCAACAGCGGGACGTTAAGCAGTGTGCAGCTGCCCTTGTCGAAAAAACAACACAGTCGGTGCGTTCACTTGAAACTAGTAAGCCTCGGGGTGCATTCAAAGTTATTGTAAAACACCCTATTCCCTATTACCCTATTTTTTTTAAGTATCGGTCCAGGCACCTTTTAAGCACTGGCACCATTTTAAAAGTATCGTTTTAGCACCGGTATCGGAAAAAACCCAAAAGATACCCAACCCTAAGTCAAGACCACCTAAACCGAGACCAAGTCATCACCAAGGCCAGAGTGTGTCGAGACTAAATCAAGACCAAGACTTTGAGGGGTTGAGACCGAGTCAAGACCAAGTTAGGGGTGCGGGGGAGAGGGGGTTAACAGTATCACATTTCAAATTAGAAATGAGTCAAGTTATTGGTTGCATTTGAAGCAGGAAGTTTTACATCCAATCATAGTAACATAAAATTAGACAATGCAGACGCAATTTAGTGATATCCCTGCAGCTGTGGTCTTGACAGGTCTTGAAATAAAATCCTGAGTCCTCTTAATCCTAGACCGAGTGAAAATGTGGTTGATTCCGAGACCGAGACCTTCACAATGTTTTCTTGAGACTAAGACTGATCTTGAGTACAACACTGTTAGACATTATTTTTCAGGATATGTCACTAACATGTTGACATCCAGTGGGCAATTGCAGAAAGCAGGAATGTCAAAATGGGCCAGATTCTATATTCTAAAATTCACAGAAATGTGATCATTTTGATCATGCTAAATCCTGATCACTGATGGCAGTTTGAGTTGAATTAAAACCAACTGACGGTTCCAGTTAATTCTCTACACTGGAGACACAGGACATTTTGGGAAAATAAATGATTTGTTAGTTAATCAAAAAAAGTATAGCTTGCAATACAAAGATTGTTTGCACTTTTTTTCTTCCTTGAGTTTAAATCTACTTTATTAACGATAATCACACAGAATCACTGGCCAGCCAGTTCAACTACAATTCTATGTAAAGACATTTATTAGCTTTACAACATGAATAATCATCTTTGAACTTATAAGTATGACGGGCTGCATAGACCGATTCTTATTACACATCCATCCATCAAGGGATGAGATAATATCAATATGAAAACTTGCCAAAGCATTACTGTGCATATATTGACTAAATATTATTTTCCATTCTAGAGCATCACAACATATTGCAACTCATTACACTTCTCCACTGTCAAGATAATATCTCATGCTGATGATCTTTTCAGAAGCCAAATGAGTCCATCTGTGACTTACTAAAGATGTATGACAAGTCCACCTTGTGCGAGACATTTAAACTGACTATAGCACCTTTTAGATGACTTTCAAATCTTAGTTTGACCAAGCAGGATTTTATATGATGTTCTTATTCCCTCTGGCAAAGGAAACTCTGCCAAAATTTTCTCAAAATTTCTTTTCTGTGCGAAGGCCTGATTAGAAAACTAATAAGCTTAGAGACAAGATTATATTTAAATGCAAAATCGGTAGGATTTATGAAAGTAAAATCTGAAATAAGTAAAATCTTAATCTCCTCGACAAAAATAAAAGTCAAAACTATTTTGTATGCTTTATTGACCAAGACCAGTGGTCCTCCATTACTTGGATATCATCTTAAAGGCCTTGTATCCTGGGGACCTGTCACATCCAAGGGCGTAAATCCCAGGGGGGTTGTGGGGGATCAGGACCCCCCCCCCTGCCCATTTATTGGTTGCCCCCCCCCCCTAGAAATATCATTAAAACAATGCTGTGTATTGTAAATAACATAATGATGTATACTTAAAATATCTGTGTAAGCAGTAAAACAATACAAACCCCAAAAAATGCTTTTTAAGTTTAGAAACATTTTGAGTCCCCCCTCCCTTGCCTGACAGTGGTTTGGTCCAATGCCTGCTGTACGTCAGGATCTGCACTAGACTCACAGTCACTTCAGGTAGTGACAGGAATGTAGTAAGTAGGCGGTTCAAGGCTATTTTATTCACATTAAACATCGGATGAAGTTGTTCTTTTCTCAAATAGAAATGATGCTGAGTAATTAATGAATTAGTCATGACAAAAAAGTTTGCCATGTTAGTGTAATATAATGTAACGTTACCTAGCTTATTTAATAGCTTGTTGGATAGAAATGCACCCACTACAACTAACGTTACCACGGCGATAAGCCTAACGTTATGTGTGTGAACTGATATTAGGGTTAATATTGAAGATCTAGAGTTGTGTTTTGCTGAATATGAAGTTAAGTGGCTGATCAGTTAAAAATATATCCTCTGTCCCAGACAAAACCTAATATTTATGTGGAGGATGCAAGATCATTTTATAATTATAATATGACCGCGTGGTGAACCTATGAACCTAACTCATATTTAGACATCTGACGTTTTCAGACGTCAAGATTTGTTGTTGCCCAGATAAAATGACAGAGAAAAGAAAAACAGACATAAGATCCTTTTTCAGTACACCAAAATGCCAAGTAAGTACAATAAGTCCTCATATCAAGACAATTTGGTAACATCTTTATAAGAATGGGTGCTTATGGAAATACTAACGTTACTATGTCACAGGCAAAGGAGACAGAAAGAACTGAGGAACAGGGAGACCAGGGACAGTCAGGTGTAGAGTCTCAGGGAGACCAGGGACAGTCAGGTGTAGAGTCTCAGGGAGACCAGAGACAGTCAGGTGGAGAGTCTCAGGGAGACCAGAGACAGTCAGGTGGAGAGTCTCAGGGAGACCAGGGACAGTCAGGTGGAGAGTCTCAGGGAGACCAGGGACAGTCAGGTGGAGAGTCTCAGGTAAGTGTGTTGAGTTCAGTTTTAGTCATATCAGTCATATTTTTGGAGGTGTGTGGCCATCAGGGTGAGCAGATGAGCTTTACTAGTGGCTCACTAATTTACATTATGATCGGCTAATTTAACAAGTGTACAAAAGCATTGTATTTCTTTTATATGGGGACATTTGTTCAAAATAAGTCATTATGTTTTAAGGTATTTTTGTGGCTTGATTGTAAACAACTTAAAAATAACTACATGGTTTTAAAGAAGAATATTTTGGTCAATTTAGTCATCTTTTTCATTGAATCGAGAGAAACACTGAAAAGAAGGATAATGGTACAGTCTCCATGCTACACTAATGATAGTATTAAGGCTTTCATCTGTGAACACATGTCCTGTACGAGTATAATTGTGGCTGTATTATTTGTGTCCCCTTCAAAAATTGCTCTCAGAAATGTTATGTTTATTGTCCCCCCGTACTGTTAGATCAGATTTACGACCATGGTCACATCACGTACAAAGAACTGAGAAGACTGGAGTGTGTACAAAGTATGCTTGGGTTTCTGTTCATGAAATCAAACTGATTGTGAATGACAGCATCTACTTATGCAAACCATATTTTACATCCAATCTAGACGCTAATCAGTTTATCTCCTTACACTGACAACTCGTTCCTCTTATCTCCTCGACACTCAATCTCTTGTGTCTCATGTGGCTTGAGCAAAAAGACTTGCATTAATTTCCATTCAGGACAGCGCTTATCAATTTGCTTGTTTTGATCACTGTGCTGGATTATTGTTTTTTGCAGAGAAAATGCATCCCTGAAAGTGGCTTCCAGTAAAAGTGAAACATAAGAGTCTATTGGCTTTAGAGACATTTCAGAATTGCTGAAATACCCTAATATTAAGTCATGCCCTCATTTGTTGCCCTGACACTGTTCAAGTCTTCGTAGGTGAAGTGCACTTGTTGTGTTTTTTGAAAGTCACAGTGCCTGTGCTCGCTCTTACTCCAAGTTTTCTCCTTCCCACAGACAGATGCCCCATAATGCATTTGCAAGTCAGGCAGCATTCACCACATTACTCACTCCATTAGCTGCAGTCAGACTGAATACATGGAAGTTCCAAAATGTTATCGACAAAAATACCAGTGGTTATTAACAATAAATGACGGAGATGGTGAAGGAGAGAGTGTGTAGGCAGAGAGGAAGCAGGAAGTACCGGTTTCGGAAGAGAGGTAATTACTGATTTGGGCTAGCAGGGAGCAGAAATTACTTCCGTATTTTCATATTTCTATGTCTGATGTTTTAGATGCCAGAACATCAGACATCTGAAACTGATTTCGCATTGATAGACTATACTTAATAATATACTATCAATATATATCTGGCGGTTTTTTTGTTTTTGTTTTAATATTTTCAATATTTCTTTGTTAACCCAAAATCAGCTTACTTAAGATAGAGCCTGAAACATCCATGTGTAAATATGGACTGTTGCTATTAATAATTATAAATAATAATAGTAATCAAAATAATAAATATTATGATATTGTAATTGTAATTTATTTATTTGAACAGGGACAGTGCACAAAAAAACACTAATAGATGTCTTGTGCCAGGTTGTAGCAAATTGCTAATTTCCCCCCCGTAGTCCCTGGGCAGGTAAATGGCACATTAAAATACAGACAAATTATTTACAGTACAACATACAGTATACAATACAGATACATAAAGTCATAAAAATCTACAGACATTATTGTCCCTCTATCCCACCCCAAAAACACACAGTAATGCAGCACATCAATTTACTGGTGGGAGCAAGTCTATTATATTGTCTATTGTATTGTATTATTATATTGACACAGTCCATCACAGGCTAGTTCATTCCTTAGATTTTATGTTGGGAAATTATCCTTGTCATCCTTTAATCTTCCATCCAAGACAGTGAATGTATTGAAATTATTCTCTTTGAGCATTTAAAAAAAGAAAGCTGAATTCAATGCTCTTACGCTAGTGAATTGTTTGAAACTGACAAATCCTGAAGACTAAAACCTCAGAACACAATGCATGCTTTCACCACAGCCTAAAACACTTGAACTTTTTCTCATGAAATGCCACCACAGCTTTGTTAGCCTCTCGGAGTTGAGCTGTAGTGGGGCATCAGCTTTGATTGCTCCCTGGCCTAGAGTGGAGCTGCAGACCCACACATGGCGGCAGTGGGCAGGTGTAGGAAAAGGCCCTGATAATTGGCTGGCTAGTGTGGCCGGGCCTCCGGTGGGGCTGGGCTGCGACTCCTGACGAAGACACACAAAATGAGCTACTGCATCAAAAATTGAGGTTGGCAACCTCCATGCACGTCTGGGCGATTTTTCAAATGAGCATTTCTCGGCCCCAGAGGAAACCATGGCGCTCCTGCTATCATAAGCAATTGGAATAGAAATGGACACAAAATACATTTTTGCTGGCATGCATAAGTAGGTTGGGCAAGAGGGCAAGCTGTGATGTTCAAAGAGTAGCTGATAAGAGAGCAGGATCAAAAAGAGACATGTTTTAGTTTCTAAAGAAATGAGGTTAGCATATTTTTGTTACTGTAGTATTTCTTTTCAGCCTCACATATCATTTTCCTGTCCTTAAAAGAATGAAAAGAGATCACAGAAATGGGCTGCGAGTCCTAATAAGAACTGTAAGAGCTGCGTGATGTGTCCTGTTCCCTTGTAAAGCCTAGAGCAAAAATAGCTAAATTTTCACATCAGAGCTTCTAAACCTCTTTTAAAAGTTTGATCAATGTTACTCTAGACAAGTGTGCTATCAGCTTTCTTCAATCCAAAGCAGCTATAATACCTAAAGGGTCTGCATTGTTTTTCAGTTGCATATGTAGCTTAAAGCGCCCATATTATGCTCATTTTCAGGTTCATAATTGTATTTTAAGGTTGTACCAGAATAGGTTTACATGGTTTAATTTTCAAAAAACACCATAATTTTTGTTGTACTGCACAGCTCTCTCACTGCTGCAGATCCTCTTTTCACCTGGTCTCTGTTTTAGCTACAGAGTGAGACCTCTTTCTTCTTCTTCTTCTGTACTATCTTTGATTGCACTCGCACATGCAGTAGCTTAGATGTAGATCATGTCAGCTAGCTAGCTCCATAGACAGTAAAAGAAAGGCCGTTTCTCCAACTTCGGTCAGTTACAAGGCAGGATTAGCTGGGAGACTTCTAAATGAGGGCGCACATGTAAGTAGTTCTTTTGTAGATTATGGTGAACTTGTGTGTGTTGTAGCAGTGCTTTGCTATTGAGAACGAGGTAGCATGCTAGCGTCAGCGTTAGCATGCTAACGCTACGAGCTAACGGTTGCGGTTAGCCAGCACGTCGGCTTGTGACGTCACAAGCCGTGCCGATTTTGAACAGCTCACCCAGAGACTGAAGACAGGACACATTCAGAAACCATTTCTCACTCAAAACAGCATGGATAGATTTTTTTCAAAGTTGGTATGCGTGTGGAAGCACCAGAGACACAAAAGAACACCCCAAATCCCAGAAAATGTGTTTTTTTTTCATAATATGGGCACTTTAATGTTTAACGGTGCCACAAAATGGCAGTTTATTCTTTAACTTGCCTAATATGACACATTTCAGAGACAGAAAATGTGAAAGTAATTTCAGGTGGGATTTGGGATTTGATTGCTCAAACGTGGGTGTGATAGTGAGCATGTAGTCTCTGGAGAACGACACTTCGCCCACACCTGGCTCACCGGCACTGGGAAAGGGGGTTGGGAAAAGACTGAAAAAGAATTACAATCACTTAGCACTTGGAAATAAAAAAGAAGAACTAACAAATAGCTTTCAAAACTATGAGCTGAAAGAGGCTAAAACGCTCTGTAGCGTTAATTAACAACTCAATGTGGGTCCCCTACTGCAGCTTTAAAGGCAACCAACAGAACAGGATACACACAGCCTCAAAGCTGTTTACAAAGTCTACATAGTTTCTAATTCTTTCTACTCCATTATCCAAAATTTTTATTCACTTCGGGGCTATTCTGAAATCTGATGATTTGAGGAAAAAATGCTTGCCTTGAATCCAGTTTTTACGTCACGCTTGAACAGAACTTGGCAGTTGATTGAGGGACAAATTTGCATTCGGCAGACCAAATCACTATTTTTATAGACCCCTTTTGCAATTACATATTCTCTGTGTTAATGTTACTTTCAGATGAATTTAGTTATTTATGTGCTCCGATGCTTGTAGTCCATTAATTTAGTTTTATTGCAGCTAAATTAGATTCGCTTACCCCCGCTGGCAAGGAAGCATAATGTGCATAAAAATAACTTATACCTCTAAACATTTGTTCTCTAAATATTCAGCTCAAGTACACTGTAGGTAGGCCACATGAATGTCAATAACCTTCAAAACTCTTTCAGGTTTTCAGACGTTTATTGTGATATGGACTGAATTACTCTCACAGGCTGTCTCTGCCGGCCGAGGACACTGTATCTCACCGCCTTCTTTAAGTTTCCGAGGGAATGTTTTCTCTGAGGATCTGGCATTGAGATGATGATGATATTGTCACCTTCACCCACCACATTCTGTGCAGACGGTGCTCTTTCACTTTCATCCTTTAACATTATGTTTTAGTGCCACTATTAAGGCATTATGAGTTTGCATTGTGTTGGAGAAAGGGCTGCGACTCTCGGGGTCACTTTGGGAATTGTGTCTGATTGCAGCTTGTGTGGTGAACTATGAAGTACATTTTCAAAGAGCCATACAGATTGCTCTGTGGGGAACTGCAGCTAGTACTAGGCTGAGGAGAAACAACACAATGATGAACAATAAAAGTAAAGCAGCGCATGCTGATTGCGGAAATATTTTGACTCGAATCACAGAACATGTGTCTCTTGAGGAGGTAAATGCTGCTACTTGACAGTTGTAAGCCCATCATTTAAAGAATAGACCCAATGTGTTGTATTGACATGTAGAGAAATCTTTTCTTGCATGACAAAGTAGCTATGAAATAAACATTACAAAAGGAAAATATGGTTATATTCTCTAAGTTGTTGCTACAAATAACTAATGATAACAATCACATTCAGAGTAAATTCTTCTCAAACGAGATTCGTTTTCATCACTGTTCATGTCAACTTTCACAACATGGATATCACACTTTGAAATTAAAGTTGTTCACATTCAGCATTAGAACGTTATCACATTTCTGTTTGTTTTAAACAAAGCTGTATACATGTATCTAAGTGTTTGCTCAGTGTTACTGCATCATATACTGTCTGTGCTGAGGTTAATGTTTTCCTTTGAGTGTGATATGTGTGTGTGTACTCTGCTACATTAGAGTGTGAAACCTAATGTTCATCAGTACTTTGACTCAACAGCTGTGAGGTGGATGAGAAGAGCACTGTTTCTCCAAATATGAAAAACGGTGGATTGATTTGTTGTGAGAAATAAATAAATCTAACACATGGACAATTCATGTGACACAGTTATGTATGGAGAGCATGAACCATTTTTTCTCTCATTAGATTGCCTTGTTTTCAGACTGTCCGGACCAGTGGTGTAGTCTAATGTATTGTAGTGGGTATACTGTACTGTATATTGGCCAGAATCTGCCTTTGGGGGAGGGAGGGCCATATCATAGTGGGAGGTCTGGGTGTCCTCCCCCAGGGAAGTTTTGAGCATCAATGACTTCATTTCCTGTATTCTGATACACTTTTATGCACCAATTTACAGTGGAAATACCTTTGTTTAGCCTATGTGATGAAGAGAAACAAAAAGAAAAACAAAGATGACAATTCAAAATATATCAAAAATATAATGGAAAGTATGTTGTTGTGGGTCATTGGGAATTTTTAAGTGGATATATGGAAATCCTGGAGCTTTCTTAGTGGGTATACTGCGTATAATGTACCTGCGTATCACATAGACTACACCACTGGTCCTGACCAAGGAAACAAGCATATAGGTTGATTGTACAAACAGCTCATAATGACCCATATTTACATTTTGCAGCGACCTATCATGGCCTAAGTAATTATCATGGGAGCAAGCAAGGAAGTCAGGTGAGAAATTATAAAAACGCCCTGCTTAGGACTTTCACTCAGGATTCATGTGTTCATGTCCCATGTAAAACCAAAAGCCAACGATCACTTTACTTTTTAATTTACTGACTTTTGCAATATAGTCGGTGACGTCTGTGATGCAGTTACCTCGTCATTTTAGCATTTTTATGTGACTCATTTTAAGCCAATGCCTGATTATTTCCTTACCCTAAATATTTGTTGTGTAAACTCAACTAACTCCTTTTACAACCTTAACTACTTGTTTAAAACGACGGCTGTTACCTTACATTCAGTCCCATGAAAAAAAAAAAAAAAAACAGCCACCGCCGTCACGTGTTACGGTCACATGTTTAAAAATGGCCATACTGTATATGTCATTTTCGGAGTCACTGGAAATCAAAGTATTCTGTCATTTAGGTATGAGGATGTGTTGGTATAGAGTGATTTTTCTGTGCCTATAACTGAAATCATCTCCGTGTGTTTAGGTCGACTGTTGCTATTAATTCACTGAAAGAAAAAATTATAGTTTATTACAACCATGTTTACTAGCTTGCAGGCTTCGTCTTTTTACTGTCTTTGCTGGTGCATTGCTTCATTTCTCAGCAAATGAAAGACACCTGTAGATTAGTAGAATAGTATGAAACCACTGGCAGAACAGTGAAACGCGTGCATGCATCCTAGTGCAGGTTGACCGGGGACCCACTTAAAGAAAAACATTTCCACAGCACTATTAGAGGTAAAAAAAAATTACACATGTGGACATTTGAGTTACCATGAATACCTGGGTAACACTTTATAATAAGGCTACATGAATTATTATGAATTCATGCATGACTTACCAAATCCTGTACATTTCTTGGTTTTTACCTAGGGAGGAGATGCATGTAAACATAGTTAAATGGTATGTATATTTAAACAGTATATTTGATAGTTTTCACCAAAATAATATGGCATTCAGCTTATCTTGTTCTCTGTGTTTTCAAGACATTGGATAAATTCATATTATTTTCATTGAGGATTTTTAGTAGCTTTCAGTGCTCTTTAGCTAATGAGTTGATTGAAACTGACAAATTCCGAAGACCGAAAACTTGAAACATGATGCATGCTTTACCACAGCCTAAAACACGTTTCCCACCTATTTACCCCAAAGCTTTAATAGCCTCTCAACGTTGAGCTGTAGAGTATCAGCTTTGATTGTTCCCTAGTCTGAAGTGGAGCTGCACTTGGGTATTCCCAGCCTGTTCTCATGAACCATTCATTCAAAAAGCTACGAAAAGTTAAAGCTCCATTGTGTATTTTTATATATATTTTTTTTATTTCTTAGCAAAATCCCCTTTGTTCTTTCACAAATATGTGCTCATTCATGTGTAATTACTTCCACCAACTAATCAAAGTATTCACGTAAGCGTTGAATCTGCCACTTAACGACCGTTATCTACCGGACCGAATAGCAACGCGGATTTCGTTTTTTTTTAGGTGCCACTTAAATGCCTGCACTTCTCTCTGATGCTCAGAAAACGGACGTTAGAGGGAACAGAAACATCGGCGCACGGGACGCTAGTCAACATTACACTTAGCAGCAGGTAATGTTAGCCTACCTTTAGCTAGCAGCTGGAGTAAACACGGTTAAAATGGTGACAGCTAAACGGTGTAAAGTGTGTCTGTATTTCACTGTAGAGGATTCTAACATAGATATACATAATAAAGGCTAGATGTCTCGTCCATGCTGCTGGCCAATGGAGGTCGACGTCCGCACCTGGCGGCCATCTTGCCACAGTCAGCTCGCTCACTTGTAACATTGTGTTTTAATGGTGCATGTACTTTTTAAATAACCATAACTTGCTCAATTTTCTACAGATTTTCAAACTGTTTGGTTTGTTATAAACGTCAGAGATGTAGTTAGTGCACTGCATACTTTTGAATAATTATAACCATGGACTTCCATATGAAAATAACATTAAACAGAACAGATATGTCATGAATTCTGCTTCCTAAGTTCATTTTCTGCCTCAGTTTCTGTTTTCACCTGTGAGTCTGTGTTTTTCTGGGAGTTCCTGAACGCATCCTGTCTGGTTGCCTGGCGACGAAACAAGGCGGGAGAATCTGCAATCACACTCACCTGTATCTCATCTGCAATCTGCACACCTGGTCCTGATCATCACCTCTCCACCATTTAAGCCGTGAACTGACATCCATTCCCTGCAGAATCGTTATCCTCACCAGTATGTTTGCTAGAGTATCAGTTAGAAAATTTGAGATGTTTGTTGCTGTTTTGTGATGTTTTGTTGTTGCTAATCTGCCTGTTCCTCTGTCTGCAGTTTTGTGACCTGGAAGATTCTCTCCATCTCCGTCTGGCCGTCTGCATCACCATTATTACTGGATCTGCATTAATCCGTCAGCCGACTCAATTCCACCCACTGCCTCACCAGCTGGAGTTCCCTGCTTCCACGTACCAAAACCAAATAAATACTTACCTTTTTTCCATTCTACTTACCTTGTCCTTGTCTGCGTTTGGGTTTCTGTCCTAGTGAATCGTGACAAGATAGGTGCAATGAATATACACACGCACAAGGTATTTATGTTAAATCAATATATAGGCTACTAAAACTCAGTGTACAGAATGGCAACATCAGAGAGATAGAGATATATATAATATGAATATTACTAATATAATAAAATAATTTGAATAATTACATGTTTATTTTAAACAAGTTTAAACTATTATAAAAGTGACATTTGCAATAAAAAATAGGTACAATATTTCCCTTTACAAATATACATAAAGAAATGCTGCATGTTGAAATCCCCACCCTGTAGAGACAACTACACCACTGTAGAGATATACACATGGAGGATAGAGATAAAAAATTCAATTTTATTTGTATAGCGCCAATTCATAACAAAAGTTATCTCAGGACACTTTTCAAATAGAGCAGGTCTAGACCGAACTCCTTATAACATTATTTACAGAGACTCAACAGTACCACCATGAGCAAGACCTTGGAGACAAGGGCAAGGAAAAATTGCCTGTTAAGAGGCAGAAACCTAGGACAGACCCATCGGCTCTAGGTGGGTGGTCGTCTGACTCGACCAGTTGGGGTGAGAGAGAGAGACAGAGAGACAGACAGACAGGTGCACAGCAACAACAGTATTGGCAATGGCAGGGAAGCAGGACCATCGCAGGAGGCTCCACTAGGATCCATGAGAACTGGCGAGACGAGAAAGCACAAGAACTCCGGGGAAGAAGGGAAGTTAGTAACATGTATTAATGGGACATGAATGAGTGCAGAAAGAGAGAGAGAGGAAGACAGGAGCTCAGTGCTACTCTCAAATGTGGAGAGGGTGTCTGCTTCCCGAACCACAACTGGAAGCTGGTTCCACAGGAGAGGAGCTTGATAACTGAAGGCTCTGGCTCCTGTTCTACTTTTAGAGACTATAGGAACCACAAGTAGCCCTGCATTCAGAGAATGTAGTGTTCTAAAGAGGTAATAGGGTACTATGACCTCTTTAAGATATGAAGGGGCCTGACCATGAAGAGCTTTATAGGTGAGGAGGAGGATTTTAAACAGACAGCAGCTCTGCTTGCTGGTCCCAACTCTGGGTTGGCTCTTTTGATTAAAAAGGTTGCCTACCCCTGGGTGAAGTTTCAATGTTCACACGTTTATTCATTCAAGTGTATGATTGACTGAGCAAGTGAGATAGCCAGTAGTTCTCAAACTTTTTACACAGAGTACCACCTCAAATAATATTGGGCTCTTAGACTACTACCACCAAGGATTTAATATAACAAGCCATATGATGCTCTCATTTGTTTGACATTCCTCATGCAAATACTCACAACATCAGGTCGATGTGCATCCTGAGACAAGTCCATTGGCAGGTTGTCTTCCGCTCTTCTAGAGGTGGTTGTGCTTCTTGTTGCTACTAGCTAAAATAAACATAAGTAAAGACGTTTTGAGTATCTAAAAAGTGCTGTAATAAACAACACATTATATAACTTCCAGTAACAAAAACTAAAGTGACATTTAATCACATATTAATATATCAATCTTATACACCTTGAATTATTGTTGGTCAATGATACACATGCCCTTTGAAGATGAGCTGGAAAGTTGAAAATGGTCCACAACACCATCTTTAAGCCGGACATTCTGCCCCGTTCTGTCAAAGTCCTCACTCCTGAAGTGCTCACTGCAGAGCAGTGTCCTGTCAGAGGCAATAAAACTGTCCCTTCTTAGGGCAAGTTCCCACTGCTTCCTCATTTTTCCGGTTTTGGGAAAAAAAACAAAATTTCCTGTATCATAATGTAAGATGTTTTTAACAAACAAAACCGATTGGAAATCATGTGCAACTTAAGTTATATTGAAAAGAAAGAGCAATTCTGCCCCTCCCACTGATGTACAATTGCTGGGTAGCAGCTAAACTGTAACGTTAGCTGCTACTAGGTCTCACTCAAAGCTTCTTGTTATTAGTCAGCTAGGCTAATAACTACAACCACACTCACAGCTTATTGTTATTAGCCAGCTAATAACAACAACCACATCCACAAAGATTGTAATTTAGACAAAAGATTAGTTGTCATAAAATCGTTATTGGTGTCAGTAAAACCTATATAATTGAATAGCTCGATTGTGGTCTCAGCCTTGATAACTTGCGCAAGTAGTTGTGATACACAACTATGCTGCACGATTAAGTCGTTTTTTTTAAAAAAGAAAAGCTGCAATTTCAACATGTTCAAGCATCCAGTATTATAGCCACGTTAATAACGTTTGTAAGAAACCAAACCGTTTGTAAATCCGTCAAGATTTCAGCGAGATAAGAGTATTTGTGTTCGTGCAGATCACTCACCTTACATCAGGTACCACAGAGCCCGCAAGAAAGCTTGCCTGTGACAAGATGGCCGCCGGTGATGACGTTAGAGACTCCGCCGTTAGACATCTAGCCTTTATTATGTATATCTATGGATTCTAACACCAGACTGTAGCTGCCCTTGTCTGAAAAACACAGACTCAGCCTCGCCTAGCCAGCCTCGTGATGCATTCAAAGTTGTTGTAAAATACCCTTTTCTTATCCAGTGGTTATTTTCGCCGTTTTGTGCTCCTTTTTTTTTTTTTAGATCAACTTTTTATTGTTTTATATTTTTGAACATGCAGAACAGACAAATACAATTGATCAAGGTGCTCTTCTTTTAAATATATATATATATATATATATATTAGTTCAGGCACCTTTTTAAAAGTATCGTATAAAAATAATGGGACAAAAAGAAATCAAGGGACATTTAGAATAGATAAAAATGTGTGATTAATTGCGAGTTAACTATGACATTAATGCGATTAATTGCGATTAATTATTTTAATCGTTTGACAGCACTACCATGTTGCGCCTCCATCTTTAAAATACATTAGCCAAAGAGGGACATACCTCTGCGTTTCACGCTTTTACATTCAGTGGCAGCGTGACGAATGCCAGGGAGGGGGAGAAGATTACTCACAGATTTGAAAGCCGGTTGAAGATGGAGCATCACGCCTATTCTCGAGGACATGTAACGGAGTCGCCAAGGAGGTTAAAAAGAGAATTAAAACGACAACGCGACAAGCAAAGACCTAAGTTAATATTGGAGTGGCTTTTCCAAGATGGAAAGAGCTCATAAGGAGCAAGGATTTTAAAAGGGACACCGAAGTTGCGTGCTTTCTTCTCAAAAGGTAATTCTGCCTATTTGTGTAAATTCAAAGTTTTATAGTTGCTACTTGCTTGGCTAAATACAGCATGGTTGTGCATAATGCTAGAATGATGTCTAGGATACTTTTCCTCACGTCAATGATGAAAAAGGATTGTCTACCTTGTAACATAAATGTAATCATATGTGTTGTGATTTCCCTGGCAGACAACTCACATCATGTGCAGTTGTAACACAGACTAGCTACAGCTAGAACAGCTGCGTGTAAACGATGGAGATAAGAGCTAATTTAGGTTTCATTGACATTGTTCATACTGCTCAGAGAAATACTGTATATTAAAAACACAAACCTCTGTTGCTTCTCTCCTACGCTGTAAACATTGCCGTACACTATTAATCTCGTTCAATATACAGAATAACGATAGCACTGATACTTTACTAACATTAGCTTGCATATGTTTGGGAACCTGATAGATGATGTTAGCAATGAAATGGTACCAAAATAACGTAAAACTATTATTACACTGGAAGGAACAGTCAGGGGCGAAGTCGTACTTCTTGGAATAATACAGCCACCGTAGGAGTTTTAACGCGCTTGGAATGGGGGGTTAGAAAGTAATATTCAGTTGTTTGTCATATACAATTTCACCGCTAGATGGGAGAAATTCTTACACAATTGAATGTCGCTGTATAAGAATGTGAGGAGGTCAGGGTGGATGGGTGGGCGGAGTTTGCTTCCCGGGGAAAACTAAAGCCTTTCACCCAGGAAATGTGTGTTTTAATCCAAACCACGATCTTTTTCCTAATCTTAAACAGTTGTTTTGGTGCCTAATCTTAACTTTCGTCGTAGCAAAACGCTCATATTTTGTGGACTAAATTTAACAGTAATGTCTGCCGAAACGACCGGCAGCTCGTGGTGCTCTGTACCCGGCACAAAGTCACCTATTTTCGGGTAACTGAACCAACAACTACCGCTGATAAAACGAAGGTCTGTAGCCCAGGTCACGAAGCTCTGTAGTGGTTTAAACAACTAGCAACTGCCGCTCGGCTTAATGGAGGTCGTAGCCAGCCAGCATCACATGGCCAGCCGGCGTCACGTGACCAGCCGGCGTCACGTGACCGGCCGGCGGTCTCCTAATTTCGTAGAATGTCATACGTTTTGGTGTACATACATTTTCGTACGATATCATACTGACCCGTTCATGAGAATGCTTTGGTATTTCACGTGATCTTGGAATTAGTTTTGCTCTAAGGTTTTATTTATGATTACATATTTTTTCTTCTTTTTAATTGATATTATGTGTTTATGTATTTGAACTAAATTAATGTATGTTATGTGTGATAATAGTGACCATAACAATACATTTGAAAAGGGATAATGCACATTAATTGTGCATACTAAAAAACTAGTCTTCATTGGCAGTCCCTTTGTCTGATGTTGTCCCCCACAGTACATACCGTATACAACCCTGGCTGCCTCCATCTGCTTGATCCCTCTGAAGAAGCAAGATACTTTGCAAAACGTCAGGGATTTCTCTGCTCAATTGCATACAACCTTGTCTCTTTTAAAGAATTGTGTTTTATTTATTTTTTTATGGGTCACTTTTTTGCTATCAACATCAAGTGTAGTTTTTAGAAGCACACAGCTTTAACATTGTAACATTTCTTTATGAGCATGCCGTGTGTGTCAGGGTTATATCTTTGTGAAAATAAGAACTTCAATTACAAAGAAAAATAAAGGTTCTTTCAACCTTTAACCCTATATAATAAAACCTAGAATGTTTAATAAACAATGAATGAAATTTATGTTAATTTGATTAACAAATGGTTCTGATTTCTGTTTCCAGCTCAATGCTGGACATTTCACCCCAAATTCCAATCACTTCACTATATTTGTATTTGTTTAGTATTTGGTTTAGAAGCCTTTATTGGTGATTTTTACGGTACAAAGTCCTGCTACATACGTACATATATAGCTAGCTATATATGCTCCGCTATGTCGCATTAGCATGCAGCTACAATAGTTAGCTATGAGTAGGCTAACGTTAGATTGTAGTGGAACGAAGCAGCACTTTCTAACGTCAAAAATCGCAGATAAGGATTCTGAACCAAACACTACACAATCGGACATATTTCATATTTCTCTCATATTTCAGTGGTGGCTGTCTTCAAAAGGACACTTATGTTTACACTTCATCGCATTAATAATAGATAGTCTATGGTTATTAGTCAAGACGAAGTATTAAAAGTAAAAACATTAACATAAACAACATAACAACAACGTCGCTACACGGTTTTGGATCAGTGACAAGTCTCGATTGTTTGTAGCTATGACTATTGTATAATAAAGATTTAATAAAAAAGTTGTGATGTTTGGTCGTAAAGTGTTTCAACGCATGCGTGGTACAAATCGCACAGGGACATTGTTAGTTTTCTACTACGTAACTATGCGCATGCGCAGAACGGATCTTACAGGCGGTACGGCTCGGGTGCTGACACTGGCCACTCGGCGCCTTCAGACAAAGCTCAAGCTAACAGGCTAACAGCTTATTAGCTAGCCAAACACCGAGCGGTAACAACTGCAAGATTGGATCTGTGAGAGCATTAATCTGCTCGGTGTGCGTCTTATAACAAACAGAGCGAGCAGCCGCTGGACTCTAACATCTGTTGATCCGTGCAGGACTTCAGTGTGAACTAAATTAATGTATGTTATGTGTGATAATAGTGACCATAATAATACATTTGAAAAGGGATAATGCACATTAATAAATATTCAAACTAAAAAACTAGCCTTCATTGGCAGTCCCTTTGTCTGATGTTGTCCCCCACAGTACATACCATATACAACCCTGGCTCCATTCTGCTTGATCCCTCTGAAGAAGCAAGCTACTTTGCAAAACGTCAGGGATTTCTCTGCTCAATTGCATACAACCTTGTCTCTTTTAAAGAATTATTGTGTGTTTTATTTATTTTTTTATGGGTCACTTTTTTGCTATCAACATCAAGTGTAGTTTTTAGAAGCACACAGCTTTAACATTGTATCATTTCTTTATGAGCATGCCTTGTGTGTCAGGGTTATATCTTTGTGAAAATAAGGACTTGAATTACAAAAAAAAATAAAGGTTCTTTCAACCTTTAACCCTATATAATAAAACCTAGAATGTTTAATAAACAATGAATGAAATTTATGTTAATTTGATTAACAAATGGTTCTGATTTCTGCTTTTTATCTCAAGGCCAATATCTGACTCTCTTGAGCATAGACAGAAACACAGTATTATTTAGCCATGTCCCAAATAATCACAGAGCTGCCATCAATGAGCTCCTCTCTCAGCATCTGATGATGGGTATAAGAAGTCCTAAACACCAAAGCAGCAAAAATTCAAAGAAAAGCTTATCTTTTAAATGTATTGTGGCACAAAGCACATTTGCCTAATTTTAATAAATGACTCCAGAGACTCTAGTTACCACCTGCACTGAGTTTAATGTATTTAATGCCATGGCAGAAATACCTAAAGGTCCCATTTTTCTTTCAATTTGTTGTCGACACTGGTCTTGCACTTTGACTTCTCTTCTTTGTTTTAATTGATGGATTATGATGGCTCCCTGAGTATGAAAAAAACAAACAATTCAAGTCTTCCTCATTGTTCCCCCTTGGACCTGTGGTTTAATGAAAATAACAATGCTTTGGTGTGAATCCATATTACGGCATTGACTTGCTCTGATTTACATGGAGTCTAGTGCAACGCATCCCGCACGGACCGCTCAGGGCCGCCGATTGCTATAGGTGAACTAGGTGATTGCCTAGGGCGTCAAATGTGTTGGGGGTGCCATGTCGCCCTTAGGTCTACTTCTCATTAATAATAGAATTAGAATGACAAGAAATAAAACACTTTTATTAAACATGATCATCCTAGGGCGCCCCCTCAGCCGCACGTTTACTTGTCAACCTGATTATTAGATTGAATTGATAATTATTGTCGAGCATTTCCTAATTGAGGGAAAACTTCAGTTCCCGTGGCGTTTCCAGTCTATAGGTCAGACTCAAACACATGGAGCTCTGAAGCAGACCTGTGCGTCGCTTACGGTACAGATCCATTTGACCGTGTGCCGCTTCTGTCGCGCCGCACTATTCCTATGGGTGACGTCAAGTGACTTCAACATGCACACAAAGCATTCCGGGAAGCCGGTGCTGCATTTGAAAAAATGCTGCGCGTCAAAAAGCTGGCCGATGCCCATCTTTATGCAAATGAATCCGTTGAACGCGACGTGACTATCCAGTAGAAGTAGACGAAAATCTTTTAAACTGACCTTTGTCGATCTGAAATAAAGACAGATTCAGCAACTGTATGGCTTATTTCTTATGTTTTCAGAAACACGTTTCGGTGAACTATTTTCGTAAAATACTAGATTGTATTCTCAACGAGCCGCCATGACACTGTTGAAATTCTCAAGAAGCCAGACCCACATCAGGTGTTCGTCAGGGTACCTGCGGGGTCTTAAAAGCATTGAAAAAGTCTTAATTTTGATAATCTCAAATTAAGGCTTTAAAAGCCTTGAATTTGTTATACAAAGTCTTGGATTTTGTTACAAAGGTATTATATTTGTTTGCCTTTACCGTAAACATACTGTAACAAAATTAGCTGTTACTAATGTAGGCTAATTAAAAACTGACCGGAGCCCGTCGCTGGACGCACCGGAGGACTGAGAAACGAAGTAAACACGCCTCTCTGACTGGTACAACTGGGGATAGCGGTTAAACTGAGCAGAGGATGTGCGGAATGTGTCGGTGTTTTTGGAGCCTGGCTGGCTGTCAGTACCCGATCCGTAACGCCTGTAAGATCCGCTCTCTGTGAGAGACCAGCAAACTCCTAGCAAACTATTATGTAGCTCAATGCTGGACATTTCACCTCAATTTCCGGTCACTTTACTGTATTTGTATTTGTTTAGTATTTGGTTTAGAAGCCTTTATTATTTTTTACGGTACAAAGTCCTGCTACATACGTACATATATAGCTAGCTATATATGCTCCGCTATGTCGCGTTAGCATGCAGCTACAATAGTTAGCTATGAGTATGCTAACGTTAGATTGTAGTGGAACGAAGCAGCACTTTCTAACGTCAAAAATCGCATATAAAGGCTTCTGAACCAAACACTACACAATCGGACATATTTCATATTTCTCTCATATTTCAGTGGTGGCTGTCTTCAAAAGGACACTTATGTACGTTTACACTTCATCGCATTAATAATAGTCTATGGTTATTAGTCAAGACGAAGTATTAAAAGTAAAAACATTAACATAAACAACACAACAACGACGTCGCTACACGGTTTTGGATCAGTGACAAGTCTCGATTGTTTGTAGCTATGACTATTGTATAATAAAGATTTAATAAAAAAGTTGTGATGTTTGGTCATAAAGTGTTTCAAAGCATGCGTGGTACAAATCGCACAGGGACATTGTTAGTTTTCTACTACGTAACTATGCGCATGCGCAGAACGGATCTTACAGGCGGTATGGCTCGGGTACTGACACTAGCCACTCGGCGCCTTCAGACAAAGCTCAAGCTAACAGGCTAACAGCTTATTAGCTAGCCAAACACCGAGCGGTAACAACTGCAAAGATTGGATCTGTGAGAGCATTAATCTGCTCGGTGTGCATCTTATAACAAACAGAGCGAGCAGCCGCCGGACTCTAACATCTGTTGACCCGTTTAGAGACGATGTGACCGGCAGGTAACGTTATCGGTTATCTGCTACTGTAGCAGAGCTGCAAGTAAACGCTGAACTGAGCTGTGTGTTTTCAGTTTTAAACACTGCTGCAGGTTTTAATGCACGACTGTTGTTGGTGATTTACAGAGGTGGAAGACTTACTCAGATCATGTAGTGCAGTAAAAGTAGAAAAAAACGGTGTTGTAGAGTTACAAATTACTTGTTAGTTACAAGTCCTGCATTCAACATCTCCCTTAAGTTAAAGTACAAAAGTATTATCAAAATATACTTAATGTACCAAAAGTAAAAGTGCTCATTATGCAGTGTAATATATCTTATTTTATTAGATTATATTATATTATAATCCAATAAATTGTATTAAATATGACTGATAATTTAAATAAAATGTTTTATTTAATTCAAGTAGCTTACTTATCATTATTTTCTAGGGTTGAAATATTTATACAGATTTTACAGTTTCCCCTCATACTTCTGTCGGAATGGGTACGAAGTTGGCATTGAATTTAATTTGAAATGGAAAAGGTCTTAAAAAGCCTTGAATTTAAGTTGGAGGATCCTGGGGGTACCCTGGTTCGTCCAATCAGCTGCCGGTCAAGGGCGTGGACCATCAACCATGGATGTATGACGTCGCGACACCACGCTTCAGTCGTGTCGGACAAATGGATATGTACCATTAGTGTCCACTCTCGCTGTAAAAATAGAGACGAGCAGCGGCACAGACCACGGAGCTGCTGCAGCGCACCTTCCGTGGTCTGTGCAGATTCAGGTTTATAATGGACGCGCTCTGCTGTGGGCATTTTTCTCAAAGTATCACGACTCCTCCATATCTCAGAGAGCACAGATGAGATATATTTGAATGTGCACAAAGTTTTGAACATGAGCAGAAATCTGAAATCTGATCTGAAATATTACAGTCCAGGGGTTTATTAATTCATTATAATGAATTCATGTATCATTGAGGTGAATATGCACATTTAATGAGGGTTACTTTCCCAACAAAAGATGCAAAAGAGGGAAGAGTAAATCATGCCTAGGCTACATGTGTGCTGACTCAGATATAATTAGAAAAGTCAATCTACAGGAGAATAAATAGATGAAAGCAATATGCCTGATATTTCCAGCATAAATTGATTCAGAAAAAGGTGGAAATAGGTGCATAAAAATGCACCTGAATGCAGGAAATGAAGTGTTTAATGCTCAACATTTTCAGGGGGTGGATCCCCAGACCCCCACATCATAAGTCACCATGCGCACAAATCTGGAAACAAAACACTGGCCTTTGGGTTGCCAGACCAGTTATGATTAGACCAAATGTTGGTGACATCTAACTTACATGCAAGCTAGAAACTAAAATGAACATACATTGCTACTCTATCACTGACACAGCACTGTGGAGATCTGACAATGCAAGACTGGGGGGCCTAGGGCAACCAAGGGCTAGAGCCGACCCTGGGACCGCTCTTTACATTGTTTTAATGCATGCATAATTTCAAACCAAATCACAATGCAGAAAAATATGATAAAAGCAAAACACCCGACACTCTGGTGCATGATGAAGCTAACGCTATGTTCCATTAAATGTTGGAAGGGGGAATATCCGTGCTAGTATGGTGTTATTACAGTATTAATATGCTACAGGGGTTTTGTTCAGATGTGAGAAAAGAAATTAATGAAACATTGATGCTTATGAGACTTGATTTAATCAGCAAAAACATTTGTTTGTCCATGCAACTGCTAATGTTACAGTATGTCGGTACTAGCCGAATAGCACGGTGTTTTCCAAAACAACTTTCACTCACTCTATCAATCCATTCTTCATTCTCTCTTGTTCAGGGGCGCTGGGTGCTGCTGTATACATCAGCACACACTGGGTCGCATCATTAAGCTATAATGTACCTATTATTGCAGATGAATATGTTCAGTAATTTATCACGCAGATTTTAGTTTGATTGCACAGGAAATACTAAAAAACATTAAGACAACAAATTGACAAATTGTTTTTATGCTGATGTAATGGCAGTTAAAACAATAGCAGTTAAGAAATCTGTCAAAATGTTACTTTTAATTTCCAACTTATCCTTTCTTTTTTATTCCACTATGCTAGCAGGAAATGTTTTTCATTTTTTCTGACATCTCTTGCAGAAAGTATCATTGTCTGTTGAACGTGTGATGGGGAATACTCTGGGCAATTTGAGTCTCTGAACCTGCATTTCCACACTGACTGCTTTCATCATTTGAAATGGTTAAAGATCAGAGGGGAGTAAAGGAATGGCTGCGTTTGGAGCAGTCGGCAGCACAAAGCACTTGGGGGGGACACGGAGTGTGATGCTTATATTTCACGGCTTGGAGTAAGACATAAACCCCCAGAAATTACAACAGACTACAAACCAGTGAAAGAACCACCGGAGATAACAGGCTTTGTTGCTGTATCTTCCCCACTGCCTCCAGCAGCCAACCATCAGCACAAATCCGAAAGAGATCTAAAGCACGTAAATTATCCTCCTGTTACTACAGAGCATGGTATGCAATGCTGCATATCTTAAAAACATCAGCCAAAAGGTGATCAGTTGTAGCTTTAATCTCAAACATGCGTGTATGAAATGCTCTGTCAAGACACTTGTTGTCCTTCAGAGGTCTTATATCTTGAATTGATGTCCAGAGGAATAAATTAGTATATAATCTTACTTTGTATGTTGCAAGTTTCAAAATTGTTAGAGTTCAACATGAGAAATATGCTTTTTCACAGCAGTCATTTTGACTTGTCATAGTACAAAAAGCACAAGTGTTACTAATTGAAAAACATTAAAGATGGCTGTGTTTTATTCAGGTGTGCCATGACCATCACAAAAGGCATATTTTCATCATTATGTAATAGTTGAATGCCATGTTTTCTGGTTTTATTGTTTTAAGAGTCAGAAACGTTTATGTGTGTTTAAATCTTGTTTGCATACGCACACCCATGGTATTTATTTCTTCATTTTGAAAACTAAATTGTTATAATCACACCAACACTTATTAATGGTCTGTATGTTCTCATCAACTTTACTTGAAGGTATCTACATAAGAGTGACATGACACTGTCACGAACGTGTCACAAACATTTATGACATAACACTTCCTTTACTAAGTGTCATTCGGTTTTTGTCACAACAAGTTATGGTTAGGGTTAGGGTTAGGGTTCATGTGTCATGACTCTGTCATGTGTTCATGACAGTGTCATGTCACTCTTATGTAGATACATTCAAGTACATTTTTACCTTATTAACATTTAAAAGCAGTCATTTGTATCTGAAAATGACTTTATAGGATTTACCTAAAACATCTTGGTTAGCTTGCAGCTAACAGTGAATTAGCTTGTGCTCGTGCCGGTTTGGCCTTGAGGAGTTGACGCTTTGACAACAGACCCAGATACTTGTGTTAAATCCTTGACAATTAAGTCAAGCTAACTCAGCAGTTCATTGTTAAAAACAGGGCCCATATATTCTCCACAGCAGACATTTGACATGCCATAGCAGGAAAAGCACAGGTGATATTTATAACCTTAATAAAAGGCTTAAGTCAAGTTCCAGTGCCTCTGTAGTCTGCATGCTGTCACACTGTAACACCCAAATGTAATGGACTCTACAGTATATTAATGGCAATAATTACACCAGCTGTGAAACTGTTGTGTCATAAGCATCTCTTGCATGAAAAGTACACCATCTATAGACCACACATAAAAATGTTTTTATTTAGTATATTAACAAATTGTATTATACATTTTATAGACAGTTTTTTTGTTTTTTTTTGTTTCACAAACAACAGCATTATAAAAATAAAAGCACATGTAACATATATTGTGATCATGGTGTAATTTTTTTCTCAGCAAATCTTGAGTAATACAGCATCTATTTATTGATTTTGTTTATTTTTTATTTTCTAAAAAATGTGTAGTACAGTTTAAAAAAGGAGTGAGTTTATTGTTGTATGGAAAGCTAAAAACAATGAGGTGCCCATTATGTGCCAGGTTAAAAGGGAGGGCCTTGATACTCAACAGGGGAAATAAATGTGATGAGAAAAGTACAAACAAAAAAACATGCTGTTGTTGAAATGTTTATATCTGTGAGATGATTACATTGCTTGGGTAATACTTCATCAGCAAAAGCTTTTGTTTACGTATGTGAGCGATTTCAAATTTGTGCAACCTACAAACGTCAGCACACGTTTCACGGCAACATATCAGTGGTGATAGAGTTTTAACTTTATATTATTAACTGTCAAAGTTATTATTTTCACCAGGAGAGAAAAAAAAAGCTATGAGGCAAGTTTGGTGAAATCCTCCTTAATTCTACAATGTTGTACAAATTTATACGAAAAGCTGACATGACAATCTCAAATGCACTCTTGAGATCCATGACGACAATGAAAATGTCCCCCAAATGTCCCTCGCTCGGCTCCAGAATTGCTCTTAACCATCCTCAGGCCTGTGTGATAACTGCTCTGCCATCTGTGCACGTGGCCGCCCGCCCACTTATTAGCTACATAATTTGGTTGTTTCGTATTCCATAGAGTTGGGCTGCTTGGCACTGAAAGTCTGCAGTGCTGCCTGGATCCTGGCAACATCCGTGGTGGACAGTTTGAGCCGGTGCCGCAGCAGACAAGAGAAGAGGTCCAGAGGCTGAGCTCCAGGGGGGGAAAGCCTGTTGACCCGATCCCGGATCTCCAGCAGCTGCAGCAGGGCAGAGTCCTGCGATCCCTGAGTATATGGGTAGTCAAGCTGTAAAATCAAGTCCTGGATCGCATCTGGGTCAAAGTGCATACTATAGCCATACACCTGGATGCTGTTGATCTTCATGTAGCCTAGATTTCGCCCCGGTTCCAGGTACTCCAAGGGTTCATAATATGCAGTTCCGTTCCCAGTACTTGAGGGCCCTCTGATCCGGCTCCGTAGGTAAAAGTGGACTGTCTCAAAAAATGTTTTCCACTTGTTGCCCAAAGTCAAAGTCCAGTTATAACAGTCATAGGGAAGGTCTAATTTAGTCCTCTCCCAGTCTGGGTAGTTGTTCTGGTCAATGGGCATGATCCAACTCTCCGAGTGGCTACCCCCAAACGGATTGATATACACAGACAGCATGGGGTCCAGAGTGCTGTTCTTGGTAAGGCAGATCTGTAGAGACATCCCCAGGAGCATGTGGACATGGTTTGACTTGTATTTATTACTTTTCAGCGTCAGCAGCATCCTCTTCCTCCATGATGGGTCGAACCAGTTATTCAGCCTGACGTCGTTGCTGACAAAGATCCCGTGGATGCTGATGCGGTTGTCACGTTTCTGCAAAAGGTAGCGCAGCTCCAGGTCCTGCAGGTCCGTCTCAAAGCCAATGTAGTGATCGGTGGAGTCGGGCACTTCGTTGCGGCACACGCCCTGGCTCAGCATGTAACCCTGGTTACAGGTGGCACAGCGGGAGCGGTTCTCATAGGAGCAGGAGGCGCAGGAGGTGCCCTCGCCCATTGTGCAGGGGATCACACCCTGACAGGGGGGGTGCTCGTAGGGGCAGGAGCAGCTTCTGGTCTCCTCCAGGTAGGAGCCAATGTGGTTGTTCTCACTGCAGTACATGATAGAGAGGATGTAGTTCAGCCAGTAGCTGTATGGCCTGCAACAGAAAAAGAGCACTATTTAAGATTTACTTTAAATAGTCTGGATCAACGGAAGTACATTTTCAGGATAAAGCCGTTCTCAAAAGTTATTCACTACGGTAAACAACAACTACCTACAAGCTAGCAAGCTACACGTTTAAAATGGCAAGATTTGAAGAAAATTTTGATGGTGCAATAAGGCAGGCCTGCTTGGTTCTTTCGGTGAATGATTGTAACGATTTGCAAGGAATCTGTTTACGGCATTTACTATCCAACTGGGCCGTTTTGGGACCGATTAGTGGGATTGCTATGGACGAAGTGCGTCTGGAACTTAGCGCCGCCCAAGACGGTTGTGATTGGTTTAAAGAAATGCAAACAGCCCAGAACGTTTTTTTCTCCTATCCCAGAATGTATCTGTGGTGTAGCAGACCTTACTCAACAGGGCTGTGGAGATAGGTCTGGCAATGCAAGACTACTGTAGATAAGAATACATCTATATAATAAAAAAAAGTATTCAATAAAAAAAAGTCCATCTTGCACAGAAACATGTAAATTAAAGAAATGATTGTCATGTGGGGAATGACCGCATAGAAGCTATTTTGAGTTGCGTCACGGCTCCTGAAAAATTTCAAGAGAAAATCTTTAAATGGGACTAAATAAGAAATACAATAAAAGAAATAAAGTTAAAGACCCAATAAAACATAATATATATATACATTTTCCAAGTTTTCATCCTGTGTCCCTGTGTGAATTGTTATCTTTATCTATATAAATATAGTATAAATATACATATATATATATTTTTTTTGTTTTATTATCAGGATCCCTATTTTATCTTTCTGTATAACATGGAACTCTTCTGGCCTGATACGCTGACAAGACAACAACTTTAATCAGATTCTGATTGCTGTGTTCTCCATTTTGATTGGTGCTGGTATCATCACAGACATATACACAAACAATCATTTTCTCATTAATAACCACTATTGCTCCAACCCTGGAAGAATATGTTTCATATATAATCCCACTTTATGAAGCAAATGTTTCTTGGCCTGGGCCTTTATGAACATAGTTTAACATCATAAATGATAACCACGTAGAATATCGTTTTTTTAAAACATCAGGGTCTGTATTCTTGATACACCATCCAATCTAAAGAAATGATTGAGAGTCAGTGACTAGGACTATATAAGTAACAATTGTCATGTTTAATTTATTCTGAGATACAAACTCTAATGGTAAATCAAAATTCCTGAGATTGTTTATGAAAAATAGAAGCAGATGGATTGCATGAGAAGAATACAATGTCCCAAATCTTTCACTTTCCTTGTTCACATCTGTTATATTTCTGAATCCCCTTGTGTTCCCCCGCAGAGTTAGCAGTTTTGTCATTGTGGTCATATGCAGACAATGGTGCATGTATAAGCAATTTAGATTAAACAACAACATATTTTTGAAGGAAAAAACATTAGTCCTAACAGTTGTTTGAATAAATAATAGCTGTGTGTGCAGCACTGGGAATTTTAACTTCAATGATGAATATTATTGTAGATCAAAGTCATTAAAAGTCAGCCAAGTTTACCCAGTTATTAAATATATGAGGCATATTTCAGCAATTCTAAATAAAGGTCTACCTATTGGGGCTCCAGGAAATAATCATTATGCAAGAATCACACAGAAATGGCAAAGTTAGTGTGATAATGTCATACTAATGTATGCTATGTGTGATAATGGTAAAATTGTATACATGCAGGTAACATTTTTAAGGCAGTTGCACGTTTTACTTGTGCATGTAATACCTATACATTGTTAGTGTCTACATTCCTGAGAAATCTTATAAAATATAGATTTTTTTAGTTTTTGCTGCATTGGGGAAAAAGAAGAAAAGCATAAGCATATTTTTCATTCAATTTCATCTTAATTGAGTAAACAAATATATAAAAAACAACTTGCACAAGGCTAATTAACAAATTTTAAAGGTGTAGAAAGAATAGAGCCAAAACTGTGACAGATTAGATTTTTTGGGGTTTTGTTTTTGTGCCGAGTATCATGTGGAGCCAAGTCGATAGAGAAACACAAGCGCTTTGAACCAGCAAGCCACTTTAATACGATATATTCCAACATCACAGTGAGTGTAGTCATTGTGTGTAGCAGAGTGTGACATGGAGGAAAAAGTAAAGGAGCAAAAGACATTTTCTCAAAACATCAAATTTAAAATCTGGGTACATTTTTCGTTACAATGTGTTAACAGTTTTAACAGTATCCAGCTTCAGAGTCAGTTGTGCATATCTCACCTCCAGAGTGGAGGCTGTGCACAGCAAGAGGGAGGAAGCTGTCCCGCCATCATTAAGCGCATTGTGTCAGCAGGACATGTAAACTGTCATGGAGACGCAGTGTGCAGTACGGGCCAAGAGAAGCTGGGTGTTCACTCTGCAATCTGTTCATTGTCTGTCAGCTCATTTCACACTGATCAATGCATCACACAAACTTTCTCCTGCTATGGATTCAGTTTTCACTAGTCAGCTAAACTTTTTTTCTCCACAGAAGATGCGCTCCATTTTTTCCATTAAAAGCAATATTTATTTACTTGGTGAACCGCAGAAAAAAACAAAAACACATCAGTTGTTGTGTGCAGCTCCATCACTGATATACTAACACCTTGTATTTTCAGACAGCAGCTGAAAACCAAAAACAAGCATACTGTCCTTATCTTCCAAGACTGTACTAGAAAGTAACAGTATAAACTCCAAAATTGATTTTTGGCGATATTTGCTTTTTCTTCATCTGACATAAACCATGATGCTTCAGTACATAAATAAAGGCTGCAGAGATATATGAATATATATATATATATATATATATATATATATATATATATATATATATATATATATATATATATATTTATCTCATAAAAAAAGAAGAAGAAAAATAATCCACCATGAGCTAGATCATTACATACAAGACAATAGGGAAACTTATAAGTGATATCCCACAATGAAAATATTTTGATAAAGAGAAAAATACGATATTTCAATCAAAGGAGGGACTGCATCTTTTTTCTAACTGCTGGGCTTTGAACCTCACTAATATAAAATAACACAAACTCCTCAGATCTTTCGAGAGCACCTGGTTGAATCACAGCAAGATCCAAAATATCCAGTTTAAGTATTTACTTTCATCACTCTCACTATACATCATTACTGCATTTACTACTCTCCCTAAATTTGCCCCAGATACTGTCCAGCTGAAGTGTTGAGAAATACTCAATAGATTCAGTGTAGATGTGGATGTCCCTTATTTATGGATTTATCTCCACATATCCTGCAATTAACTGATTGTATCATCTAATTGCATTGTCATTAGTTTTTAGTTAGTGCTTTAGGTAGACACATGTACTGACCAGTCTGCCATTCTACAGTGAGTCTTTTTGCATCCTACCGGCATTACTCCTTTAAAATAAAAGTACCAGCCTTCATAATATAACTAACAGGACATGTACTTTAATAACACAGCCTGAAGACAATAACTTGAAATGAATACACAAAACAACAGACTTTTAAAGTCTACTGGACCATACTAATGGCCAGTTACAACATGTGAGGAATTATAAGTTAAATAACCTGATGTCAGCTCAACAAAAAGATCCATGATTGAGTTGAGTTATGGAAATGTGGGAGATTAGTTAAACTGTTAAAATTCCTTTGACTGGATTATTTCTGTAAATGGATAACATCACAGCCTACTTAATGACTAATACTGGCTCATTCAATCATATTGCACTGGACTGGAGCTGCTGAGCCATTCAAAGTCAGGAGAAATAGGCACGGGGGCTAACGGAAACAAAAAGGTTGTGTGAAAGATAACAGGGTGTTGCATTGCTGCTCTTTTGTCTCGTGTTGTGCCGCTGAGAGGAGAGCTCTGCTAAAGTAATTGTTACAATTCGGGAAATGGCGGACCCAAAAATGCAGAGACAGCAGGGCAGTGGTGAGCTTGAGGATTTAATAAAATAAAAAGCAATACAACAAAAGGAGTCCTGAAGACAGCAGGCAAAAACGGAACCAAAACCCCGTTGAGGAACCAAAATACCAGGCATCCAAAAATGAACTGGCACGGGCTCAAGAACAGGTGAAACACATCAGGGTGGGGCAGACAATCACAAAGGCAGGAAAACACAAGGCAGGAAGTAAAACAAGACATGACATGGGCGAAAACAGACTACAAAATAAAACATGAAACTGAAACATACACAAGGATGAAAACAGGGTAAAATGCAACAGAGAACACAAGAGACAGTAAACAACAAGGAAACGGGGAATGAATTAGCACAATAAAATAGGAAAAACTATAACAGAAAATCGCAACCATGACAGTAACGTTGTAATGCATCTTTTAATTAGAACCTCTCTCTCTCTATTTCTGACTGTGTTTGGCTATAGTCTCACACTGTGTGTGTCTGATAAAACAGTGAGGCAGATTTTACACCTGTCTTTCCCAGACATTACATTTCAGATGCAGTTTCCTCTGTAGCAGGAGTCAGTCTACAGTGATAACTCAGGTGCATAGACTATTTGAATTACCGTTCCCTCCTCCCATATTTTGCGCCTTTAAACCTCCTTAACCGCAATAAAATACATATTGCATGAGAGCAAACTCTCAATTTTTAGCTGTGCCGCTTTTCTTTCATTTAAGTGTCAGTTAAGATTTTGGTTCAGTCTAATAGTAAATAAGGACAAACACAGTTTGGCTGTTCAGTGCCTGAAAAGGGGATCTAAGTCCTAGTAGTAAATATCCCATAACAGTGTGTACCAACTCTGTGGTTCACTGACTATTGTGCTCTATGCTAAAACTTTATAAAGGCATTAACAAAGCAGAACATTCTCTCAGCTCTAAGTTTAGCAATACAGCTTGTGCATGTTCAATATCTAAGGTGTGATAGGTGATTGATACAATGCTGGTATAAAGAATGAAAAGGGATTATATTCTTTTAGGAGGTGAAGGTGGTGGGCGACGAGAGACTGTAGCTGCAGCTAAAAATCACATTGTACAGGATACATATTTAGTTTCTTACCTGAAATAGCTCCTAAAATAAGCAACGATGCTTTAACTGTACAGACTAAATCACATTTCTTTTTTATAAGCTTAGAGTCTAGACTATATGACAATTTCTTTCTGTGAAAAACACAAAAATAGATTGAATGAAGGGACATGGAAAACTTTTATTCTTGTCTATGATATCATCACGGGCTAGTTAAACAACAGGAAAATCTCTCAAACTTAGCATATTCTTTTAAAACACTGCAAACTTTAATTTCACAGGAGGATGGCTTCGATTTCCTCGATGTAAAGAAGACATGGGCTGGGAGTACAGCCAAGTCATCAGGTGTGACACTATAGCTCACTTCAGTAGGACCTTAGTTGAATATCAAAGCGCTAATATATTGTGTGCGTTATTAGCATATTGCATAGTTGAGACGATAACAAAGCGCTGCGCACAGAGTTGGCTGAAGAAAGGAAATGAGCACCGCCGTTCACAGCTTGCTTGAAAGGACTTGTGATGTGGCTGCAGGCTTTGGAATTATTGCTTATTTTTACACACGCACGCACGCACACACACACACACACACACACACACACACACACGTCTGTATTAACAGAAAAGTCAGCAGGAATACTTATCAACTTCTCACCTCTCCCTCAGCATAATGATTTTAGGCGGCATTCGACACCTCTTGCTGAGGGTGAAGAGCTTGTTGACGATGCGTCTGGCTTTGCTCAGAAGCTGCTGGGTGCTGAGCTCCAGCTGTTTGTAGCGCTGGTGAATGGTCGGCTCCATCTTCCAGAAGTATTGGATGGCGGACGTGTTCAGGGCGTAGAACGTGGGAAGCCTTCGAACAAAGTTCTGAAACTCATCTGAAAGGCACGGAGAGATGCACGATGAGAGGTGAACACTTCTCCAAGACAGGCCAAACTAACTCTCTCACTTCCTTACAACTATTTGGCCAATTTAATCACACCAAATGGGAGAATCACTTTGCAGAGGCCACATAGGGCTCAAGAGCTGCAGGGCAAACTGGAAGGGATATTGTTTGACGCACATGCTAATGGAAAAAGACAGAGCTAAAGACAAGGTTGGGGCAAGGTTTTATTTCTTCCACTATTGAACGGCCAACAGCTTTTGCAGGGCTATTTCTGCTGATCTGTCTGTGTGGAAAAATTATGGACAAGGAGCACAGATGATAATATATGTCAGCCCTTCAGAGCTGCACAAACAGATTCCATTTCCAAGGCATTCAATAACAATATCATCATCACTGTAATCATGATTGGTTGTATGGAAAGCCAATGTGATGCGCAACACTGATGAGAAAATGACTCCACTGTTTGTAATTAGTTATCGTTATCTTGATAATACAGCATCTGATTAGAAAACCAATTAAGTGTCAATGACTTCCCTGGTGATTATGCAAGGTGTATTACATGTTCCTATGAAATTAATAAGTTGATTAAACAGCTTGTAATAAAATATATTAAAAGGGTATGTGTGGGTGCTTTGGGTGGCCTACATTTTAAAATGAGAGACATTGTCCTGAGGAGAAAAGATTCCACATGTTCAGTTAAGATGTTGCTTTTTGATATATTACTGTAATTTGTATTAATAGGCATTGATTATTCTCTGAACACTTTCCATCCACTGTCTGTGGCACCAATCCACACGCCCATTTGTTTCTACTACAGATGTAAATATATTTTAAAAAAATGTGGGTCATGAATATACTTTAAAAAAAAAAAAAAAAAGGCTCAGTAGCGGGGGGGGGCATTGGGCTGCAATGAAAAGTATAAAAAGGTAATTACAAGGTAATAGTACAGTAAGGATAAAAGGAACAAAATGAAACTACCTTGTTCAAACCTTGTGGCGTTAAAAGAAAATGACTGTGCTTTTACAAAGTGCCTTATCAGGGTGGTAATTATTTTAAATAGACAGCTATGATTTCTTAATTTTTTTCAACCCATGTGATCATTGTAAATTGACTGTGTATTTCCATGTGCTTCCCCTTTGTATGATTTCAAAAATAGATGACAGTGTCAGATTCGGAGGTGCACAAATACAGACACATTCCGGGCACTGTTAAAAAACAAATTGTGGTTGGAGGGTAATGATGTGTTTCAAGAGGCTTAATTGGCAGGTTCTTCTTAAATTGCTAAATTATGAGGTTACAATTGATAAATAATGTGCCTTTGTTGCTGGGTTAATTTTAAGCAAATGCTAAAAAATATTGTAATGTGCTTTGACCAAGACCTCTTGGATCTGTACTTATTTTACCCCCTGACTTGGTACATATTGCACCCTACAGTCAACAGACCTTAGACGTCTTTCTATTTCAAGATAATATTATGAATATGACTCTATTATTTGTCTCACGAAAGGTAAAGATCACCAGGAAACTGTGTAAAACAGTGAAGAAATGTACAGCTTTCAATAATTAAGACGTTGATCCAGCCATATAATATATATATAGTCTTCCTATTAAGCAGTGAGTCATGATTATTAATCTCTCTGCCACTGATGTTAGTTATTCTCTATGTATTAGATCAAATACACAAGTGGGTCCCCAGGGGTTTCGAGGGAACTTACTTATTTTTCTTTATTTAATACAACACTGCAACTGTAGTTCTTAGGGCGCCTTGTTATTGCCAGCTGTGTGCTAATCAAGTTGCCCTCAGTACAAAAACATGTAGCCAGTAAATAACACACTCAGCCAGCAAGGTGCACAGCTTAAGGCAGGGCTGGGGATGACTGAAACATCTAGATGCCCTCAGGGCCTGTGGATGCAGCTCACAGTTTCAATAATGACGGGAACACTGAAACAGAGCTATGTTGGAACATTTAGAAAAATAAGTAATACAATGTGAAGGTGCAACATTTTAATTAATATTCAAAGTGTGCCTATATTCATTAATAAAATAAACTTGCAAAAAGCTTGTTTGAAAGCTTGTATGATATATATTTTTTACACTCATACCTAAGCACAATAGTTAGTTGATGTGCCTGTTTTTGCAATGTCAACCAGCTGACATTAAATAAGGTTAACTGATCAGATGGCTACAACTGAGCTGTGAAGTATCACATTACAGGTTACATCATAAGCTGCTAACAGATTACAGAAACTGTAGTGTGTTTCTGGAGTGTGACAGCTTCGCCTAGAGTACTGAAAAACCTTCATTTGACTGAATCACTGTTGACCCAGTAACATTACTGTAAATGCTACCCTTTCCATTTTATGGGCATGAGATTTTGCACTGTGCAATTTCTGCACACAGACAGGCTCAAATGGCAGCAAAAGGTAGTCATTTCCATGGCAAAGAGGGTTTGGTGATTTGACAACGTACACTGCAAGATAACAGATTTGTCAACGGTTTTTCTACACCATTTTTACGGAGTCAGCTATGCCTTTAATATCTCTGGCTGTAACACGACAATCACCATTTAATTTAGCAGATTGTCCAACAAAAAATAATCATAAATTAATTACTCATGGTCTATATATATATATACAGAGGTGTCAAAGGTATTCACATTCATTACTCAGGTAGAAGTATAGATGCTAGGGTTTAAAAAGACTTCTGTAGAAGTTGAAGTATCAACTCAAGCTTTTTACTCAAGTAAAAGTATAAAATTACTGGTTTCAAAACTACTTAAAGTATAAAAGTAAAAGTAATGTAAGGGAAAAAAATAATATCAATATGCTATTTCATATTAGATGGCGAGTTTTGGAGACAATTAGCTTGTGGTACTTAGGTGGGCAGCCCATTTGAAAGGAGTTGTTTCTGCATCCAAACATTTCTAAAAATTCTTCCAGGTAGGCTATGGCCAGGGATGTAGAAGGGTTGGCTGGTCTTCCTGGCTACCAACCTCCTCGCTGGTGCTTGGTCGGGACATTTTGCTCGAGTTCTCTTGAGTCTCTGCCACGGACATCTTCGTACTAGTACTAGGCTACATACGGCTGCTATTTCCTTGCTGGAGTGTGACGTGATTTGTGTCAGGTGCAGATGTGATGGATCGCGTACAAACCAATAGGGTGTCGGAATGGTATATGTTTATACTTCTCATCCAACCACAATCAAATTCACTCTATCTGGATGGCGCAATTTATCTGGATAGGTTTTTATTTGAACAATGACAAGCCGTAATGAAAACAAGCTGAACTGAAATAGGAGTAACAAGGCTATTTTTAAAATGTAAGGAGTAGAAAGTACAGATAATTGCGTGAAAATGTAAGGAGTAGAAGTAAAAAGTCTGCTGTAAAATAATTACTCCAGTAAAGTATAGATACCCAAAATTTCTACTTAAGTAAGGTAACGAAGTATTTGTACTTCGTTACTTGACACCTCTGTATATATATATATATATATATATATGGTAATATATTTTGTTTATCCCCTTGCTATGTTTTGTAACATCAGCTGCAACAAAGTCATGTCAAATGATTGTTCTGCAACTGTGTTTCAATGAAAACCTACCAAATAGACAAACATGTATGTAAGTGCTTTACATCAACATTATGGTGTTTTATGTAAGAATTTATAGGCTCTGTCTATGCCTAAATGTAGGAAAATCTAAGTCATTTCAGTTGATATGCATGAGATAGTCCTCTCTATTGTTTCTTTGTTGGTATAATTTTGCAAGATGCTGCTTTAAGAATTGCTCCTTTGTGTATTGTTGAATTCCCATCACAAAGATTGGATGTAATTGCCCCTTATTTTCAAGCTTTTGGGCCTTTCTTTTCTTTGCCCATCGGCTCCTCTAACAATAGGGTCTAATTTGCTGTCAGTGGGAGGTGTCACAGCCATTGAATGAGTGCAAAAAGAAAACACACTGACCTGACTCCTCAAAGTCTTGGTTGGCCCTGTTCCAGGAATCTCGGATTTCAAGCACGCTGGCTTCCATAGCCCTCAGATCCACCTTGGGGCAATTACACTGTGGGTAGTCGACGGCGCACTGGCACCAGCAGTCATTGTCCCGGCACACAAACTGGCCCTCCTCATTACAAGCGATGTAGCTGAGAGCTGCCTGCACAAACCTGGCCCTTAGGTACTCTGGCAGTATGGCCTGAAGGCCTGAGGCAAGGACAAAAACATGGAAATGTCACATGGATGAATGAAGAAGGAGCTGTACGCACTTTAGGTATTGCAGGAAATGTGTATAGATGGCTGTTGCATGCTAGATCTGTGTATCACTGAAGGCTGGCACTTATTTTCTTTGGGTTTTTTTTCTTGCCAAGCTTCACATATGCTTGGCGTCACATGCAATGTGCTGAAATTCACTTAAAGTTTTATTTTTACTCCACAGTTCTGCTACTTTTGTTCTGAATCATTACTGTCTGCGATTCACTTCAGAACTCTGCAAGCATGCATGGCAAAAAAAAAAAAAGCAAAAGAGTGATTGAAGCTAAATTCGTTCTGACACTCTCATGCTGCAGTTATAAGCTTGCCAGAGAACAGACACTGTGACAATTCCATCAGAAATTGGGCGAGTTCAATTATGGATGGCCAACCTTGCAAATGAATCTTGTTTTCAGGACTCTGAACCAAAACGGAGCTGACAGAGTCGAGGTTGTCATAGTTACTGCATCCGAGAGGGCCCGTCCTTGTTTCAGTCACCTAAAGAGAGGAACACAGAAGCACATAACAATAATCCATACTGAGAAAGAAACCCACTAATGGCATTACATACTGTATACAGAGAAGAAGAGTGAGAGAGATAAAGGAAAAAGAGAGAGCACCTGAATAACTGCCCTGCAGAATTAAATTAAAACCAACCTTTCCCTTCACTATCTATTCTAAGAAAAAAAAATAAAAAAAATAAATAAATAAATAAATATATATATATATATATATATATATATATATATATATATATATATATCACGCATCATTTAGACCTCCATTGTGCAAATCATAACTAGAACGACTGTGAGCTAGTGGGCTGGACATTGAGTTGTGATAAGGATCCCTGGTGGAAAGTATAATGAGTATGTTGTGGTGTCATCTATCAAATTCATCTTTATATTGTGTTTCCCTATTACAATGCCTCTTGACACCCATAACATGCTAAACTATATTGTGATGCTAGTGTAAGCTAAGTCATATTCAATTATATACGCACCGGAGGATTCATGTAATTGCTTGGTGCAATATTTTACATGGGGCATGCAATATTGTTACATGATTACACAGACTGAAATGTGATTTGTGGATTGGCAAAAAAAACACCTGTCAATTGTGGGCATCATCCTTCAAATGTGGCTTAAAGGAGTACCCCACCAATTAAGCTGTATTGAACTTGCACCGAATTTTGACTTCTGTGTACCATTACACCCCTACTGAATTTATCTCCTACCAAAGACACAGCAACAAACCCAAACATGAAAATTCAAAATCAACACAGAGTTGTCGATATATCTAAAGTCATTGTCGGAAGCTAATTAATTTAACTTTATTAATTATGAAGTAGTGGTTGAACAATTAGAATGTCCTTTCACAATAAGCATCCCTTGTTGTTATATATCATTGCAGGTAGCTACTAGTACATTTGAGGTTAATTATGACTTCCTCACATAAAATACTAAATTGTGGCTGAAATGGGTTAAAAAAAAGTTACTGGCAGCTGCCAGGTTATGATTATGGAACCTTCATGATCTAACAGTAGGTTTTTTCCCCCCATTTTTATGGATTCATTTTCCAAATCTATCTAAACAAACCAGGTGTATGATGGGAGATCACATTGTGTAACATTTTTTTTTGCAATTTTGGTGAGCCTGTGGCAAAATGAGGACAGACCTACAATAGGATTACTATTGTCAGTAGGTGTGAACACTTCAATCATGTCAAAGTCACCCGTTTTTCATTCTCTTTATAAGAGTGCAGTTCCTACAATGGCAGTCTGACAATGTGATGACAGACAGTGGAGGGCGGACATGGGTAATTGTGTGGGAGGTGTAAAGTCTCCATGTGAGAATACATGACACCCCAAGTAAGCTACCGGAACTTGGAGGATATCAAATTACTACAGCTGAAGAGGAAAAAAACACATTTGGTTAGCAACAGTTTCTCTTGTCCCAGGAGAACTCTTGTATAAATCTAGAAAACAGTTCAGCGACATGAAGTGAGATGCCAAACTAGTTGGCAGAAGTTGTTGGTTTGGCGCTGAGAGTGGGTTATTTACAAGCCACTGGTAGACACTCCATGCGTCATTATGGCATTTTTGTATGTCTAACAATCTGTCACACAACAGCTATGTGTACATATTAACGTGAAAACGTTTTTTCTTTGCTCGTTTAAGGATTTATATCCAATGAGACAGCTTTGATCCACAAGAAAGCACCGGAAAGATGGTCTGGTCATGAGTGCGCTGTCATGAGTGGGAGTGTTGGAAGCACCAGCTGGAGATGGAGGGAGGGGGGGGGAACTGGTTTTAGACACCTATTCTAAGTCAGGTTAATTAACTCAGCCATGTAGGAGTAGGAGAAGAAAAAAAGGGAAAGATGTGTACATACAGAGGCCTGTGGACAGTTGCAGTGAGTTGTGTGTGTGCAGGGATGGTCCTGATTGTCAAAAAGCGTGTGTTTGTCTGAATAAACAGTCACAGTAAACATCACTGTGTCCTTGTGTCTGTGCTGAAAAGCTGTGAACAGTGAAATTCCAAATTTCCCACAGTAAATTCATAAAAACATCACCTACGAGAGACTTGGACTCCACTTCCCTACTTGAAAGCCCTGTGTTTTGGGCCGCTCCACCACATCATCCTCCTCCATCAGTGATTTCCACGGCCTTACACTAGGTGCCTTGGTCATAAGTACTACGGCCACAAGCGGTCACTGCCTTATAGCAGCAGTCAATGTGGTGCTTACAGTAATAAATATGTGGAATACATAGGAATTACAGTGCATTACATTTCGTACCAACATGTACAAATTGTTTATGAGAACAGCCTGGCTTGTTTGACCCATCCACCACCCAACCAGCCTCCTTACGCAAAATGTGGCGCTCTTATACTTCATATTTATTACAGCCACTAGAGGGCCCCGCCACTATAAACATAAATATTGTAGAATCAAGTCGTAATTTCTGCTTTAACATTTTTTAGGGAAGGTCACTCAGTTAGCCACTGCAACCAGTTGAGCTGTTTGTTAACAATTGTGACAAAACTAAGAGCAGCATATATCTGGCCATTCATTTTCAAAATTGAAAATGCAAACAGTCAAGTACGGACCATAATTGCCCCAAGTATGGAAAGTCAGCTTAAATTAAGCTCAAAATAGGCTGTCTTAAGATAAAGGTCAATGAGACACACTGCATGAATACAATACAAAATAGTTGGATTTAGTTTGGACTTAACTTTTGTTTCATGCTTCCAAGTCTTTACCCTTCTAAAACAGGCATGGATAGATCTCACAACTTTAGCTGCAAGTCTTGAAAGATAATAAAGAAAATAACTATAGAGAACCGTATCCAAGGCTCAAAGACATAACACCAGATTTATACTGATAAGACACTAACACACACACACACACACACACACACACAAAAGAACTCAAGTAGAATCTCTCCTGTCCTTTTGAGATCATGGTTAGATTGTTCACAATCTCAGCTCAATCATCCTTGACAAAAGCCTGATTTGGAGCACGCTTGTAAATCCAGGCTCCATGGGCAGCAAAGATAAACTGCCAACCTAAAGGGAAATCCATCTTCTTCCATCGTGACTAGCAAATTATTGCCAAACACCATGACGGCGTTTTCTTTTAATATTTTCCCAAAGGTCAAACAAAAGTAATAACATCTCCTTGCTAAATTAATGACAGCAACTGTGATATCCAGCCATGAGGAAAAGGAAGACTTTTGCAGCTGTGGGTAGAAAAGTTGTCTTTTTTTTTTACATGTACTTTTGACAACTACAAGGTCAATGAGGAAACTGAATACACAGAGACCTGAGGATGAATCAAAGCTCGGAGCTCTGTATGTACTTTTTACACCATGTCTCTTTCTGTCTCCTACAAAATACAGTACAGCTACTGTTTTTCAATTTACAATCCCTTAGAAGTTGTCTTTCAAATACAACAATATAATTTTAGGCAGGACAGGCAGACATAGCTGTGTGGGAGAGTAACTGACTTACATTCTTCTTTTTTATTATTAAGACACAATTAATTAAAATCCGAGCAGCCTCCCTAGGGATCCGCAGATTGATTTCTAACACAGACAGATGTCCAACTTAAAGGAGAAAATTTACCAAATGCAAATCTAAAGATGTCTTTTTCTATGCATAGCAATGAGACCATCTGCAAAAAGAACCCAGTGGAGCAGAGCATGTGAGCACAGTCAGCCTTCTCCTTTAGAAATCGACCCCAAAAAGAAAAATATTTCACTACATTCAAGACCCCATGAGGTTTTTTAAGTGCTAAAAGCAAGAAAACAAAAATGTGATATGCAAATGACATGGATCAGTTAGAGGGAGGCGGGGGAAGGGTGTTATTAATGTGCCATAATTGACTACAAGATAATTGTGCTGACTGTGTTGAAATAACTAACAGCTGCATTTAATGGAACATTTAATTGCACTTAAAGGCTTTTCTAGAATAGGCAGTTTGCTATGCTTACACATGCTGTGGACGTGACTTGTTTATCTTATCACTATGCATTTCACTTTGCCCTCTAGGCTTGCCTTTTAATGTCTCCTCACTGTTCAAATGCTCCTTCAGAATGTATTCATCATCAAAAATAGATCTTGTATAACCTCTAGAGTCCTAAAATCTTTACCTTTGTATTTAGGGCTGACTGATATGGCTGCAGATTAATATCACCATAGTAATAGAAATGTGTTTTTTTTATCACAATTTGACAAATCAAATTCATGAGTGATCATATTGATGTTCAATGTTGGAGCGACCATGGTGGTAAAAGCAGCAAAACCGGAACTTGTTTCTAATAAAGCAAATGATCAATTTTCATAAATTAACATAAGCTAAAGCCATTTCAGTTTCCCATTAAGCTAAAGTCATTTTCCTCCTGTGCTGTATCTGTCTGTCTTCTCCCAATCACCGTTATGCACAGAATCTTTGAACGAGCAAGCTTTTAAGCTGCCAAGTGATAAAAGCTCAGTTACCATCAGATCAATGCTAAGCATCACACCCTGCATATATAGGCCTATACAATATTACACCACAGCTCTGAAAAAGGGGAGGTAATGGGGAGCAAGTTAACTACACATTGGTGACAAATTACTGGAAAAATCAATACAAAGGTTTGGACATTATCCGGAGTTTCCCTTTCAAAAAAGTAGCACACAGCAGGATGTTCTCCATGTCAGACACATTCTCACCTCAGTTTGGTTTAGGCAAGGGGCTCAACTGGGTAGAGCATGCAGAAGGCAGGACCTAATGAGGATTACAGCGCGGTCATAGCAGGTCCATAATTTGGCCATAAACAACCGAGTCTCTTGTTGTTGCTTGACGATTTGAAAGTCAGCCCTTACCGACAGAAGTTCCCAGACATTTTCGTTGCCGTTTTTGTGTGTGTAAATGACCCTTCTTCTTCACCCTGTGATGTTTGCTTTCTTCCAGTTTTGCGAGCTGCATGATAGAAACGTCATCACTGTGAAATCTCCAATGAGTGGCTCTATTCAAACATGGGCTCTTGGGTGAAACCCTGTGTGTATGATATCCTATCATAACCTATGCAATCGTTATAAGGCGACCGGACACAAAAGGTTCATGTGAAACGGTGATGTGACAGTTAAGTTTTGGCACCAAAATGAGTATTTAAGGTTAGAAAAAGGGTTGTTGTTTGGGTTAAAACACTGGTCCATTAGGGCCTCAGACAGAAACATCAACTCACCTACTTGCTCGCTGTGAATTCTCTAATGACTGGCTCTATTCAAACATGGGCTCCTGGGTGAAACCCTGTGTGTATGATATCATACGAAAATCTATGCAACTGTTATATCTAACAAAATTAAGGTGACCGGTCACAAAAGGTTCATGTGAAACGGTGATGTGACAGTTAAGTTTTGGCACCAAAAGGAGTATTAGAAAAAAAGTGTGGTTTGGATTTGGATATGTTTTAAACCATCAACCTGCTAGGGACTGCAGATGAAAATTAGCCTGTATGGCTAAATCTGGCATATTTACAGGTTGGACTCTGTACTCATGTTGATTAATGTGCGTTGTCCCTTTTAAATAAAGAAATCAAAAAAAAAAAAAACACTGGTCCCTTTGGGATAGGGTTACAACCCAACACTAACCCTAATCGTCATGCTAGAAACATCACCACACCCACTTGCTCGATGTGAATTCTCCAATGAGTGGCTCTATTCACACATGGGCTCAATCTGAGATTACACATTATCCGAGATAGTCTTTGTCCTGGGGAGTTGGGTTAGTTTCATGTCCAATTTGCGTTCTCACATACAGCTCCGCCCGGATGTCTAGATAATCAGGTGTGAAGTGCATGTGTGAAAGGGACTTTATTAAGGTGGTTGATCACCGCAAGCTGTTGTAACAGCTTCAGTGCTCCTTGTCTGAGTCTGGAACTCTGTTAGAGGGGATGAATACTGTTCTTTTCCTCTGACAGTATTACGTCTTTTAATGATGGTGGTCGAGAGGGCTGTCTAACACATGCATCTAAAATATCCCATAAGTACTCAACTGAGGTGAGATCTGGTAAGTGCAAATGTATTTTCATCAAACCATTCACATAGGTCTCTCATGCCCTGTAAGCATCTACATTTTTTATGTTTCACCACTCATTTATTCAGGTTTTTCCTTTAATTTGTCATCAGTCTGTATATTCAAGCAGCACGCAAACATTCCCAAGTGAGCCCTGAAGGCATCCTTTTTAGCTTCATATTACACTCCATCTGTGAAAATGTAGCTGTGGCTGCTGCCAGACACACTGTTCAGGGAAACACTGCTGCTTGGAAAGTTGACATAGTTCCACTCCCAGACAACACAGCGGCCCAGCGCGGTGGCTCAGGGCGTGTCGTTTCAACTGTTGGAGCAGGTGAGACCCAGAGCCAGTATGCGGCATCGAAACTGGATTCAACACTGCTCAGCTGCTAGTTTTTTTTCTACAGCAGAGGGAGATATATTGTCGGGCCGAGTATTCCCACTAGAACACTTTTATGTTCAAATGTATTAAAAATACTAGTGTTGTTGCAAAAGCAAGTATATGACATAGCAAACAAAGAAAGGAAGCAGGATTATATAAACAAGAACACATAAAACAAATGTTCATTAATTAATATGCAATGTTTAATATATCAAACTAATTAAATGTATTATCATTCTCTCTATCAAACTTGAATAAGCAGGAAGTCATCACTATATACTATCTGATTTTATTGAGAAGCCAAAACTGAACTTTTAAAGCTGATAAATTGAATAAAATGAACATGATGAACGGAAATGATGATAAATTGGCAATTAAAATACCTGTATTATCTAAATCAGATCTTGCACAGTATGTAAAAGAAGATAGCCTCTGTGTTATTGGTGTGAGGCTCAGCAGGGTGAAGCAGCACTTAGCCTGTTAACATGGTCCACTGATACACATGGCTCTGAGGCACATCCATTATTTAAAAATGTAAGACTTTAATATTATTAGAAGACCAGTTAGGTGGGAGCGTTTTGCTGATGAAGATTCATCAATGCTGCAAATCCTTCATATGAATAATTCCACAAAAAACAGCATAAAATGTCACTTAGTGAGCTTGTGTTGTCAGAGTGAGCAACAATGGGCTTTAAATGGCTGCACTGTCTGCTTGCTGGGGAAAAAAAGTACGGGATAGCATTAATGTTTCATGAAAATCATCAGTCATTTCAAATTTGCCTCATACCACGCACCTTTCAAGAATCGTTGGCATAATCACCACTGCATAGTAGATGTGAAAATCCCCATTAGCATCTGAGATACGTTTCCGGCTGTTTATTCAGTCTTTGAGGATTTCAATGCATGTTTTAAGACCACTTTGTTGCACTGGCTTACAATCTAATGTCAACCAGCAAGGGATAAGCTCATAAAGTTTAAGCAAGAAAAAGGGGAAGGAAATATCAAAATGAGATTATTGTGTGTTTGTAAGAAGAAGAAAAAAGCCCCTCTAAGCCACAGGGGAGCAGAGGGGAACCTTTGGTAAAAGAAAGTGGAATTTAATACTGTATGTGTTGTTATGTTCACTAAGACTCTCTAAGGGAAGCTACCAGTCAGTTTAAAAGAGCCAAGAGAGCAAATGTGATTCTGTGTTCATTGCGGGCAGATTTTCAGAAAGGAACATCAGTGCTTTCTGGCCTTAAGACCAGGGATTTCTAAAAAAATATGTCATCTCTTAAAACCAAGGGGCCAGTGTCCTTCTTAAAGGCAGCTTTGTTTTGGCATCTGTCTTCATCGGGGTGAGGTAAAAATTTGTGCTCTTCAGGCTTCACTTCTTTAAACCAGCTGCAGATTAAAGACAAACAGCTGGAAGAAGTGAACTTCTTTGACATTGGAAGTCAGATATGAGACTAAAGCCAGGAGCGTATCCATCTATTTATCTCATGCAATTATCTGAGCTTCTTAACCCTTCACATATAAGGGAAGAGATGGATCTCAAAGGTTGAAGTGGTTTAAGACAAGGCGAAAAGACAAAAATAAGGACATTGATCCTTTCTGTATAATGAAGATGCTAAAAAGAAATCTGCCCGCAATGAATTATTCATTAACTCTTGTGATAACGGAGCACTTTGTTTTGTTTTGTTTTTTTTTGTTTTTTTTATCCTGCCATCGAAACTGCCCCCAAACTCATGGAGCCGTGTTCTCTGCAACCGTTCCTCAGCAGCCATTATCTGATTTCTGAAGCTCGCCTCTGAATTGTTTCTCTTCCACGCCAACAAATGAAGCGTAACGTCGCACGACTGACTGAACAATCAAGGCTTGCGTGGCAAATTGGGTCAAACATTCCTCAACACTTCTCCTCCCCGTTAATGATATTCTCCTCCTAACTTTGGTTTAATGAATCTCCAATACAGAGAAGCCTGGACTGCAAATCAAAGGTAAGAGCGTTGATTGATGCAGCATTTCCTGTGTAACTGCTGCACCTCAATACTGGGCTGAAAGGCCGGCTGAATGAGGCTTGTCTGTACTCGTCTCATCTCTTCTGTTCAGTCGCATATGACACTCATACCACAAAATGTTTGACAAATGATGGAGGCTCTCAAAGGAAATTACTGAAATGGAGGGGCTGATTCATCACACTGTGTAGCAGTAGAGACCTTTTTTTTCGCCCTCCCATCTCATTTTTCCCGTCTTTGATTATTTTCCAGTGCTGCTGCACTCAGTGCTTTCTGGCCTTAAGACCAGGCATTTCTAAAAAAATATGTTATCTCTTAAAACCAGGGGGCCAGTGTTCTTCTTAAAGGCAGCTTTGTTTTGGCATCCGTCTTCATCGGGGTGAGGTAAAAACCCATGTTTGGAATTAAAGGCTGCTGACTTTCTGAATATTTTACATCAGTCACCTGAAAATGCCTTACAAACAAACGTACCCTAGAGGGCTCTTTCTCTATTCATCTCAATCAGTGGTTTTTAGCAGCACTTTGGTTCAGTGGCGGCTGCCAAATCAGCTCAACGTCCTCTTGCCAATTCACTTTAGAGAATGTAAAGTTTTATCTCTGATGGACTGTATAGCAGGGCATCACTAAGACCGAGTCAATGAAAAATGGGCTGCAGCCCAGAAAAAGGCAAGCAATTTAGCGCTTTAGCTGCAGCTACACAGAATAAGGGGTATAGACCCTGATGTTTCTGCTCTTCCAATGAAGCTCTGTGTTAGAGCTCCCTCCTTGCTGATGACTGCATAATGTACTATGTACAGTTTCAGTTTTTTTTACAGTTTTAGCATGCATCACAGATCATCACAGAATTACTAGGGGTGTGAAGGGGAAACCAGTTTTACTTAGTATTTTCACATTTCATGTATGATATGAAATCAAGTTACTCAGTTGAATATTTAACCAAATGAGGTGGATGCAATTGCCCACAAGCAATTTCAAAACAGGTCTTGCACCCTACAAGCTTAGCAACATGTGTGGAGGACAAAACACTTTGTAGAAATCCTGCTAACTGTAACACCTATACTCACTTTATCTTATTAAGATTGTTTTGGTAGGTACTGTTGGGTAACAAATACTACTACTAATAACAATATCATAATAATAGTAACAAAATAAATAAAGGATTTTGATAATCAATTCAGTCACCAATAAAAAATGCCAAACATGTGCCAAACCTGCTAGTTCCAGCTTTTCTAATGTAAGGATGTCCTATTTTTTTTTTTGACGTATCACAAATATGTTTGTACTTAAAGTCTGTGTTCAAATTCCGCGTAGGGAGGAGGTCAGAGTGGATGGGTCAAACAAACATGGGACTTTTACCAGGAGGACGCTGTTTTGTGTCCTGTGTGAAAACAAATGTAACATTAAACCCCAACCCTAACCCTAACCCACTTACTGTATGTACGTAAGTACAATTACGAACATACTTATTTTAAACCAAGCCACTTTCTTTTCCTAAACATAACCAAGCATTTTTTTTGCCTAAATATAACCAAACTGGTTACTTATGTTTAGATATAAGCATGTGTTGATCTGCTGCCACCAGTGGGGGTGCTATTTTAGGAAATGCTCACGTGGATTGTGTTAGAAGCTAGAAACAAACGACCTATGTGGTCCTATGAGTTGAAGGACTTGCTGGTTTTACCAAAAGACAGCAGTAAAAACAAAACAGGTCCCACCACAGATCTAAAGAAAAATCATAATAAAGCAATAAATGGGGATCTATTAGTCAGGTGAGATGTGTTTGGGTGTGGTACATCCAATCTCAAAACTACCACTGCAGAGGCTTGTGAAATCACAGCAGACAGCACAAAAAGACTGAAGAAGCAGACAGTGTCTCAGATGTGGGTGTGTTTGCAGGTTGCTGCTGGTACATACATTCTATGACGTTAATCTGTTTTTTACCACAAGTGAGTGCAAACACTTTAAAGCGATGTGAGGTAACACGTTCCTCAGAAAGCAAAGAGAATTCAGTCTGCGGTGCGAAGAGCAAACTCAGCCGATTCAATTCATTCTGCCTGATAACAACTGACATAGTGATGAATGAACACACCCTGAAGGTATTAAGCAGTAGAAGATGCAAGGTGATATTTACATCATAAGCATATCTTGATATGCATAGCATACTGCTCCAATGAGCCTGTACACACATGAAAGAGCAAAGAGGGAAGTAAACCGTACTGCTCGCTCTCATTGAGTGTACATGTTGACTTCAATGTAACATTTAAAGCACTGTAAAGTGCTTACAATGCCGACCAGTTAAATAATTACACAATACTCAATACTTTTGAATCGCAATACTTCTAGAATCGCAATAAATGAAAATTGCAATACAGATACGAATCTGCACCCATGTATTGTGAAAGAATCTAATCATCCCAGCCCTATTAATTCTATAGGCTATTATAGTTATTTTACTAAAAGGAATGTTTGACTTTCAGTTTCATTTTTCAGCTACATTTTTGGCTCATTATGGCTACCAAGTCCTTACATTATCAATTGTTTTCCATATCAAAGCTTTTATTTCATAATAGTGCAGGGGATCACAAAAGTGGGACTGTATATTGATTGGTATTAAGAAAGCAGACATTTTGTCATGTCCCGATAGAGATCTTTTTGAGTTAAGTATGTGTCTCTATCACACATGCAGCTCTTTTGCGGTTAAAGCATTGGTTGCAATAAAACTGCATATCAAATTTCCAAGTAAAATCCTAATACATCAAACAAATAAGCCAGCCAGATAGTAACCTACAAAGTGACTGTTACTTTTAAATAATGCTCCAACACATTAAAAAACATGGTGGCATTTACATTTTTATATTACATTTTAGAAAGTATCAAAATGAAAAACAATACACATTAAAATCTCATTTAAATTCATAAGTACACGGCAATTATGCTGCATCTAAGACTGGCAACGACAGCTCATTCACGCTTGGCGATTCTCATAGTAAAAAACTTATTTCCCGGCATGAACGTTTTCCAGATGCACAGAAACAAAAACAGCAACTTTAAGAGAAAGCAACAGAAAGATTTGTCACTGTAAAGTATCTTGTTCATGGGATGGTTTGCTCGTCACAGTCACATTTGCATAATGGTTGTATCACCCTAGAATGTGTCATCTGCAGGGAAGATATGCCCACAAACGACATACTGTATATGTTCAGGTGAAAAAAATTGATTGATTTTTGATTGTGATTGTTCCTTGTCTACTATCGACAGTCAACACTGATTTAATGGCTTAATTAAGTAATTTGAACCCAAATCATAATAATTCCCCAACCCTAACCAAGCAGTTTTTCAGTTGGATTTATGAAACTTTTTGTCGTTTAATTTGGACGACTTGTTAGCAAAAACAACTATCTAAAAATATCTAATTAATCAATGGTACCAAGTAAGCTCAGAAAACATCTTCAGACAAAACCCTTTGTAGCCAACACATATATTGGGTGCTTTAAGCAACTAAAGGTAAATAAAAATAAAAATAAACATAATCAGTGCATGATGTCATGTGTTTTAACATTTAGCCATTTAGGATACTTATACTTTATTAAATATTTAGCTAACAGGAATAATAACAGGACAGGACAATACGCTTTCTTGCAGAGAGTAAGATGAGATGCTTGACACCATCTCATGTCTGTATGGTAAATATGCACCTGGTAAGCTTAGCTTAGCTAAGAGTGGGGGGGGTTGCTTTAAAAAACAAAATTGGAACCACTGTTTTAAGACATATTTTGCAGTTTTAATGTGAAGTAAATCTGTTATAGTAATAGAATAGAGCTCTGTAGTAATAGAGCTCTCCTCACCAAAGGCAGTCACTCTGGATCATTTTCCCTAATGGCACTGTGTAAATATTTATTTGGAGGAGTACTGCTCCTGAAGTAACTGGAGGTAACCTAGGAAACTGTCCCTACTGCCACTGGGTTTTTGGCTAGAACATTAGGTGAGGTCTTAAAAGTGCATTCACTATGAAGGGTTCATTAATTAAAAATGGTAAGAACAGAAGCTGAAGTTCATCATTCCATATAGGGTTTGGTCTGCTTTATGTCCTTAAAATTATGTTTTAATAATGCGCAGCATTATGCTATTCTGCATATGAAGCAGGCCACAGTAGGCCACTAAGGGCCTGTTGATGGGTCACCAACTGCATACAGTAATTGGTAAGTACTTTGCAAGTACTGTCCACTGTAGAGTGTGATTTTATTAATTTGTTCAAACACTTATACCCAACAGGGAGCACAAACACCATTATTATAGCAAAACCATAACAAGCACATAAACAGCAAGAATTACGTTTTGTATTTACTGTACAAAATATGTTGTCACCTACTGTACTCCACAAAAAAAGAAAATACGATAAATCTTTGGCTTGTCTAAGCGTGAATAGCTTCTCTCAGAACAATTAACAAAGCTTTAAAACTACAACCCAACTGCCGTTTTGTGGATTTCGTAACATTCATTAGGGCAGCAGGTTTGCATGCACAGTAAAACAATACGAGTCAATATTTCATGGTAAAGATCCCATAATATTCTATTATCACCATAATGATTTGTATAAACTCAATGTCATGTAGGTCAGTAACTCTATAACTCAATGTTTGTAATGTTTGCCAGTAAAAATAAAGTGGTTGAAAGGGTGAATGCTGAATACATCTGGAGACTAAATCCAGAGAGAGAGAAAAAAACTAGACCCTGGGTGGCAATAATAGCTCTTTTCATTAATATGAGCTAAACCTGCTGATAGAGTTCCCATTCGAATGCTCTATACTGGCTATAATTTCATTAATTCTTTAGTAAGTGAGCTAATCAAGAGCACTTGCTATGTTATGAAAAATACAACAATTACGTTTATCCACTAAAACAATATCTAATCTGAAAAATGTCGCCATGTAATGGCTGTAATCATCCATGAAAAATTGAATGAAAATTTAAAGCTCTGGCAAATATGTACCTGCTTTTTTACTGCCATCGCGTCAAAAAGCATTGCTTGGTCAGGTGCCTTTTGCGTTTGTTACTGATGCAAAAAGTCTTCTTTAGCGTCATATTTAGACGAACTTGGTAGGGACTCTTGGTGCCACTTTTTGACGCTCTGGGTCGGGAGTCTTGGCGTCACTATTTGACGATCTCAAGCCTCGCCTGTAGCCCTATGGCGTCATATTAAGGTGCGCTTGGTCGAGACTCTTGGCGTCACTTTTTGATGCTCTGGGTCGGGACTTACGTTTATCTGACATGCGGCACAAGAATGGGACAATTAGGTTTAGGAAAAGATCGTGAGTGGGGTTACAAAATGTTTTTTTTCTAGTGACACGAAGGTCTCTTGGCTGAAAGTCCAGTGTTGTTGAACCCATCGACCACCCCAACCAACCTTCTTACCCAGATTTTCGGTCTTTCATACTACTTGCTACCGTTGCTGCGGCTATGCCCGGTGCGTTCCATTTAGAAGCACATTTTTTTCTGAGAGCCACTGAGCAAGGGTCAGTATTTCACGAGTTGGGAGTGAGAAGGGGTTGTTTCTTTTATTGCTATTGTTTGACTCAGAGCAGCAAGCTTTTACCTTGATGGCGGTGGAGGCGATCTGGATGTGGTGCAGCTTGTGCAGGGTGCTCTCCCTGTCAATAAAGTAGGAGGCAGCCAGCTGGTGCAGAGCTTCCAGAGTCACAGCTGTGCCATTGGGTTCACTCACTTCAGATGTCCGACTCAACTTCCGCTTGTCCACAAAGATCATTAATGACTCTTCCCCTAAGAATACATACACACACAGACACATACACACAGTTCATTAATGACTCATCGCCTGTGAACATGCACACACACTGTTCTCAGTGGTGTAATGATAAATATTAACCCATTAATACCTGCCAGCGCTAATTAAACCATCACATAGGCAGATAAACATGGTAAAGGTGGAAAGCTAATTAGAAACTTAGCTGCCTCTGTTCATTTTATACTGTGGTCTACGTTGTTATTGTGATACGTCTGTGGTTACAGTATAGTGCACAAATTGAGACGCTTTATGAAACACCAAGTCTTTTAATACGAAAAGAGCCAAAGCTTTCAGAGCACAGTGTATTGACAAACGGTGGAAAGAGTGAAAGATCAATGGAAAAATCATTTTCTAACAGCATGAGCTTTCATGGGGAATTTGGTTTTAATTTGGAAAGAGTTTAGAACTAACAATGTACATTTCCACTGGGGATACAGTGTCCACCAAAATGTGAAAAAAACTCTCAATTTTAATAACTCACTTTGTACTTTATTAAGTCCTGAAATCGTTAAAAAAAAAAAAAAAAGTGTTTCCAATACAAATAAAGTTACAGAAATAATATGGTATAATAGTCTTAATTGCATTGCAACAAGCTTCTTTATTTTGACACATTTCTTCTATAAAAAAAAAAAAAACTTCCTTTGGAAACTTTGTAAAATTGGGTTATAACCAAGAATCACATTTTATTTCAAGAATTATTAACATTAAAATATGCTACACAAAGCACCTTTAAAACACTTGCACACTGCTTAGATAAAAACAACCTATATGTTCCTTGCCACTGGGTCAGGGGTTTTCAAAATGTAAGACTGTGGGCCTTCTCTCAGACAAAGCTTAGTTTACTTGCTTAGTTTCGCTCAATTCCTGGATGCCTATGGGATGAGAAAAGCCCATCATGACTATGTTATTTGATCCCGTAGACACTCAACAATTGAGCCAAGATAGCCTAATACTGCTGTTTGACACAACTTCAAAATACACCAAATAAATAAAAAGGCTGTCCTCAGGCATTTATTAGTTTCTGACTCTGGGAAAGTGAGACAAACAGTAAAATTCTCAAATACTACTGTATGTCTATACTATATCTTTAACCAAATCAAACATTTACGCTATTCTATATGATCTTGTTTTGACAAGTAATGTCATAACTAATTCTTTCACAGAGAAACTGTTTGGAGCCCTGCTGGGAGCCCCACCTCCCACTCAGCTGTAGTCTCAGCTGTAGGTAATATCAGGCCATGCTTTAGCTCCTGTACTTCTTTCTTTTTGTTTGCAACACACAAACGTGATTGTCTTTTCAATCTATTTTAAATACTGTTGGTTATTCATCATGGCTTTGAGAGTTTATGCACAAGAGACACAAGATGAAAAGAGCCAGCAGAGGAGCTGGAAGGAGATGGTGCAGTAGATAGCCATGGGAGCTTTGCTGCACAGTACTCTGGCTAACTCACATCCATTGTTATGGAAACTGGAGATTCTTTTTAACAACTCCAAACATAGATTGTACATGTTGAATCAGACAATATGAGCTTAAACAACCACAAAACAATCCAACAGTCACAGCTGAGACAATATTTAGTCACACATTTAGTTGTTTGAGCACACAAGAAGCTTTAGAGCTTCAAATACTGTATGTTTAACTGCTCGATCTTTGACCATTTTAAAAGATCACTCTTGTATGGCAATTCTCCTTCATTTGATAGCTGATGGTCTACAGCAACAATGACGGACAAGCAGAGAAAGATGTTGATGACATGGTACCAACTTAGGACACTGTGGTTGATATATTCGGAACAGGAAAAAAAAAGTCCCCTTAACCTTTTCCTATTTAAGGGTTTCCACCACATCTGAACAAATAATGGATTAATTAGAGCGATAATGGAAAGCATCAGCTTTCTCTGATGCAGATTCATCGCATAGTTCTTTGTAATTTACTGCTGCATGACTGTGATGTATGAATGGATGTTGAAAAAGAGACGTTCAGAGTCCTCCAAAATAGTAAAGTTCTAGTTAGTGTTTAAAACAATTATGAAATACAGTATAATTACATTTTGTTTCACTCACTACTGAATTTAGACCCTTGTTGCTCAAGTTGAAATACTGGTAAAGTTTCACAAGCCTTAAAAAGGTTCCTGGAAGGTTTCCTGTTTGGAATAGGGCCACATGTTAATCTTGGGCTTTCCCCCTTGTGTTAAGGTAGGTCAATAAAAACAAAGACAATCACAGCCTGTCTACTTTATTTACCTCCCAGTGTTGCAGAGAGCAGGAAGTGGGTTCCGTATTTCTTGATAATGTTGTCAGTGATGGCGCTGAGACTGGGCCTTCTTCCCAGCTGCCTAATGGTCTGGAGGAACTCTGGGTCCAGCGGCAAAGGAAAGCCATTGTTCTCTTGTCTCTCCAGGGCCACGCTGTTCACCTTCCAGCGGCCAAACTCCCTGCAATGTCACAGAAACACATGCTAAGAGTAAGCAAAGGACACACAACACATGAATGCTACATGCAGGCACGTTCGAGAAAAGGACAAGGGTCCAACAGAAGCAAGACGTATGGATGATTCAAAGACTAAATTCACCAATTCTATTGTTTTCTGCTTCTTGAAAATCAGGAAAATTTGACCCACTGTTGTGATTTTAAAGTAGACGAAACAGCTTGCCCCTCACATGGAGGATCTTATTCGGATCTTTTCCTTGTGAGCCGTAAAATGTGTCTGCACAACCTGAGTCAATCTTTTTTACCACTCTTTAGAACATAAACAGGTAACTGTCCAACCACAGCGCCTCAAAAACATGAGAAGAAAAACATTGCTCTATTTTTTTTAAATTGGGTGGAGAAACACAGTGTTTTTCACTATTATCTGAGCCTGAGAGAGAAATAGCATGAGAAGGTAAATTGCTGACAAATACTATACATTAATAAACCCATACAAGTGTCCTTATAGCTGCATAAAACTACGTTATAGTGTGTTGCAGAGTAAAGTTATGGCAGTTTGTAAGATGCTTATAAATGCTAAATATGTGGACTTAAAGTAAACTAATGAATGGTCTCATGCTGTTTCTACCTCCGGCTCAGAGAATTGCTTTGAATTATAGTGAAAAACATTTTTTTTCTCCCCCGATTTTAAATAACAGCGCAATCCTTTCTCATCTGGTGTCACTATTGGAGGCTTTCAGGGCCTCTTTTGTTGGTAACAGGCTTCAAATGAAGTCGTTTGATACTCAGCCTGGCCTTGAAGCATGCCAGCTGCCTTTATCTACCAATTGCAGACTGATTGCTGCTGCTTGATGCATAGATTAGCTCTATCCAAACATGGTTCTAGAGAAATGGTAGACCTTTCAATCACTGTTGGATCAGTGGTTGACACAAATAAAATCGGACATGCACTTGCATGAATTTACCTTTCAATGTGTTTTTGCTTTGTAAAGGTAAGATTTACACACAAAAATACACCATGTTATGTCAGAGAGTGGCTGCAACACAAACCATATCTATTTTGATTAACATATCTCTCCTAAAAACTCTGCATCTACCCTTCTTGTTCAGATTAAGTGCTCGGAAGGTCTGTTTAAAGAATAATCAATTATAAATAAACAGAGTGAAACAATATCTTCTTCACCACCTTCTCCACTCCCACCTCCCACCAAGACACATCTAAAGCAAAACAAAAAAATATTGTAATTTCATTTTGAGAATTAAATACAGAGAGGAATGAACATCTTCAATGTAAGCTGAGCAATATCCATGACTCAGACAACCCCACAACATGTGAGAAGACTCATGCAAATACTTAGTTTTGACTTATTTACAGTTATTTCGGAGAAAATCACTCAACCATTTCATCTTTTTATTATTAATTTTGATTTGATAACGCAAAGATACAGTCTGTTGGATGCTGTAACAAGACAGATTGGCAGCCACGTCCCATTTTATTTTCTGCAATTTGGATACCAGTTCTACAGTTTATTAGTTAATATGACAATGCCCTATGAACTGAGACAAAGAAAATACTTTACTCTACAATTTATATCCAATCTTAACTGCATTCATCAATGTTGGGACACTAGTGAAAAAAAAATACATTCCACATTCATTTGGAGTTGTGTTTTCGTCTACTGTATGAGTGAAAGTCCAATATTCACTCACCTTTAAGCTCTAATTTGGTCTCCACCAACTCCTGAGAAAACTATCTGGCTTTTAGCTGATAAACGTTCCACTTTCTTTACCAGCTAGTCAATAGCTTTGTCTGTCTGCTGTTTAGTGTACAGTGGGTTTATCAGAGCTTGTTTGCTGAAAATAGCTGCCTGCTGCTGCTGGAAACAGGATTGAGGGGCACTGAGACTGAACCATACTGTGGTGTAACAAAAAGCATTGCAGGTGGGTTATAATTATCTGTGGGTTTATTGATGGGTGGCGGTTAAATAGGCTATCTATTGTTACATTAGGTTGTATTTTTGCTTCAATGTGAAATGACTTTAAATTTGTCAGCTATTCAATGGATTAGCCGATAAACAGACATTCCCATCTCGTTGATTAATCTATGTCTTAACTGATTTTAACAAAATTGATCAGAGATTTTCAATAACAAGTATCACTTTATCTATATCACCAACCCCTAGCAGAATCCCATTCAAACATTTTGCTTCTGCAACAGACAGGACTGCACAAAGTGACAAACTGTTTGCTCGTCCTCCGTTTCTATATATATAAATATATATGCATATAGAACCCCCAACACTCTACAGACACACACCAACTCCCTCATGCAAATATACTCTTGCCAACACACATGTATTCACGCAGCCTGCAGCTGCAAACATCTTAACAAAGCTGTCCTTGCTGCAACAACTCTGCTATCACCCAGAATATCGCAGAGCCCCCATGGGTGCGGGTGTAGCTGCCAATCAATTTCTCACCAATAACAATGACCCCCTGAGCACAATACAAACAGAAAACAGCTCATTAAGGCCCGTTTCATATCTGTGTTTCTTCATAACGAGCGGCCATTAGTGTTTAACCGTGATCAACAGTTGACACAATGCCTCGCCATGCTGCTCGCTGATGGACATTTATGATTGGTGCCAAAGCTAAGCTGGTGGATACAGCACACACACATGCACGCACATGTACGCACACACACACGCAGTCACAATGTAACCTCACCTTCTGCATGCCACTCACAAACACACGTGAAAAGATCTTTCGTTTCATGGAAGACTGCAGGTTTATTTCACCCTCAACTCCTCTCAGTGAGATGCTGAGTGACTGAAATAGCCTATCACAGACACACACAAGTTTATTTCACCTGGAGCTCTGTGAAGCAGGGGGCTGCTGCACATCTACCTGTAAGCCCCCCACACACACACACGCCGAACTCCCCTCTGAGCAAGCTGGACCTGCAGGAACTAAAGGAGCCGTGATCAGAGCAGGGGAGTTGTACCCTGCTACCTGTCCATCACAGCCCGTCTCAGATCCATCACAGCGTACAGGCAGCCTGAGGGCGTCGCTTGGTGCCCAACATAACAAATCAGGGAATCAACCCAGCGAATAACCTGCTGATGCAGTCGAAACGCGCTACCGAGCATAGCACTGCAGATTGTGTCTGTTCAGTACAGTATGTGACTGAGCGTGCTCCATAAATGTCTGCTACTGCTAGTGTTATCTCCTGAGGCATGTTAACAGTGAAATTGTCTTGAAAATTAAATTACACTCACACGACACATCGTGTATTTTAATAACACAAAATACATTTAAGAGAAGCCATCAGAAAATGTAAAACTGCCTTTCAGGACAAAGGAGCCTCTTGTAATTTACTTCAGACATTTTGAAACACTACTATAAAACTGGAAGGGCAGTCTGAGAGCCAAGACCTCCGCCAACCAAATGGGGGTTGTCTCACTGCATGTCAATCACTGCTCATGCACACACATTCATTCTCCCTTGTGGGGGGAGGGGCTTAGGAGACCGTTTTGGGCTTTAGCAAGGGGTGGAGAGACTGAAAAGTTGTTGATGTTGAAATTGTTTGGCTAAGTCCTGGATCTTCACAATCCTACCTACATCACCTTTAATAATTTGATTTGTGTATCCGCCCTGTGATTTGGATCCTCTCCAAAATTGAAGGGGTTGTTCCATTCCCCATGCTACACCCTTCACCCAAATTTCATGATTTCATGGGCCAGGAGTTTTACCGTAACCATCCTGACAAGCAAACCTAAAACATAACCTTCTTGGTGGTAATATAAAAATATGGCTACTAATTAGATTCTTTGATTTGTTTAAGCACCAAGTAGAGTTCCAATAAAATGTCATACTGTACTTGGGTTCTATGTGATACTGTATATCACATGGACAATTACAGTGGCACTGGCCCACATACACTATTGTTTAGATCAGCCTCAATGTCATTATTCTTTGTGAAAAACAAAGGCATTCTGCAGGGTTAAAGTCTGATCCTCTGGTGTATAAAAAGACCACAAGTTATGGTAAGACTGCTTCATAATTCTGTAAAATGATGGGAAACCACACAGGGCCATACCACATCTTTAAAACAATGCTAAATCAGGTAACAGTAATGCATAGTCATTTTAAAAACTTTTCAGAGAGATTTGCGCATGAATTCTGTTGTTTGTTCCTATTAACCTGAACAACTCTGTGGCCCATTTATGAACTTTACACAAAAGTCACATATGACTGATATAACATGTGAAGACTTCATGGTATTGATGCATGAAACCAAAACCTCTGTAACAATTTACACAATGTTAAAATCCCTCTTCAGGCTGCAAGTTAATTAGTCTAGCATGAATGAGCTTTACGATTCTTCTGTCGCTTGTGTCTCACTCATGCTAATGTTAATGTGTTGAGCTACGATGCATTCTCATTTGAACTCATCATCAGAACATTCGACTGTCACGGAGAAAGAAGACAAAGAAAAAAAAAGAGAAAGAAAAAATAACTTGAATTATCTTTGCAGGTGTTCCAAATATTTGCATGCATACGCAGCGAGCTGATTACCTCTAAAGACGGTTTTCCTTCATCTCTCATTTTCTCGCTGTTTCACTCAGATACTGTGTAATGACTTTACAGCAGTTATGTCCAGTTCATTGCTCTACATATCAAAACTCTGTATTTACAAAGCAAATGCACAATATTTACACACTGGAGAAATTGTGGATTGCGATACATTTTGTTTTCTCTTATTCTCATGTAATTAATGCACATTTATTTTGAGCCATAGTGGTGTAAAGGGGAGGAAGTTAATTAAATGACTTAACTGACTCAGAAAAGTCTCATTTCACCTCTGACTTCATGCAGGCAGGTTTTCTTCTGTTAATCCATCTAGTTTTTGTTGGTCAGATTATACTCACTGGCAACGTTTTTCCCAGTGAAGAAAGTTTGTCTACAAATCGTAGCAATATAACACGGGAGAGTATGTTCCTCATCTTGAGTCCCACATGATGTAAGCTTGTAGTATCAGTAGTATATAAAGATATTTTTTAGGAGACAGGGTAGGCCTGAAAAAATCTATAAACGGCCACTACAAAACTAGGTTGTTGTTTTTTACATTGTTTTTTGTTTTAAATAATCAAAGCTCTCGGAATACAGCATTCAATTAAAAGAAAAGAAAACGGGGCAGGAGACAAAAAGCAAATACTGTGGCATCAGGTGAAAGAAAATCATTTGGAAATGGTTTGCATTTTTGTAAGCGAAGAAAAAGAAAAAAGAAACTCACAAGCTACCCAACATTTACCTTTCCATGATAGACAAACTTTAGTTTATCATCAAAAGAAGCCTAAGCGAGAACATATGTGTGTGTTTGTAGCTGGGTTACCCCAGATACCAAAATAACCAGTCGTGCAAAACAGTCGGTTGATGTAGACTCAATGTTATTTCAAGGACCTCCCCAAAGAGAATTGTTCAAAATGGAAGAAAAGTCCTTCATGCTTCATTCAGGAAGATGAACCCAATTACATGAATATGGAAGACCTTGCAAGCTACAGTAACTGCAACTGCTCTGCAGTTTTCAATGTTCAGATTTAAATTTTTCTTTGTCGCAGTTTGCTGTTTTTCTTCTCTTGGTTTAATCTGATGTGACATTGATCCTTCTCAATACGCAGGCACCATTAGACACAGATAGATGATTTTAGAAATTGAGAATTACAAACAGAGAGGCTTTTCATTTGAGCGACATCAAAAGAAATTCTACGCATGCCGGTTGCATTTCGTGCATTTTCCTTAAAGGCACCTTTATATTGGCATTCATCAACTTTGTAAATTGAGCTTATGATGATCCAGTCTCAACAGGAGCTGGAGAGTCAAATGAGAGTGGAAGTAGGATGGGGGAGAAATGCTGGAGACACTTGTGTCTTTTGGTAATCCACCCACCGTGGAGACAAACAGGGAACGAAAGCGAGATCAAGACGACAGAAGAGAGTGTAATGATGTAGTTAATAGCTGCTGGTTGTGAACGCTTCATGGAATTGACACCAACAGTTTCTCCAACATGATCAAACAAACATCAGACCATTAATTTGTGAAAATCCTATTAAACCAGCTGAGAGGTCCTTTTAACAACACAGCATACTGTTTCCTGCTCATTTAGATTGGTCATGCCTTTGATGCTACCAAGTGTTACTCAAGTCCGCATTTCAAACACTAAATTACTGAGACTGTTATCATAGCCACAGGCATTCTAAAACCCCTGTAGAGGATTAGGATGAATTGCATTTGGGGATGCAACATGGTGATAAAGGAAGCAACCAAGTCCTATGCTGAGGGGTTGAAGAAGAGTCCAACTTATTGGACATCTCATTCAAGTAAGGTTGACTTTTGGTGCTTTCACATAAAATTGACACAATGAGGTTTTTGATAAATAATCATCAATAATGTGAATATAATGACGAAGTGGGTTAAGGCAAGCAGCTCAACAGCTCGAACAGTCTGGTAAATTCAGAACATTACATCACTTTACTGTAATGCAGCCTGCAAAACCAGGAAAAGACAAGACTTGTGTCAAATCACGATATTACAATATCCAAAATTCAAGACGATATCTAGTCTTATACATCAATATCAATATAATATCGATATATTGGCCATACTACATATTTATTCTTTTCCTGCTTTGGTGTCATTGAATAACTCAAAATGTTACTGTCTGTTCTAAAATAATACTCGACAGATGGGCTAAAGGAGACTAAAGTCAGTCTTTATTACTCATTATTCAGGAAAATCCCCTGGTTGCCTGGCAACCCCAACAAGAGCCAGAAATTCCCTTCTCCCAGCCATTAAAAGCCCTCTACATAACTCCAAATAAAAGCACAACTTGTCTTTTTTTACACTTAGACTTGAATAGAAATTAAACAAATGAGAATAGAACGCATTATTCAGTGAGCTGTAGAAGTGCTGCTATAAAGATTTAAAAAAATAAATAAATAACAGAGTACAGAGTATTAGCAGTTTCCCCCTGCTTCCAATTTTTTGTTAGGATAATTGTTTGCAGGCTGGAGCTTATATTTAGCTTGCAGATGTGACAGTGGTATCGATCTTCTCAGCTAACTCTCTGCAAGAAAGTCAATAAACATATTTTCCCAAATTGCCCAAGTATTTCTTCAAAAATAGGGTTGACTGTAGGAGACAGGAAGCAAATTGCAGTCTCCAGTCAGGCACTTTGCTGTCGCTGAGAAGCAAAAGTGGAAGTAGCACCCCAACACCTCTGTGGGAGGAGGTCGAGGTGGATGTCTGGGCATAAAAAGGTATGGAAAGGTAGTCACTTTCAGCAAACAGGAAAACATAATTGTAGTTCATTTTGATGACCCTTATTTGAACTGTCCTCACCAGAAAAACAACCAATTGCTGTCTTTTCTTTAGTCTCATTAAATGGAATGAAAATAAAAATCACATTATATTTTATATGTTGGTTTATAAGATAATTATAGATATAAATAAAAATAAAAAAAGTCTTTGTTTTTGCAATAATCAAGCATGCTTTTACAGTATGATTGACATCAGCTTCTTCATTCATGCATTTCCATCAGTGGCTCATTCATTGGCTGCTTGGTTACCAGATGACCATCCAATCATATTCGTACAGGCCAGGGGTACACAGTGGCCTTAGTAACCTTCTCACTGATCAGTGGTGGTTCTAGACCATTTCAAATGGAGGGGCCAGGCTGGGGCCACATGCAATTTTAGGAGTACCAAATAAAAGCACATACATACGTACATACCACCAACCCTCCATAGGTTTGGTTCTACAAAAGACTAATGATACGCATGTAACAATAAACACAAGAATACTCATTCGGTGTTAACCTACATTTTATTTATCACCAAACATGAGTAATATCCAATCTTCGGGGATAAAGATGGGGTGAAAAATGTAGGAAAATATTTGTCACAGTAAGGGGGGCCAGAGGGGGGTCAAGGGAGCACTGGCAACCCTTGCCACCCCTAGAACCGCCACTGCTGCTGATACACTCATGCCAATGCTGTTTGCTGCTGCAACTGCATCCGCCACCTCAACAGACCTCGACTTTACCAATGTAGTGTTTGTGAGTGTGTGTGTGTGTGTGTGTGTGTGTGTGTGTGTGTGTTTATTTGGGTTGTTAGAGAAATCATCCTTGTTGAGGATGAGCCTTTTTTTGCCAGTGTAACTATTTTCTTTAAATAGTTACTTCCCTGATGTAAATGTCTCTGACTGAATGGATTACTCCAACCGACAACAAAGAAAAAAAAGAAATAGATAACCACCATTTTACATAAATGGCTCACTTGGTGAAAATGTACTGCTTTTTCACCAAGTGAGCCATTTATGTAAAATGGTGGCTATCTCTTTCTTTTTTTTCTTTTGCCTTTAAGCAAAGCTTTAACAACATGCAATCTTCCTGTACTTTAGCATACTGAGGCAATTCAAACTCAGACGTTCTTTTTTTTGTTTGTTAAAAATGCAATTGCTTATTGATTTTTAGGTCCGAAGAATATTACTACACCTCTGATAACAGAAAGCAAGGGCAAGTCGGAGAGAGAGAGAGAGAGAGAGAGAGAGAGAGAGAGAGAGAGAGAGAGAGAGAGCATGATTTGCTGACATGAAGCCTACTGATCCCTTTTGTACTGCCTATTTGTCATAACACTGTTGACAAGAGACTCCTCTTCACACAGAAAACAAGGAATGCCTGGAATCACATTGTGTACATAATGAGGCATGTACATACTGTTAATACACGCTGCGCATACACAAATACACACACACACACACGCGCACACACACACACACACACACACACACACACTTACAAACAAATGGAACAGAAGATAGAAGAGCCACCAGCTACGCTAAATCCTGCTCCTCGCGTTCTTTCAATGACATGCCTGCATGGGCTTTTTAAAATTATAATCTCTATAGCTGCACACAATGTGTCACCACATACATGCCATTTTTGTTATTACACTTAGGCCCCGATCAGGCAGAGTGCCTGTAGGACGTTTTTTTGTAATTCTTTTCAATGAGAGTGTGGCTTTTTGCTCGCTGCTTTTTCATTGTGCTTCACGTTTTTTTTTTTACTCCATGCATCTTGTGTTTTTGGAGTGATCTGAATGTCTCGAGTTGAAAAAAACGTCAACTCAGATCAGAAATTCTAGTGTTTAATCGTGGTGGTTAACATGCAATGTGTCTATCTAAAAGCACCTGACGTCATTTCTGTTGAATTTGAATTCGCGTTTGATTCGCAAATGGGATGAATTGAGAGGCGGCTGCTTAGCAACAATAACAATTAGAAAGACGCAGCAAGCTGCTCGTTGTTTTTTTAATAGAAGGCTTTAACAAAAAAGGCAGCACGGCGCACCTCATGTTTTGCAACCTGCAAAAAAGCGCTCTCACTTAGTTGTTTATCACTTTAACAGTTGATATGCTTTGAGATGCTTTATTCTAATCTGGGTCTCATTTTTTTAATGTCATTGCTTTCAGTTATTATCACATTTTGAAATGATATCACTGGTAAGCAATGTTACCAATATCTCAATATTAGGCGGACAGGCCAAGTTATCAAGAATAGTGACACAGGCCGTAAAACAAACTAAAGCTTTTCTTTTCTCTATTAAATAAGTGTAAAACTGTATTCATGACCTTTTCTTATCTAAAAGTTAAAATTATAAAATGTAATTATACAGTGACGGTAAATAATTGTTTGTATTCCTGAAGATGTATAGGACTTTGCTGCCAAAACATCATAACATGTCTCAACATTTTTTATTAAAGTTGTGCTGTGAAGAGCAGTTATTAGTGATCCTTAAATCTACTCTGAAAGTTTTGATTTACAACTTCCTGTGCACTGAAAAGACACTCTGCCATTGCATCCTGACACAACCAGTTTTAAATTTGGGATTGATTATTCCAAGCCCCTTTTACACATGGACTGCAACGCTGAACTTGTTTAGACATTACCCAGAGGACCTGTATAAGAAGGCACTGCCAGCTCCCAAGTGCAAAGTCTGCGTAATGTCCGATTGAGCCAATGTGTGAATAGAGCAGCTCATTGTGCGGAAAATTCACAGCGAGCAAGTGGGCATGTTGATGACGTTACTATCATGCGGCTGGGGTGAAACCGGAAGAAAACAAACATGCAAGGATGAAAAATAAGGGTCACTGACACAAAGACGCCAAGGAAAACGGCTACCTGGAGAGACAATGCGATTCAGGAACTTCTGTGAATAAGGGTCAACGGAACGGAAAGAGACTTGGTTGTTCATGACCAAATGCAGCTCCGTGACACAGTGTAATCAGTGTCATGTCCTGCCTCCTGCACGCTCTACCCAGGCGTCACCCCTCGCCTAAACCAAAAAGAGTATTTCCGGTGAGAACGTGTCTGACACGGCCAATCTCCTATTTTGCGCTACATTTCAGTTCGTGGGGTGACCTTGTGGAATGGTCTAAACAATGAGATCAAACAGTGCCATACTATTATATAGTTCAAAAATATATTCAAGAAAACTGTAATTATACAGAATATACCAATACAGAAAGGTGACCTGGATATATAAATGGGAATGTACACACAGTACAGTTGTATGTTGTTTAAGTTATTGGATTGTTGTATGATTTAAAATGTTGTATACGCATATCTATTTGTTTTTTTATGTAATAATATGATATTGTAAAGTAGATGCAGGACTGTATAAGCATTATGCTTCTGCCTGCTCCTTCTCAAACTCATAACTCATAACTTTTTTTTCTTCTTTTTCTCGTCTTTTACAGTATGTTGATGTTGTTCAAAATAAATAAAAGAAACAAATGTGTGAAAGGAAAACTCTGGACCTGATTCTCCTGATATTGTCCGGAGTTCATATGAGAAAACAGCTTCAGTTAGTGTTGTTGTTAATTGTGTTTTTAAAGTAAAAAGCTTGCTCAACTATAAGTAGACTTTGAGGGGACAAATAAACCTACTGAAAGTGGTACAGACTCTACCCCAATGATCAATGGCCATCCGTATAAAATATAGTCGAACAGAGTCTCTCTTTCATAGAAGCTGCTTCTCCTTCCGTGGACCTCTGGCCCTGATAACTCCCCCATCACACACTTGTCAGAAGCCATAAGCTTCGCGCTGGATGAAGTCCTCGTCACTGCCATTGCTGCTGGTGATCATGGGGAGGAGGCTGCTCTGTTTCTGTCCCGGAGACACAGTCAACCTCTTGAGTGGAGGACGATAGACCTGTCTCCACCACAACTCTGTCATTGCATGACTCTGTCATTCATGCATGAGAGAAAACTGCAGTTTGATGAAAACTGTATCTCGGTATACACTATCTCTCTGGTTCTGTTCTGCAATGTGTTTGCAAACAAATCTTTACCATAATCATTTCCAGACACTAATATATTGATTGAAAACAAACGAGACCATTGCCGGATCAACAGCCCCTTACCTGCAACAGCATTCTACATTGTTTACAACAAGGTCAGATTGATTTGGTTACATATGCCAGGAAAGTGGAGGGGCAGTGCTGGAATGTGTTCTGCATTAAAATATATACATAGCACCAACAATAAATGAAGTGTGAAACAAACTGCATTCAATGACTAACTGTTTATTGCAATGATACCAAGGCAGAATAGTGAAATAGTTTTACCTACCTTTTTTTTACTTGCCCATATATCTCTTTATTCTCATATTGCTTGAAACAACCTATGTTTGGAATGTAGTGCCAAGGAACAGCTAACTGTCTTGCTATTATTATGTGTCCTCTCTTAGTAGCTGAGGTGGAAGTATGGATGAGCATTGTTATATCACCGCAGAGACTCCAGTTGGGTGTACGGTTTTGTTACGTTGAACCTAGTCTATATCGTCGACGTTTCATTTACGGGATTGTTCCGGAGGTTCCGCCGGGTGTCCCTCACATTGCGCTTTCTTTTTTTTGGCGTTCTAAACTCCGGTGGATTTATGACTATGATTAACTGCTCCTCAGATCTCTGCAGGGTAAATCCAGACAGCTAGCTAGACTATCTGTCCAATCTGAGTTTTCTGTTGCACGACTAAAACAACTTTCGAACGTACACATGTTCCACCAAGACAAGTTCCTTTCCAAGGCTGTTTTGCAGATGCACCATTGCTCCGTCCGGCCTTTACTGCTGCCCAAGACGATTATGATTGGTTTAAAGAAATGCGTTTTTCTCCCATCCCAGATTGCTGTGTGGACTAGCCAGAACCTCCTCGGCAGCGCTGTGGAGAAAGGTCTGGCAATGGAGACTACGTTGAACCCAGAGACCAGAGTTGATGTCCTATTCTCTCTCAACACAAACCATTAAGGCAATCTTCCCAACAAGTCCTCCAAACTAAACAAACAAAGAGGTTTATCATTGCCTCCCAATGTGTTTAATTGATCTGGCCTCCCTAATTGTTTGTCAAAATTATTACAAAATGATTGATATGAAAGTTGGCTTCGTTGAGGCACAAACACTAAGGTTAGGGAAATATCATGGAGATGGTGCAAAGAAAACAATGTTGACTTTTCGAAAAATAGGGAAGGTCACAGTCTCAGCATGTAAAATCAAATACTTTGCTGACCCAACTGTCCTCCCTCACCTTTAGATAAGAGCTTTTGTGGTGCTTTAACAACATCACGCCTTGCATCTTAAGAAAACATTCCCAAAAAGTCGAGTTGCCCCTTTGATTTGAAAATGAGATATTTATATTTAAAATGCCTTTACCAGAATGGAAGAGTTTAAGAGTTTGTATTGCTGTCTTAAATATTCATTATTTATTATTTCCTGTACATCTACTGTATTATATATGGCATGGTTGACTATAGTATGGTACTCTTTTTTTACTTATTTTTGTATTTATCGTAGACAGTCAGTAGTCAGCACAGACATACATGGTAAGATAATGAAGTATCTGATTGGACCAACAACAAAAAAAAGGGGGGGTGTTGGGGTAGTATGTTTTTCTTCAAGGCTCTCTTTTCTTTTCATTTCTTCATTGCTCCATGTATGCGGTTGTATACCCATGTATTTCATCCCATTGTATAATCCCTTTTAAATGTGCTGTCTCATCTAAAGCATTCAAAACACAACAGCATTATCACAAACACGAGACAGAAAAAGCAGAATACTTCCACCATATCTAAATGACATGATAACACAACACATATTCTCTCTACAAACATGTTTGCATATACTGGAAAAACTAATCACCCCATAATTACAAGAGACGACTCCTTACATCACATGAAGTCAATGTGATAGCCAGTTGGCTGACAAGAGAAAAGAGAAGGAGAAAGCACGTCAGATGAGGCGTGATATAAAAGTTATGGCCCATGAAGAAGAAAAAAGGAGGAGCTGACATTTTGACTAATATGTTATTGTCTGTGGCTGTGGCTCGACTACAGAAATGATGGCGCAAGAGATTCTCACGTTCACAGGAATGATTTCACAACCCCACAAGCTTCTAAATTATGAAATGAAACATGCTTTTGTTCATTTTACACACATTTCCACCTCTGATGCGTGCGTAACAGCAGCAACTGCACAAAATAGCTTTAATTTGAACTCATGCCATCAGTGTGAACCGCAAGAGCAGTCAATTAAGAAATGCTGTTAATTGCTTTAGTCTTGTCTTTTGCGAATATGCCCAGGTGTATCTGGCGAACGAGGAAACATGCAACCAGCCGACTGCTTTCACTATAAAATTAAAGCCACAAAGCTTTTAAGAGATTTGCAACCCTGCGTAGGAGAAGACAAAGAATAAAAGAATGAATAAGTGTTTTAAAACCAGCCATTATGCCTGACATAACACGTGCATTTTTTTTTGCAATCACAGCGGAAGTCATATTAAGTGCCTCCTATGGCTGTGTTTCGCTGCTTTTAAAAGGCGTTGAACCCATTAATTCATCGCCTCCATTATTGCATTTGATGAGACCTTGAGAAGAAGAAAACCTATTTCACTCAGAGGATTTGCAGTTTGAAAATCACTTTGTTACAATGCTTCACATTACACCAGTGTGACAGAAAGCTGTGATTCTCAAGCTTTTAAATCTGTTCTTTTAATAAGATGGAAGGTTGTTGTAAAACTTAATTAATTTTTTTTTTTTTTATTAGAAATGGCTACAAGCTGTTCCGGTGCAGTGACCGGCCAGCAGGGGGGGATACACCTCTGAAATGACACTCCTGCGGTCCTCCCCCTCATCCCCGACTCCCTCTTCCCTGCCCCCTGACGGTAAAGGCCAACTGAGCTCTGGAGAATATTTATGAGCGAGGAAGAGCAATTGGTTTGAGATCATTCGACAAGGGAGGGAGGAAGAGCGAGAATGGGGGAGGGCGAGAGAGTGGGAGAGAGAAAAGAGAAAACAGAGATAGATATGGAGACAAAGGCGGAGACAGAGGTTGGATTTTAATGTTTTTATTTAAACTTCTTCTAACCTGGCAGATAATTAAAGGTTTTTGTATTACTATTCCTCTGCCTCTATCTCAGTCTGCGTGTATATACTTCTTTTCTACAGCTACAAAGACCAAACATTTTTGCAAAAGCATTGAGGAAAACTGTCAACATTGAAGACATTTTGGCTGCTCAGTAGTTCTACAAGAAGCCAGTTTGCCTTTTTGGACTTGGATTTAGGATTACAACCCATAGCGGTGACAATTCAAGAGCCAATAACAAGATTTTTACTGACCCATAAAGGACTGTAATGTGTCTGCACGAAGCACAACAGTGTTGTTGATCAATACGAATGACCCAAAGATTACTTTGCCTAGATTTTCCTGGCTTTATAAAAAATCATGAGTCAGTTTTGGGACAAAAAAACTGTGCAGCCCGTTGCATTTTAAAGGCACTTCTGATCTCTTCAGCTCTCAGCTAACTGGCATCCTCGACTGCTCAGCTATGGATGGCGGTGCTTCGGGTGCAAGATATTTAAAGCCTAAAAAGACTTGCTGTTCAAGGCAAGGAAAGCAAACGACAACGCAGGAATTGCATTCCACTTTTTAACAAACTGATAATCTTCCCCTTCACTTGAGTTGGATTTTTTGCTCTAATTAGTCAGCTTACTTTTCTTTAGAGGAAACTGAAAAGGCCACTGTAGCTCAAGGGGAAAGGAGGGTTATGGACTTGTCAAGTTTGTATTTCTGTATATTTGGTGATAGAGGTTAGTAGTCATACTGTAGGTATCAGTCTGTAGGTCAGACAATTCCCATGTGAGTTTTAGGTAAACTGTGAATATTGTGTATGTATGTGTAATATCTGTTCAACTTTAGTGCTAAGGGTGGGGTACGAAGACAAAAACACAGGAAGGGAGAAAGGGAGGTATAGAGACACTGCGAGAGATGGAAAGAAGAGGCCAGCAGAGAGGCAGCGAGGGAGGAAGTGATGGATGTGAGGAAGCCAACAGCGCTACATTCTCTATCTTTGCCTGGCATTGTCACCCCTGTCAGCTGCTAAATGCCAGTGTCAGTCAAACCTCTGTTCAGCTGGACTCAGCCTCTCCACTTCACGGCTGCGGATGCTCTGCTAGCACCGCTCTCATCAACACTTTCCTGGCACAACACACAGCCACTTATACAGACACTCAAGTATGCACGCCCGATCATGGTCACCTTATTGTTGTTGTCGGTTGAAAACAGTACATCAACATCGAGAAACCCAACCCCCCAAAAATTATGCTACTCCACATGAAAAATGTATTTTGAAAAGGTTTGACTATAGATCAGAGAAGTTTCTTCTAACCTCTAGAGGACCCCGACAACCTGAAGTCAAAACATCAAAGTATGCAAAATACAGTTAGTATGGGACTTTGTAAAATAAACATGTATAAAACACACACACACACACACACACACACACACACACACACACACACACACACACAGGTTTGTGGCACTATCTTTTTGGGGACCCGTCATTGACATAATGCATTCCCTAGCCCCTTACCCTAACCTTAACCATCCCAACTAAATACCTAACCTTAACCCTTACCCTCACCCTAACCATAACCTAATTCTATCCCTAATCCTACAACCAAGTCTTAACCATCAAACAGCCCTTTAAACTTGCAGGGTCCAGCATTTTGGCCCCACAACGCTGTTGGCACCCCGCAAGAATACTGGACTACAGGTTTTTGGACCCCACAAATATAGTTAAACAAGCACACACACATACACACACACACTTTGCCATGCTTACTGCCTTAAACGGACACTGAACAACCACCTAAAATAATTGTATCAGTCTGAGTTTGGGTGTTGAGTATAATGCACAAACACACACCCACGCTTACGTACACACAGACGACTTACAAACGAAGAAAGCCTGCTGAGTACAGTTGAGGTTTACAGCTGTTACAGTATGGTTTGCTTGTGTACTGTACGTAGCCAAAGTCATTCACTTTGTATGGTTGGTAAACTTTGGTGGAATTGTGAAATGACAAAACCAACATGCTTTCTCTTGAAAAGCAAGATTCAGAATTGTGTTATTTAAAAAAAACAAAATGAAACAGCATACATGTTGTATACTTTTAATGCCATCTGATTGACAGAAAAATGTCTAAAACTAAACTATCTAAAATCCTGTGAATTCATACGTGGGAGTTTGCAACCTGAAGAAAAACGTCTTTAAAACAATACCCTGCTGCTTCTATAAAAACAAAAAACAACTATACTTCACACCACACGTCTACCCACTGTCACACATCAACAGGCTCAGTCAGATATCTGTTACATCCCGCTGCTTTGCCCAAACCCTCCTGCTCTATCTCCACTTTAAGTTTCCACTGATATGCAGCTTTCTGAGGGTTTGTATCATACTTAAACCATATGTCTCTGCTGCCCACATAAAGAGGAAGCAGCCAGTCACACCCAGATAAGCTATATGTATAGAACACATGCAGAGCTTTTATTTATATGTAAAACTCCACTAAGTAATCTCTCAACGCATCATCCCACACTTTGCCACCTACTAAATCTGCATCTTTTATAGACAAAAAAAGTATTATGTGATCTATTGCCTATACTTTTCTAAAGATCCTGCAGAAACGCATCTTCTCTTCCAAGGGAGGCCACAAGGCTTAAAAGAAATTACACAACATGCTCTGCATTTGGGCCATTTCACAAACAACCTTCCCCACAGGCATCTGAGCTTTGCAGACAGTTATGCCTGGCCCCAGCTGTCCACTGTCTCTCACCTGTATATCTTGTACTTGGTGGTGAATCCTTGCTGGTAGCGCTCTGTGAAATCGACAAACTCCTGGGAGTGGTGAAAAGGTCCCTTGTCCGACAGGAGCCAGCCCAGTGGCCCGGTGGAGCCGCTGAAGCCAGCCCCGACAGGGTCCGCTGCCCTGGCCCCTACTGACACCCAGCTCTGGAGCAGGCTTAATGTTAACCACTTCCATAGAAACATGAGGGCCGTCAGTCTAACGGAGATGCACGGGCCACTCATGCTGCTTCCCCCGGCCCCGGTGACTCCTCATGCTCCCTGCACTCCGGATGAGTCCTGCTGGAAGGAGGAAGCAGAGGAAGAGGGAGAGGAGTTGAAGCAGATATCAACAAGGTTGTAATTTTGGTTTGGGCGTGAGTTGGATAAAGATGAACTGAGAGCTGCATTTCTCCAGTATTGCTGGGTCATAAATGATGGCAAAGGGTCACTATTGTTTTTAGAGGTTAGAGTATATACAGTGCGTGTGCGTAATGCACATAATAAAGCAAATTATATATATTTTTAAATAATGTATATTCATTTTAAATTGGATGCTAGAAAAGCTTCAATGTGTACAATTCCGTTATTGTTTTAATATGACGTTTTTTTTTACCTTATTGTGTAAGTGTTGTGGTCCGGGAGTGGTCGGAATTAGTCTCCGCAAAATCCCCTGATAGGACCGTGAAGTTGGGTTCGGTTCGGCGCACAGACGCGGCGACATTGGCAAAAGACTTTATTAGGATTATCGCCACAAATGGAAACAGACGCACAATTAGGGGCAGCGCAACTTGAGCGAAACAGAAGATGACATCCAACCTCCCCCGAGCGCGCTCTTCTCCTCTCTTTTTTCACAGTGGCATATAGTTCCAGCGGAGAGCCTCAGACGATGCGTAGTAAGTACTGTAGGTCCAATCCAACGGAATGAGTCGCAGCGGACACGATGCCTCTAGTGCGCACAGGGTCAAACCTTCCAGGTAGACCAATTTCTTTTTTTTAAACAAACCAGTAGGTTTTGGAGTCGATGAATGTGCGGGGGGCCAAAATGACCACCGGCATGTGAGGAGCGTCGCTAAAGCTGCTGCCCTCTAACTCATTTCTGCTCTTTATTGGAGCGACGCGCTCGGAGCGCATGCAGGGCGCACGGAAAGCTGCTGACGGTGCCTGGACTCCCAGCGCACTGAACGTGTGAATGGCATTCGCTGCTCTCTCTCTCTCTCTCTCTCTCTCTCTCTCTCTCTCTCTCTCTCTCCCCCCCTCCCTCCCTCCGTGTACCATACAACCGCAATTCAATTTATTCCAGCAGCGAGCACACTCTCGGTTGGCTAAGATGTAACTGAAGGAAGTGAGAGTAGGAGGTGTTCAGAGGTGGGGGGGGGGTCAGAGGATGCCGATATGCTCGAGTCAGATACCTCATTTTATAAAACCGACAGAAGTTACCTGCTGTTGCGATCAATAGAGATCCAAAGCAGGATGGAGAGAAAAGACGAAATCGGGATAAAATAGCAGCACATGTCAACTTTTAGTAAGTCGAGTGCCATCACATTTCTGAATTCTATTTAATTCTGCAAATAGATTTAGAATGGCACAATCAATTTTGTACTTACAAAAAACCCTAATTATCAAGGAAAGGAAACGGAAACTTCAATATAGCATATATTTGGGAACATTTGAGTTGTTCAGAAAAACAGAAAATTCATCTCATTGTGATTTGATAAATGAACATTCTAGGACTCTAATAGATGTATAGTCAATCTCCTAATAGTAGATTGTAAAGAAAACCAGAAATTATGATATCATTGTGTAAATTAATCTTAATAAAAAGTTTGAATCATGTAATAATGAAATAAATGATGGTTGTGGTGATGATGATGATGATCATGAGGAGAAGAGAAGGGTGCATTCAGCCTCCCTGCAGTTATTCTCGTTATCTCCTTTGCCTTCTTCCTTCTTCTCCTTTCTTCCTGCAGAGCAATCATCACTTTCACCATCAGCAAACTTAATTAGATCTGCTCTATCCCCGCTCTATCCGCGCGCCTGTGCGTCGGACACTGAGCATGGATCAGAGAGGCAGGGAGCAGACGAACGAAGGGAGGGATATGTGCTGCCTTTCAGCTTTTCTGCAGACGTTCAAAGGGAGGTTTTATACAGGGATTGGATTAGAGAAATGAACACCATTGATTCGCGTCTTCGCGAGATTCACTGGCTCCCAACCTCAAAGAGAAACTGAAATCCCGTGGCATGGCAACTTGCAGATTCCGGAGTGAAAGAATGAGTTGATTTGTCAGGGTTTCATCATCATGTCTCGGGATTGGGTTGCTTTTCTTCTGACCCTGCCTTGCAGCCATGATGACTTGTGAAGGACAACTACCTAATAGGAACAGACATTCTTTGGTCTATATTGTGCTGTTTTTTGAATGAGGATCTTTTCTACTTTGCTGTTGTTGTTTTTTCCAAGTTGCATTGAAGCTGACCATTTAAAGGGGAACTATGCAGTTTTTTTTAGCTTAATTTACCTTAACTGAACAGCTTCGGAGTCATTGGAATGGTTATATGACTTTTTTCGGGTTGAATGGTGGTCGTCTCGCTTCCCCCCAGCGTCAAGAAGTATTGCGTGATATCAGGTCTCGCGATGTAACGAATTGCTTCACGGCACTGCACACAGACGCCCATTCAGGAACCGGCTAACAAGGTAGCGATGGAGTTTTTCACACTATCGTCATGGCTGAGCCGGCTAAAAAGAAGCAGAAAGTTAGGAAAGCATTGTTGGAGGAACAGAGAAAGAGGAAACGGAAGACTGACCGAGCGAGGAGTCAGACACAAGTAAACATCGGAGCTGCCAAATATCTATTCCGAAGCTGTAGGGGGAGCTCTATAGAGAAACCTGCGAGCGAAAAGCGATTAAACAGCTAAGAAATGGCCAAAACTGCATAGCGCCTCTTTAAAGTTTGTCTGCAAGCACAGGTTAACGTTTATTTTTTTTAAAGTTTTGAATAAAAGATGATTCTTGGTGGAGAGTGCCACGGCTCATTACTCTCACATTGCATTTTAGGCAGTTTTTAGAACACTTTTTTTTTTTTTTTAGGTTTCAGAGCCCCCAAACTCAAAAGAGCAGAGTGGAAACAAGTCCCCGCATCTCATATTTACCGTTTCAAATAAATCATTCATCATTTTGTGCATGTTTGTGTGTACAAGATGAGATACGTTTACATTTGTAGCCTACTGTGATGTGCTGTGCTTGCCTATTCATTTTCAGGAGAGACATTCAAGGCAAGAGAATTGATGGAACATAAGGATGTTCATGCAAGGCCAGATGTATACCAATAACACAACAAAAAATCAAAGAGACTGTCACAGCAATGGGCTCATTATGGCTTCAGATAGGTGCAGGGAATGTGTAGGTCACAGCGGCTGAGCAGTGACCTATAATAAGGAGCTATCCTATATTCCCTTTGAGGCCGCAGTAACCAAAGATTCCAAAAGCGGAACCTTGGCAACCGCATTCAGCAGAGGTTTAAAAATGTGTAAACTATGGAGAAATGTTACATGGGATTCTGCAGTATTACTACTAGCACCATCCAGTAATGGCAACCAAAAAAATCATTCTTACCATCTTCCTCCTATCTTTTTCCTATCATATCCAGAGTTATGATTAGCTTCTTTTAATTCAGCTTTTACTCTATTGTCCCTTAATGTCTTGCAGCCAGGAATAATGCACATGAAATGCACACTTTAAGCTATAGTGCATAGTTTCTATCACCCCCATGACGATTTCTAAGTAATGACAACAACACTGTCGGAACATCCACACGACGCAGGCCTTCGGTGATATTGCACCACCCCCAACCCTCCACACAATTGCTTACATGGAGGATAAAAAAACAAACCATGATGGACTCTTCAGAAAAGGTAATTATCTTGTTATTTTTATGTCCTCTTCATCTCCAAAGCTGAATGTTGCTGTTGTCCTTTCTCATTTCAAATATATTTATTGTGAAACATTTCATTCAACAAAGGAGTTTGCATGGCATTTACATGTTTCCTTAAGAATAATCAAAACAACAAAAAACTGTAACAGACATCATATAAATAGTAACAGAAACAGTGACAGACGTAATACAAATTGAAAATACCCGACATAGCTTACCACCCCCTCCCTAGCTTACCACCCCCTCCCTTTAACTCCTCTAAGGATCCCTTTCTTCAGTTACCCACCCCTCCCACCCCGGGAGTGTATTCTTACTCATGTCTTAAAGGCCTTCTCTGCCAAGGTAAGAGTCCAAGGGAAGCCAAACTTTCTCAAAATCCCTAAGCTTGTCCTTCAGGATGAATCTAATTCTCTCCAAGTGTAGAGTATCGGTCAGTTCTGTCAGCCAGTGCTTGAAGGAGGGCACCTCTTTCTTTTTCCAAAAAAGTAAGATAAGTTTTTTCGCGATTATAGCACCATATGCCAGAAGACGCTGTTGTGCTACTCTTAATTTCCTTAACTCCTCAGATATACCCAGAACTATTAAAACAGGGTCAGGCTCTATCTGGACCTCCAAGATCATAGAGAGAAAATGAAATATGTCGCACCAGAACTCTTGCAATTTGGGACATAAAGCGTAGCTATGAAGTAAGGTAGCGTCCATGCATTCACATTTCTCACAGAGGGGTGACACTTCTGGAAATATTGTATGCAATTTTGCTTTAGAATAGTGAAGTCTGTGAAGAGTTTTAAACTGTATTAAGCAGTGTCGAGCATTAATGGAGCAGTCATGGATATAGTCCAAGCTCCCCTCCCAAACATTTGGTAGTATTGAGACACCTAGTTCCTTTTCCCATTCTTCTTTTAAACGGTATCTGGAAGACACATGCCTTGTAAAGTCTCATATATTTGAGAAATTATGTAACGTGACTTAGCAAACAATTGTAAGCAGGTCTCTAACTTATCTGGCTTTGCATTGTCGAAATTGGGAAGATGAGCTCTTGTTGTTGTCCTTTCTCACCCCTATTTTCCACTGGGCGCGTCTGCACTGCATTCCAGATGCGTTGCGGCCCGCTGCGAGCAATCACGGCCATTCAAGTCAGTGCTTGATATTTCACCAGCCGTGCCCTGGCGCCCAGAAGCGTGCATGAAGCTGCTCTCCGCTCCACTCCGCTCCACTCCGCTAAAGATACGGCCAAGGTCTATTTTCACGCAAGCCGTGGGGCGTTCGGACAGCCGGGAAGCAAGTGAAACACCACTATCATATATGTCTCCTGTACAACACCCCAGACGATGCGAGATTCATCTTGAAGGTGGAAAAACATAATACCACAGCACAGATCTTTTTTATAAAGACAACGCCAGAAAAGAGAAGGCATGGAGTTAACTGTACAAGTGCCTGGAGTGGGTAGATAGCTTAATAAACACGTGTTTGTTCTGTAAAGTACAAAGTAGAGACAATATAATCTGCGATTCTGGCAGGCAAGACGCTCGCAGTGTGGTATGGCACGTGGTGGAGGATGGAACAAAATCTGAACGCAGCTGGAACGCAGCACAGACATGCCCAGTGGAAAATGGGAGTTAGAGGTGACGTAAAGTGCATCACTCGAGCTGCTGTGCACGAATGTCACCGTACAACACTGTTTTGTAAACATGGCCATAATGTATATACCGAAAGTTTTGTGGAGCTGATGTATCAACTAATTTGACAATGGCTTGAATGTAACAGATGTCCATTAATATAAAATTGATGCACAGTATAGCTTTACATTACATGTCATTTAGCTGATGCTTTTATCCAAAGCAACTTACAATTACTATATATGTCAGAGATCACACGCCTCTGGAGCAACTAGGGGTTAAGTGTCTTGCTCAGGGACACATTGGTTAAAGTATCGCAGTGGGAATTGAACGCTGGTCTCCCACACCAAAGGCATGTGTCACATCCACTGCACCATCCCCACCTGTAATAAAACCTGTAATAACTGATTTTTTTGGGCCACTTGTGGGCCTTAGAAACTAGTTGTGATTGCAACATTATTGACATATCTTCACCTTTTCAGTTGAATGTAAGTCCAATATTTACTCTGTTTCTGGTCTCTATACAGTAGCAACTCCTGAGAGAAATACCTGGCTCTTGTTCTCCAGCTAGTCTCTTACTGTGTATCCGCGTTTTTGGCGGTGAGGATGTAGTAAACTGTCGGTTTTAAGAGCTTTGTTTAGCTGAAAAAAGCTACGTGCTGTGAATGGAAAAAGGGAGCTATGTTAGCTACTGTGCTCCCTTTGTTTTGGCCAGCCATGGCATTTGACATGTTCATGCTTGTTCTCCTCTTATTTTGAAAGTGCTGTAAAATCCTAACCGTAATGACTACGAAACATCCATTTTGTGCAGCTAACAAGTACTTCTATACTTATATATAGTCTATATCCACGACCTTCCACTTCCGGGATTGCTCCAGTGCCACTGGAAAATTCCACTGGATGTCCGGTACCTTCCACTTTCTTTGTGTTGAAATTTTAAACTCCGGTGGATTTATGAGGACTATAGTTAACTGCTCCTCAGATCTCTGCAGGGTAAATCCAGACCGCTAGCTAGACTATCTGTCCTATCTGAGTTTTCTTCCACCAAAACAAGTTCGGCATAGCGGCGCCCAAGATGATTGTAATTGGTTTAAAGAAATGCCAATACACCAGAGCATGTTTTTCTCCCATCCAGGAATGCTGTGTGGACTAGCCAGACCCTCCTCCGCGGCGCTATGGAGGAAGGTCTGGCAATGTGAGACATACTTAATCTGAGTTTTACGGCAATGTAAAGCACAGTGCAGTTAAACTTACCTTTTAAATCACATGCATAAGTTTTATCTACGGAAAAAACTTACTTTATTTAAAGTGCGGTATTATTTAACATCCACATTATTTCATCCACCCAGATACATTTTGGCCATTCATATGAAAGAATTTCGGCACATCTGATCTTACCTCATCATCGAGGAGCAGGTCATCGTTCTATCACCGGGCGAACACAGATAAAAGAGACATTCACATTCATATTCACACATGCCGACAGTTCTTTCAGCAACCTGACTTGCATTTTTTTTTAAAGAAGCAGAAAGAACTTGCACGCAGCTTCAAGCAGACAACACAGGTGTGGAATCAAACTAGCATTCCTCTAAGTGCTAAGCAACATTGTGCACCAATCAGCCGCAATCATCATGCACAGCAAAAATAACAACAACCCGCAAAATGGTCGTGTCGACTCGACAAACAGCCACTACACAGACCTCAGGGCTGAGGTCTCGTCTCTGTGTTAGTGTGTGTAACCTTAACGAGTGGCGGAGAGGACCGAGGCAGATGCATTTACTCAGCACTGAGACAGATAGTCATTAGGGGAGGTAAACATTCACTTAAGCCTGACCGTGCTCATTGATGCCACTCAAGGGTCTTTGTGAGGAGTGATCAGGGAACAGAGTGAAGCTGAGTTTTTAATTAGCCTGAAAAGCTGACAGCCTTTGTCAGTGCTTTGTAACAGCAGTATCGGCTTTACTTGTTTTCTCCTCGTGAACTATGGGACAGGAGAAATCATGCATTTTTGCAGATGTGTTTGTGCTCAAAAATAAATCTGAGAACATGTCTAATATAGCCCTGTAAAATGTATAAAGTATGTAATAATACTGTGCCTGTACAGTATATACAGTGGGGAGAACAAGTATTTGATACACTGCAGATTTTACAGGTTTTCCCACTTACAAAGCATGTAGAAGTCTGTAATTTTTATCATAGGCACTCTTCAACTGTGAGTGACGGAATCTAAAACAAAAATCCAGAAAATCACATGATGATGATTTTTAAGTAATTAATTTGCATTTTATTGCATGACATAAGTATTTGATACATCAGAAAAGCAGAACTTAATATTTGGTACAGAAACCTTTGTTTGCAATTACAAAGTTCATACGTTTCCTGTATTTCTTGACCAGGTTTGCACACACTGCAGCAGGGATTTTGGCCCACTCCTCCATACAGACCATCTCCAGATCCTTCAGGTTTCGGGGCTGTCGCTGGGCAATACGGACTTTCAGCTCCCTCCAAAGATTTTCTATTGGGTTCAGGTCTGGAGACTGGCTAGGCCACTCCAGGACTTTGACCCATTTAGACCCAGCCACGACCCATCTTCAATGCTCTTACTGAGGGAAGGAGGTTGTTGGCCAAGATCTCGCGATACATGGCCCCAACCATCCTCCCCTCAATACGGTGCAGTTGTCCTGTCCCCTTTGCAGAAAGGCATCCCCAAAGAACGATGTTTCCACCTCCATGCTTCACGGTTGGGATGGTGTTTTTGGGGTTGTACTCATTCTTCTTCTTCTTCCAAACACGGCAGGTGGAGTTTAGACCAAAAAACTCTATTTTTGTCTCATCAGACCACATGACCTTCTCCCATTCCTCCTCTGGATCATCCAGACGGGCCTGGACATGCGCTGGCTTGAGCAGGGGGACCTTGCGTGTGCTGCAGGATTTTAATCCATGACGGCGTAGTGTGTTACTAATGGTTTTCTTTGAGACTGTGGTCCCAGCTCTCTTCAGGTCATTGACCAGGTCCTGCCATGTAGTTCTCGGCTGATCCCTCACCTTCCTCATGATCATTGATGCCCCACGAGGTGAGATCTTGCATGGTGACCCAGACCGAGGGAGATTGACCATCATCTTCTTCCATTTTCTAATAATTGCACCAACAGTTGTTGCCTTCTCACCAAGCTGCTTGCCTATTGTCCTGTAGCCTATCCCAACTTTGTGCAGGTCTACAATTTTATCCCTGATGTCCTTACACAGCTCTCTGGTCTTGGCCGTTGTGGAGAGGTTGGAGTCTGTTTGATTGAGTGTGTGGACAGGTGTCTTTTATACAGGTAACAAGTTCAAACAGGTGCAGTTAATACAGGTAATGAGTGGAGAACAGGAGGGCTTCTTAAAGAAAAACTAACAGGTCTGTGAGAGCCAAATTCTTACTGGTTGGTAGGTGATCAAATACTTATGTAATGCATTAAAATGCAAATTAATTATATAAAAATCATACAATGTGATTTTCTGGATTTTTGTTTTAGATTCCGTCTCTCACAGTTGAAGTGTACCTATGATAAAAATTACAGACCTCTACATGCTTTGTAAGTAGGAAAACCTGCAAAATCGGCAGTATATCAAATACTTGTTCTCCCCACTGTACATATGTGTTTGTTTGTAATGTATACTAAACATACGTTTTGCAGTTTAAGTTTTTATGTATTGCAACATCCCTCAATAAGCAGCCGGAGAGACGTTATAGCCAGTTTATTGTAGGTTTTATTACTGACCTGAATACAGGCTAATACAGGAGAGAGAGAGAAATAATTAAATTTCTATCCACAAAGGGAGAGGCTCATACCTCTCTTCACAGCCTCCTTCATATTCAGTCAAGAATGCAGTGACAGCCGGTGTGTTTGTGTGCACTTGTGTATTTGGTGTGTATACCATATGATAAGGAGCCTGTGTGAAATCATTCCCCACTGTTGAGGCTCGTAGACTTTTCACCTCATCAGGGAGTTGAGTTCATTTGCAGGAACAACGTTGTTATTTGCAAATGTGGCCACTCCAGTTAAAAACCCATTAACTTCAGATATTGAAATATATACTGTGTTGCATAGTAAAGAGCAAACATTATTACATTTTTATTGACAGGAAAAAACAGAGGGCTAACAAGCAGATGGCAATCTCCAGCATGTCTGGCTTTCAAGATGTGCTTATAGCAATTACAGTGTACTATATTGTTGCATTCTTGTTAGTGATAGACGGTGTAATAGTGAGGAAGGCATTGACACAATCATCCAAATTGTTGAACTGATGTTGCTTTACACACTAACAATAGGCATAACCCGCCGTCTGGACCACAAACGTTGCGTCAGTGTCACACTTGCGTGCCGATTGCATTAATGTGACATTGACTAAGTTTACATGCACATAATATTCTGGTTTTTGCCCTTATTCTGGAAAAAACAATATTCCGACTGTTGTGAATTCCTCACCCTATGGAGACTGTGTAGGTTACAGTGGGTGTAGTCACGGCTACGTTAGTTACGTACGCTACTTAAGTAAGTTAAGAAATCGCTTGCAGCTATTCCTCAGTTGTTTCAGTCTGAAATGAGTACTGAATACTTACTGTTTTTACCCTGTGATGTGAAGCTGCTAGCTAGTTAACTGTGTTTTCTAGCTTGCTAATTTTATCTGCTAGCTTGCTTTATTTTAGTGTGATACGTTTTTGGGGCTTTAGGCTATGTTTAGACGGAAACGATCTGAAGAGAAAACGCAAAAGTGGCGTTGCGTTCTCACTTTTTATTCCGCGTTTAGACAAGAGATTTGGGGGGGAAATCTGTGCGCATACGTAGCTAACTGCTAACGTTAGTTTAATAACGTAGTTGCTACATTGTATCTCGCTTACAAAACTATGTATCGACTGACCCTACGATAGATTTCCGACACATTTTAGAAACTTTTTTAAACAAGGTTTATTTTTACAATGGACCTCATGTTTGAAATTTCTGTGATAGAAAAAAAATACAAGCGGCGTATTGATCTACTATTTGATGACGCTGTGCTCGGTCAGCGTGCAACCTGCCGGGTTAATGCCCTCCTCCCAGCCAATTAGAATCAAGCATTCTTAAACAAAGTAGAATAAAAGTGATTATTAACCCACTGTTATGTCAGATAATAGTAGTTATAACAGCTGTTACATTAACGTACCTTTTTTGGGTTTATTTCAGAAACTTCTTTCATATATGCAACAATGTACAGCTTGTGACTGCCTGTAAAGCACTACTGAGTAAAAAGTTGAACTCCTCCTGGTGACTCGTGCTCTTTGATAGGAGCCCTGAAGCGACCAATACACACACTATCCAGCATTTACAGGGTTGAATCCCAACATTGGTCCTTCGAGCCGGATTTATTAGCTACTTCAGAAGATGTCATCAGAAGAAGAATCAGCACCGCTCTCCCAACCCGATCCCAGGGGGAGACCAGCCAGGCAACATCACACCCCCAGGTATTTGGAGGATTATGTCCTTGACTACAGCCATCACGACCTGACCTTTCCTCCTGCCATCCTGAGAGAGAGCCAGAGGAGCAGAAAGGAGCAGCAGTGAGTGGTGGCCAGGCAGATATAACCGCCAACCTGGGCAGGTACACAGCCACACAAATCCCAAGCTGCAGACCTTCTGAGTATGGATTCATTGAGGAACCTAGTTGAGTCCCTCTCCGGGAAGGAAAGGCAAGATGCTGCTGAAATCGCTCAACTTACCAGCAAACTAGCTCAGTACGAGGCACGACAGCGCAGACGCCAGGAGTTAATGGACCGTATTACATCATACTTAATGGAGGAAGAAGTAGGTGAGGCCCCTCCACGCATGGAGAGCGCAACACACTCACCAACACCACCTCCCACAGTGATTCAACACAACATAAATCCAGTCTATTCACCCTCACCGGGGCCGACAAATCTGTCCCATAATACAGAGCCACACAGTGAGAGACACCATGAGAAGTCCCTGGAGCCAGTGGTTAGGACAAAGACGATAGATCATGTTCCAAGTGAAGAGGCAGAACAATTGAATGGTCAAACAGGAAGGGACACACAGTCCTCCAGCCCTTCATTTTGTGATATTGGATTCAGACCAATTCATCCAACCCCACAGCACCAGCAGGGCTCCCTTTTTTCACCAATCTCTGGCACAATAACTCTGCTACCTCCAGGACCTGTACCATCACAGCCCACTAGACCGTCCTATCCCTATGCTGCTCCTGATCAGTCTGCCCCACCTCCAGTGCAACGGCAGTTACCTGCTTCAGATCCTTTATGTCTGCAGTCTAACATGCCTCAAGGCTATCAGACTGTGCTAAAACCGCAGCCGCGACAAGAGGCCGGCCCCGTTTCAGCGGGCTACGCTCCTGCCCACTATGGTCCTACATATCCGTTAGCCTCACTGCCTCAAACCCTTACCTCTGCTCAACTAGTGAATGGCTCAGCACTAGCGGTCCCATCTCAGCTGCCCTCAGCCCCGACTGTAGCACTACCTGGCTTTGGCATGCCACCTCCCACATTGTATGGTGCACCGAAACCCACTATTCCAGATTTCTCATCCGACAGCGAGAGAGAGTTCGCCAATCTGAAACTGCTCCTCAAACCTCACATGGGACTGACTGAGAAATACAAGTACCATGTACTGCTGGAACATCTTAAACTCCCAGAGGCTCAGATAATAGGTCAGTCTTGCTGCCACCATCCATACCCGTACTCAGCCGCTATGCAGGCTCTACAGTTGCAGTATGGCCAACTACACCAGCTGGCTCAGAGTGAAATTGCAGTGATCTTCACTTCACCTGATTCAACGATGCCCATAGCTTCCAGAGATTCTCCTTACAGGTTCACCTCCTAGTCAGCATGCTGCTTTCACTGGAGGGACCCCAAGGTATCAAGCTTAATTGCTGCTCACACGTAGACCGTCTGCTCAGCAAGCTACCGAAATATCTCCGGGATGGATATATTGAGTCTCTACAGCTACAGGGGAAGCTTAACTCTGCAAGGCTGAACCCCTACAATCTGCAGGACTTTGCTGGATGGCTCCAATCCAAGGCCCAACAGTATCGGTTGTCCAGTCGGTTACTACAATGCTACCAACAAGAGAAACCTCCAAGCAATTACAAGGAGAAGGTTCCATCCAAGACTAGGAGTCAAAGTGCTACCATCTACCACGGTGCAGAACCAGCAAAGCCCAAGGTATCTGGCCCTCCTATGCAGTCAAAACCCAAGAAGCCATTCAAGGTGCACTGTCTTTTCTGTAACAGTAATGGGCACTATATTACTCGCTGCGACAGCATTAAAGAGCAACCTACAAAGGAACTGATTGGATGGATAACTGAAGGGAAGCGCTGCTGGAAGTGTGCTCGTTCCCATCCACCGGAGACATGCAACCTCAAGAAACCCTGCAGTGACTGTGGTGGCATTTACCTTCAAGTCCTCCATGGTGTAGCCCAAAATTGTTCCATCAACCCTCCATCTGGCACTTCTGAGAGTCGGCTCTATCTGACACCCTCCATCCCATCAGGCAACGTGCTTCTGAAAGTCGTGCTTGTCCTACTACATAACAACTCCAAGTTAATGGAAACCTTTGCAGTCTTGGATGACGGTGCTCAGCGGTCCATGATCCTACCTACTGCTGTACAACGTGCGGGAGAGCCTTGCCCTCCGTACTGTACGATCTGACATTACTCACCTCAGTGGATCCAGGGTTACCTTTGAGATTTCCCCCAAAGAAACAACAGGGAAGCGCTATAAGGTCCAGAGAGCCTTCAATGCTTCAGGCCTGGACTTGGTGGAGCAGAACTACCCAGTCCAGACGCTCCAGAGACGGCACGCTCATCTACGGAAGATTTCGCTTCACCCCTTTCACAATGCACAACCTCTAGTGCTTATAGGGTCAGATCATGTTCACCTCATCACTGCCATTGAGCCGGTGCGCCAAGGTGCCAAAGGAGGCCCCATAGCCATCCACACCGCCCTCAGGTGGGCTCTACAAGGTGCTGAGGGGTGTGATCCAAACCAAACATCGGTGCCTCAGTGCCTCTTCCTTTCTGTAACCAGTCCGGAGGATCTCCTTTACCGAAATGTAGAGAGATTATGGCAGCTCGATGTCCTCCCTTATCGAAGCGAGAAGGTTGTTACCAGCTCCAAAGAAGATCAGTAGGCCATAAAGCTTCTTAAGGATAAAACCCAGCAGGTCAACGTTGGGGGAGTTCAACGTTATGCTACTCCCCTCCTGCTCAAGTCAGGTGCACCCAAACTGGAAGGTTGCATCCAGTCGGTTACAACTAACTTGAGGAGCACAGAGAAAAGACTCAAGAAAGACCCAGAGAAAGCAGCTGTCTATTCAGCAGAGATTGCCAAGCTTGCCCGAGCAGGATACGTCACCAAGCTACAACCTGAGGGGGTAGATCAGTCAGAGTCTTGGTACCTTCCTCATCATTTGGTACACCACAACAGCAAACCAAGACTGGTCTTCAACTGCTCATTCCAACACCAGGGAATGTCGCTAAATGAGCAACTGCTGCCGGGGTCCACCTTGGGCCCATCCCTGCTAGGAGTCCTGCGATACCGACAGCACCAAGTTGCTATCAGTGGGGATATCCGGGGAATGTTTCACCAGATCCGTCTGAGGCCTGAGGACAAACCCCTTCTCAGATTCATCTGGAGAGACCTGCGCAGCGAGGACCCACCTGATGTGTATGATTGGCAGGTGCTGCTATTTGGTACAACGTGTAGTCCCTGCTGTGCCATTTTCACTTTGCAGATGCACGCTCGTCATTACCAGGACAGTCATCCTGACATTCCACCGTCAGTGGAGCAAGGCTTTTATGTGGACAACTGCATCAAGAGCCTTCCCAACATACCAAGGATCGAGTGGACCAACTACACAGCCTACTGGCCGAGGGAGGGTTTGAGCTACGGCAGTGGGCCAGCAACCGACCAGCGGTAGTAGCTCATCTGCCTACCGAGGCAAGGTCAGTCGCTACAGAACAATGGCTAGTTCAGAACAGAACCGACCCATTGGAACCTGCTCTAGGCCTCAGGTGGAACTGTGCAGAAGACACTCTTGGTTCAGCACTGACAATGAGAAAGGCCTACCAGGTTTTAGCCAGTCAGTATGATCCCCTGGGGTTTATGGTGCCTTTTACCACACGGGCTAAGGTGCTCATTCAGCAGCTATGGTCAAAGAGAAGAGACTGGGATGATCCTGACTTGCCTCTGGATCTCCGAAATGCATGGAGCACCTGAGAATCTGAGCTAGAGCAGCTCAGCACAATATCCATCCCGTGTTGCTACTTACCTACTCGTGATGATGGTGCGAATCTGGAGTTTGACCTCCATGTGTTCTGCGACGCATCGGAACGGGCCTATGGTGCAGTTGCCTACCTGACAGTACAAAGGAAAGGTACCGTCGACACATCATTCGTGATGGCTAGGTCAAGGGTCGCCCCAAAACGACAGCAATCAATTCCCCGCCTGGAGCTCTGTGCTGCACTAGCTGGAGCTCAGCTGGCCAAGCTTGTGGAGACGGAGATGACGCTTACCCTACGCCGGATAACACTGTGGACTGATTCCATGACAGTCCTTGAGTGGCTGCAATCAGATTCCTGCCATTTTAAGGTATTTGTTGGAACACGCGTGTCAGAAATCCAAGAGTTGTCGGATACACGCAATTGGCGTTATGTCGACACACAGAACAACCCAGCTGACGACATAACCCGGGGCAAATCACTCCTAGCTCTGGCTGACTTTGGTCGATGGAGACTAGGGCCACCCTTCCTTAAACAGGGTACTGAGCACTGGCCTAAGAGACCTGACCCCACACCCTCAGTGAGCTCATCTGAATTGAAAAGTGTTACCTTCTGCTGCTTAACAGCAGTGGACACTGGATCTACTGTCCCTGACGCCAACGGATTCAATACATGGAATGAGCTGGTCGAAGCAACTCGGAGAGCATGGCAGGAGAGAGCGAAGAATCCTGCCGACCTACAGTCCATTTAGTCATCAAGATGCAGAGTCTTTACTGCTAAGAGAGTGCCAAGCCCAAAGTTTCCCTGAAGAGGTGGCTGCTCTCTGGGCGCAGAAACCTGTGTCCTCCCGCAGTCGGCTATCTTGCCTTGCCCCTGAGTGGGATCCTACACTCAGTATTGTTCGGGTCGGTGGGAGACTACAGAACACCAACTTGGAAGAGATCCATCCTATTGTACTGGATCCACGTCACCCAACCACAAAGCTCCTCATTAAGGAGTTTGATGATCGGCTGTTACATCCAGGAATGGAGCGAGTGTATGCAGAGCTCCGGAGGCAGTACTGGATTCTGCGATCACATCAGGCTATCAAGCACCACCAGCTCAATTGTTCAACCTGTCAGCGATGGAGAGCCCAGCCTAAGGTCCCGCAGATGGCAGATTTACCAGCACCTCAGACTCCTCTGCCCGCCCTTTTATTCGACAGGTGTTGATTGTTTTGGGCCATACTTGGTCAAGATTGGCCGGAGGAATGAGAAGCGCTGGGGTGTCCTTTTTAAATGTCTCACCACTCGTGCCGTCGACATTGAACTGATCAGATCAGCAGAGGTCCTTGTCAAGGGTAAAGTCTACACAAGACCAGTCGCACGTCTGATCCAACTCCCCCCTCTCAAGGATGACACCCAGGACACTTGATGAAATCCCTTGATTGCACATTTGCTACTCAAATGTGGGGGCGGCTGTTGTGAATTCATCACCCTACAGAGAATGTGTAGGTTACAGTGGGTGTTAGTTACATACGCTACTTATGTAAGTTACGTAAGAAATCGCTGAGATCGCCTCGTGTTTCGTTTTCTTACAGCAGTTGCTTGTTCAGAAGTCAGAGACGATGTAAGTTTGTACTCTTTATATTTAGTTATTTTGGCAGCAGATTAAGCTATTCCTCAGTTGTTTCAGTCTGAAATGAGTACTGAATACTAACCGTTTTTACCCTGTGATGTGAAGCTGCTAGCTAGTTAACTGTGTTTTGCTAGCTTGCTAATTTTATGTACTAGCTTTGTCACGGTCCGCTGACCGTGACCCTGGCCTTCCCTTTTAGTGTGTGTGTGTGTGTGAATGTACATTTTGTGTTTTTTTTTCCTTTTGGTGTGCTTGGTGTGTTTTGGTTTGGCCTCCCCTCTGTGTTTTGCCTCTCCCCTCATGCTCTAGAAGTCACAGGTGGGCGTGGTCATGGGAGCTTCCACTATCACACCTGAGGCTCATCACACCACTCAGCACTCCTGTTCCTGATCATCTATCAACTCCCCATATAAGCCAGGCCAACCTTCCAGTCTCTGCTGGATCATTGAATCAACCAGTATGGTAACATGCCAGTCAACCTAGTAACCGTCACTTTTGAGAATTCCCTTTTGCTAATCTGTCTTTGTCCTTTCTCACCTCAGCCAACCACCTCGCCCTGTGCCGGAAACCTGACTAACCTACCTGCACCGCTAGACCCAGACTTCTGGAGCCCGGACCCCATTCCCTCTCTCTTACTCATCCTACCACCTGCCTTCCAGACCACATTCTGCCTTTTTCTGTTCAATAAAATCACCTCTTATTGCAACTACCTCTGGTCTGCGTCTGAGTTCTGGTCACCGGTCCTGACAAGCTTGCTTCATTTTAGTGTGATACGTTTTGGGGGCTTTAGTCATTACTCTGCTGGAGAGAATGTTCATTTTACTTTTACAGTGTGATAGAAATTGTACATTTTATTTCAGCATTTGTTACTATAAGTGATTATTAACCCACTGTTATGTCAGATAATAGTAGTTATAACAGTTGTTACATTAACATACCTTTTTTGGGTTTATTTCAGAAACTTCTTTCATACATGCAACAATGTACAGCTTGTGACTGCCTGTAAAGCACTACTGAGTAAGAAGTTGAACTCCACCTGGTGACTCGTGCTCTTTGATAGGAGCCCTGAAGCGGCCAATACACACACTATCCAGCATTTACAGGGTTAAATCCCAACACCGAATAAGCTGTTAACATGGAAAGTAAATATTCCACTAATATTCCCATTTACATGTAGCCATGCAAAATAAGATTTTCAGCGGTGGCGGACTTGTTGGACCGTGTGAACACAGCATTACTCTTTCATTCGTTCAACCAGCATCTTTAAAAGGTCAGTGTAGCAATGTTTGCGCATATCCAAAAACCTGTTGATATCCATGTCTTGGATAATGTTTAAAAGGTTTCTTCTTCTTATTGGGTCAGCACTCTGTGCATATCAATGCACAGAGCTGACCATAAGCCATAAACAGACAAGAGGCTGTAAACTACGGTAAAAACCCAGATGGAGACACTTATTCCGAATGTGTTGTATACATGTCCAAAAACCCGAATAATACTAGAATATCCCACAATGAGAACATATCTGTTGCTTGCGAGTGAAAAGCGCCTCTGATACGTTTGCGGTCGAGACACCAGGTAAGAAGCTAAGACGACGATGCTGCTCTATTCTGAACATGGGCATTATTACCATTATAAATTATTATTATCAAAAACACACAAAATAAATCTAACTTTAAAGCAAGGGATCTCTGTATTTCTGTCTGTATGTATGTCCTTCAATTTTCCCAAAAACCGTTCATCCGATCGACTTTGCACTTGGCGGGTGTATTGCTGAGGACCAAAGGAAGTGTGTTGTTGAGAGCTTGACATCTACAGGACATATTTATTAGTAGTGCATTATGTAAACACTGTGTAGTATATTGCTGTACATGCTGTTTCACAGTTGTTTAACGTATGGTTATTGGCTGAAATATCCCTCTAAAGTAATATAAATAAACAAAAATAAAGGACAGACCCAAATGGTAACTTATCTCCCTGACTAACACAATAGCTCACTTTTTTAGCTTAGCAACCAGTTTCATTTTTGTCCTGTTGAGCTGAATGTTGTTAAGGGTCTCATAAAACATGGAAAGAATGCTTATCTGACCAAGCAGAATGCTTGGCTGGCACTACCCATTGTATAAACCTTGTTAGCGTTGTTTTCCTCTCCTCTTCTGTTTTTACCTTTTCAGAGTTATTCCCCCTTGATGCTGGTCTGCATTTGCGGTGGGGGGTGAGCAAGGACGATTCATTCCCTCTGGGGAAAGAAAAGCAAACAATTCACCAGTGATAGAGAGACTTTTCCCAGGAAAAAAAACGAGTCTTAGTAGGACATTGTCTCGGTTTATAGAGAACATAGGTCAGGGATAGAATGTGCCGGGCCCCTCTGTCTGTGGTGGCTGGCTGCTGATAAATGACCTCAACCAACAGCCTCCAGTCTTGTGCAGTGTCCAGCTGAAATACCCAGGAGCTCTGCTCCAATCCCCTCCATGTGGCGAATATGTTGTTTACAAGCCTGATTGGATTGCTATTGCTCACCCATTGTGAGTGTAACTGTCATCAGAGTATGCAAATGGCCCAAATGGCTTATTACAATCAGTCTACTTTGCACGACAGTCAAAACTGCATGTAAAACGCACTTCTTTCCCATTTCTTTCTCCTTTCAAAAAAGTAGTACATACACCCCAAAATGACAAATCTACTTTTCAGACTAATGTCAGTCTGAGCACTAAATATGGTTGTATCTTAATTGAAATGTTCCAAAAGAGGACACAATGACCAAATAATTACTCTGATAACCATACAGCATAAACAGTGCTGTAAATCAAACAATGGGGCTTTGGGTGTTAAAAGTAAAATATTGACTTCATTATTTTCACTCCATTCACCATGTATTTAGGATGCTCCATATTTACAACAACTTTAAGCCACTAAACTATGGTTGCAACTAACTATAAGGCTATTCTGTGCATAAATCCCAATTTTGCAAGGTACTTGTTTTGTCAGTCTAAAACCCAAATATATATATATATATATATATATATATATATATATATATATATATATATATATATATATATATATATTTGAAATCATAAAAGCAGCTTATTTTCACATTTGACCAGCTGAGATCAGAATATTTTGGCTTAAATGAATAACCAATTTGTTGTCAGTAAACTTCCTGTTAATCAACTATTATATAGATAATTCTAACACATTGAAGATATTAAGTGAAAAAGCTGTCCAGCATCAAATTGCAAAGAGAAGTTTGTATAATGGTAGAGCCCAAAACAGAGCTTACAGGAAAGTAAAAATTGGAACTTACATTCATCAGATAGCTATAAACAAGACTCTAAATGAATGCTAATGTGCTAGTGTTTCAATAGGCAACTGTTTTTTAACACATTTGCCATGACAACCTAATAAGGTGATCATACATAAATGAATGCTAATTCATCTTAAATTTTCCACTGCCTCGTAATTCTGCCAATGCAGCACCAAGCAGCTTTGCGCCACTTGGTAGCCACCAAAATAAATGCCAAATGAGCTACTTAAGTCTCAGGATTATATCATATCTAATCACTGCATGTCATATTTAGACCTTTAAATTTGGAAGATTGCACACATACAGAGGGCCTAAAGAGAGCAGCAGCATTTTTCCACTTGCAGCAGGGCCACCAGAGCTTTGTCTGTGGGGAACATCTAGGAAATAATGAGGTAAATATTGGACCCTTGAATACTTTGATTGTGCTGCACAAGATGTTTGCAGTAATTTAATGGTCATTGTTTGCTCACATTAGATCTCAACTGACCTCGTTATGGGTCAAAACTGTTTTGGGGGAGAACCTGAAGCAGCAGTGATAAAAAAAAGTCATACAAAGTTTTTCTGTAGAGAGAATATGATTTTCATTGTTAGATAAACTAATAACTGTCTATGATAGCATTGAATTCAACCTGCGCTTCTCTTCTTTTCTCACACTAATTCTGTACTGTAGTCATACCAGATAAATGAAATAATAAATTTAAATTTCCTGAGACTATTACCTTAACAAATTGTGGGTATTGCTCAGTCGTTTGCTACAGGCTATATTTGAGATAATACGGTGGCTGAGGTTGGAAATGTATCAAAATCTTAATATAATGGAGACATGGACTTATTGAGTTTTTTTAATGGTATATCCTAAAGCTGTGAATATTGCAAAAACATTATCACATCTCTTGTGTCTTTCTCCAATTTGTCTCATACAATGTTCATCATTTATGGTTCAGTTTAGAAAGACTAATTTCTCCTTTGAGTTATACTTGGAACAACATAATATCATTTTATCAGAGACCATATGTCCTTGCAATACTGAAATTACACAGCAGTGGGATTTTAAACAGCAGACAACAGACTGCAGTGAGATTTAATGGAGTGACTGCAGATGGACGAATGGTTAGAGCTAATGCAGCAGTGAGACGAACTGAACTGGTTAAATATAGTATATTCAGCGCTTGTGTGGCAGTTTGTGTGACAGACTGTGTGTGTGTGTGTGTGTGTGTGTGTGTGTGTGTGTGTGTGTGTGTGCGCGTGCTTGGCTGTGAGGCATGGCCAGATGCTGTTTTGGGACAAGCTCTCCGGAGAATAAAAGGCCTGGCTCTCTTAAGACCTCATCAGCTGCTATCAAGAATGGGACAGTGCAGAGAAAACCAAATTACATGTGATCACAAACACCGAATAAATGGAATGTTGTGATTTGAGGGTGCTGCTAGAAAATGACTGACACCAGGGGAGGCTGCAGGGACCTGAGCTGTCACAACTCAGGCCAGGGAGATGTAAAAGAGAAAAATAAAATCATAAGAAGTGTGAGAAGATAAATGCTCTGCACTTATATGGTGCTTTTCTACCTTAACAGACAAAGCCCTTTACTAAGTTGCCTCTAAATGATACATGTCATAGGTGCTGGCCTGCCTTATTGGGAGCAAGCTGGGGTTCAGTGTCTGGACACTTTGACAGGAGGAGCAGAGGATCAAACTGTCCACCCTGCGATTAATAGACAACCCATTCTACCTCCTAAGCCAACCTAATACCTAAAACATTAGAACTATGTTTGAGGTCCAGTGTCTCATATTTTTCACACCTTTTTATTTGATGCTGCATCATTACCCACAGGGCGCACACTGGCCGTATCCTTACACTGGGTCATTAGATTTGTTTAAAAATGCATAAAAACTCACCTTCCCTGCATTAGGCCCATATCTCTCTTTTATTACTATTTTTTTTAAATATTTTTACGGCTTTCATGGGAATATCTGAAAAGCTGGACTTAAAAATCCTGCATGTTACATTCACAGTAGTCTGGATCAACAGAAGTACATCTCCAGGATAATCGCCTGACACGGCTCTCTTTCCGCTCTCTGTGTGTTGCCGTTCTCAAACTCTTTTCGCTTCGGGAAACAACAAACTTCAAGCTAGCAGGCTACACGCTGAAAATTGCAAGTTTCGAAGAAGATTGGGATGGTGCAACAAGGCAGGTCTGCTTGGTTCTTTCGGGGAATGGTTGTAAAGGTTTACAAAGAATATGTTTACTGCATTTACTTTCTAACTGGGATGTTTTGGGACAGATTGGCAAGGATTGCTTTGGATGAAGCACATGGTGATACACTGGTAAGAGCAAATCACGTTAAACAATGTATCCAGCTAATTGAATTAGGTCATGTTACTGTATTGTGTGAACAGTTAACTTCATTTAATATTGTATGTGGTGTTTTCTTTTGTGGGGTGCAAATGTTTCACCAAAACAAGTTTTTTCCTGAGCCTATTTATAGGGGAAGGTCGCATGCACTTTGATGTATGTGATCTCACCAGTTTGTGCAATAGAATATATTTTTTGAGTTAATTTAAAGTATTCATCATTGCAAATGATATGTTGATGTACAGTATATACATGCAAATGGTATTTTAAGAGGAAAAAGGAAACGCTTTTCTAAATGTAGAATTGATTTTTCTTCTTACTAGTGGTTGTTTACCTCATAATATTCACTAACTGAAGGTCATATTTTCCACACCTTTTTATTTGACGCTGCATCATTACCCAAAGGGCGCATGCTGGTTGTATCCTTACACTGGGTGACTAGATGTGTTTAAGAATGCATATAAAACTCACCCCACCTGCATAAGACTGTATTTACTCAGTGGCCATATCTCTCTGAAAAGCTGGACTTGAAAATCCTGCTGGTTTCATTCACAGTAGAAATCCAAAAGAGCAATTCAGGTAAGCATCAAGATTAACATCTCATTTATTTTCCCCGAGGAGAAAAAACTTTTTGGTCCATACTGCTGCTAAATAAACTGATGAACAGTACACAATGTTTCACCACTACTAAGAACCCATAAACTAGCGTTTTCTGTGATTTTTGATCATTAGTGGATGCTGCTCTGCAGTGCGATCACCAGATGTTTTGACACCCTTCCAGCTTCTTCCTCTCCCTTAATATTCTCACAAGGGTCCTCTCCTGGTTTTATTTTTAACTGGCATGTATAAATTAATTACTTGAGAAGGAGCAACAAATGATGCTCCTCTGTGGAAATAATAGCATCATGCACTCTGCTTTGCCCCAGTGCAGCACTTTCAAGATCACACACACATACAAACATACATGCAAAAATATGCACCTGCTCATAAATCTCTCCCCCCAGAGGGACCCACTGTAGCTAATTGTGGTCATGTAACTTGTGTGTAGCTACGTTGTTTAGCCTGAAAAAGAGCAGTGCGTAGCAAGCAACAATGTCATAGAGATCTCCTCCAGATGTATATCTAAAGGCATCAACTATTGAAAGGCTTTTTATACAGTTGAATATGTCTTCTGGGTTAATAGACACCACAGTATTGGCTTATCTATACAAGCTGTAAACTGGTTTGGCAACTCCCTGTTAGGTAAAGAACGTGTGTCGGTATGCTGGGTCTTCTTCCTTTCGCTCTGTATTAAGGAGCATGCCTCAGGGTTCTATACTAGGACCATTAATATTATTACAAATAATCTTTGTGATAACGTATCAACTGCATTGAACCAGTTTTATGCTGATGATACTGTTATCTATTGCTCTTTACAAACCCTTGAATTCCCTCAATGTGCCTACGATGTTCCTTTAGTTCAGTTCCTTACTACTACCCTTCCCAGGCTTTCAACTGCCCAAGGAGTTAAAATTTAAATGGTCTCAAATTATTTATGTATGATATTAATCAAATTGAACACCTTAATTGTTATTAATTCTGGTTTCTTCTTCCAGGGTAGGGAAACACCTGGTATCAGCAACTTTTGTTATCATTGTTGGATGATCTGCTCTTCATGACTACACTGCTTTATGTCTAAAATTGTTGGCTGCTGTATACCACTGGGCTTTATGTTATGGTCTGTGTTCTACAGATTGGTCTGATGTTTTAGCTGGTTTATGTTTTAATACTACCCTCTTGGCCAGGTCTTTCTTGGAAATTACATTTTAATCTCACAAAGACTTTTACCTGATTAAAAAAATGAATAATGAAAAAAGGGCAGAAAGTAAATGTACCATATCTTATGTCATTCAGATCCTTCATGATAATGATGAAGTATGAATTGAGTGCTTTAGACTACTGTTTTAAAGCATACAGGAAGCAATAAATTGCCCCTCACAGTTATTGTTTACGCTTCAACGCAGGAAAAAATATGCTTCCATAAGCACCAACTTTGCCTTTTCTTACACTGCATAAATACTTTTAAAGCAGATTTGATTGAATCTATGTTCCATTATTAAGGAGTGCATTATGAATTCATCCTTTACCACTCACAGGCACTCAGTCACCCTTGACATAAAAATCTTCTAAGACACAGTCCATTCGCTGAAGGATTGTTCAGTAAATTAACCAAATCCCCAACTGCAGAAGTGTCAGGTAATGATTTCCCTAATTACACTTTAATTCAATTTTGTACTATATTGACACCCTTCAGTGCATCTCTGACTCTCAGCCTGTCTCCCGGCATTACTCTCTCGTCCCTAAAGAGGCAGGAAACAGCTCAGCACTGATGTCTTCCCTTCATGGTCTGTTTGTGGCTGCCGCAGTCAGAAGCTGACTCTCTGAGCTTCTGTTTTGAATCAAGACCAAGCATTTGGAGGATTGTTTGATTGTAAATGTGTAAACATCAGCCATGCCCCAGCCATTTGTCTCTCCAGTGCTCCACTACGCCACTATAAAAAAACTTTTATTACCAAGACTTATGCCTTTGGGTCATGCTGGTGGCTTGTATGTTTTTTTAGTGCTTGTAAATGCTAAATAAAAAAAAAGAAGACACATCACATTTGTTGCCATCCGCCCCAAACTGATTCACTTAATACTAAGCATCTATTGACACTGAAATCTGCATTACAGCAAACTAGTGTCTGTCATAGCTTTTGTTTTTGATAAGAATGACATAGAGCAAAGGTGGCAAAGGTGTTTTTCCTCGTGCAATACTGGCAGTAGAATCTGACAAAACTGTCACCAGTGTCTGGAGAGAGCTGTGCCAGTCTGAAACTGTTGTGTCAGGGAAGAGTGATGCGCATAGTCAGGTGGATATCTTAACTTCACAAGCTACTAGCTGTTTTTTCCAGGCTGGAATTATGGTTTTGCAAAGATGCAGGCGTCTGCAGGTCTAAATGTGCATGTGCAAAGGTGTAATGAGTAACTGTACAGTGGGTCACAGAGGCTCGCAAAGGAGCCGACACGCACACACCTCTGAAATCTCAACCACCTTTTGTATTTATATAGCTCCTGTTGGTAGGCTGGTGAAAAACAAAACACCATAAATGTCAAACTCAAAATCTGTTCAAGTATAAAAAGAAACAACCATGCAAACCTCTACAAATGAGGCATGTGCATGTTTGCTTAAGTGCCTTCCAGAGAGGCATGTTCCAGCCTTTATGGTTAGAGTTAGGGTATTATGGTAAAACATATGTGAATTGCTGGATGATGCCTGATTGTTGCAGGAAAAGTTGAGTCACGTTCAGGCCGGAAGCCCCTCCATTTTTGTCAGAGCTGCCTGTGTCAGTACCCCTTTTCTGTCAATACAATGATTTTATTGAACTTAATGACAAGTCTATTCTTTTTTTTACACAGTGCTAATGCTGGTTTCAACATGCCCCTTATGACTGATGTAGCCAGAGCACAGTGGGTATGAATCAAACAATCTTTTTATCTTGGTTTATATAATCATTATCAGTCAATTAAAAAATACATTATGTCATGTGTAGCTGATATCATTGCTGATTGGATTGGGAGTTTGCTGTCATTAGAATATAATTCCGTTATTGTCAGTGCATAACTGTACAATGAAATTAAAGTAGCAATTTTGATGGTGCATTGACGCATATCAAACAGTTAAAATTGCTGAGATATTGCACTTATGGATGTTGCACATTTGCTGAGTTGTAGTGGCCCCATATACAAGTTATGTACTTGTACTGATGTATGGTTGGGGATAAATTATACAATACAGAAGTTTATTTCAGATATGCAACCCACACATCCATGCACAGTGACATTTAGCAGTATACAGTTTTCTGTAACCTTCACTTTTTGTTTGATGCACCAAAAGTAGTCCCACTAATTTAAAATCTTTTATTAATGTTTTATTTTGCGTGAATTTTATTGGTCTCTTAACAGAACTCCTCCATGTGTGGTTGTATATAATTTAAGATTTATTTTAGCTTTAGAATTTACATTTTCTTCAGCCTCATAAAAACTTGGTATATTTCTTCAACCTGCCTCCCTCCCTCCTTGTCTGCAAGAGTGTCGGCCAGCTTGCCCTCTGCAATAGATCCCAATCTTTATTCGAACAAATCTCAGAAAAAGGGCCACCGAGAGCACCATGTCTGGCACTACGGGCTTCCTGTAATGCTGCATCATCTGAGCCATAATAAACTCAAACTCGCTGATCTCAGAGGAGCATGCAGAATACATTTACATACAGAGGAACACGCTAACATATGGGATGCCCGCAAACATATGCATGGTATTGTGTATGCTTGCACATTTTATCCATAACAGGCAATATGTTTTCCTCACCCACACTATTGTCAGGGAAATTAGCATAGCTCCCTCAATACGTTTCCAGTGGATTTTCTGTGAGACACACAGAGAGAAAACAAATGGCAAAAAAACTAAAAGAAAGAAAGAAAAGGAACGTGCTGTGCGGAGAGACAGATGGAACAGGTGCAAATATGCACACAAAGAGGCCAAACAGAGAAGCCAGTGTCAAGCTCATGGAGGCGGTTGTGTGAGAGCAGAAATATTTAGAAGGCTAAAAACAGTGGTGGCACTTAGACTCCACATCCATCACAGAGGAGACTGCTGTGTTTGTCCAAAGGAGAGGGTTGTGTGTGTGTGAGCAGACTGCAAAGATAGCTAACTAGGTGGCTGGCCAGGAGACGAAAATCTTGTGGATTACACACACTGGGGTGTGTGTGTGTGTGTGTGTGTGTGTGTGTGTGTGTGTGTGTGTGTGTGTGTGTGTGTGTGTGTGTGTATACGAGGCTTTCCAATATGGTAGATTAACCCATCGGGCAGTTAGGCAGCAAGAAATGACAGAATCCCCTGACAGTTATAGACATTTTAATCAGATTAGAACAAAAGCAAAAGACATAACAATACAAACAGTAGAGCAATAGTCAGTTTAATAGCTGCTGAATGAAGCAGTGGTATTGTAATGCCAATTTGATACACTGTCTGCTAGAAATTGCATCTATTTATTTATTTCCTACCCATGTGCAACAGCAAAGATCTTTTGAAAGTGATAATGCTGGCCGCATTACATTTTATAAAATCAACATTATAAGGAAACATTTCATCTGATACTGCAAACGTTGCAAATTTTTTATATTGATTGTACCTGCAAAACACAACATAAACATATTAATTTTGTCTCTTAAAAATACTGTATATACTTGTAGCGCATAGTGCATGATAAACATTGTTTTTCACTGAGAGGATGTATCTATCCATGCAACACAGAGTTGATGCTATTATTATTTTATAAAGGTTAATTAGATGACTTTGTAGCCGTTTCAGAACAGTAACTATTGGACCTTGTGCTGAGATAATTTTTTTAACTAAGTACGTTTTCTGACTTACATCTGTCTGAACTAGATATCAAATAAGACTATTAATTTTGACATCATAATGAACCATAGTCTTTTGTGTCAAAGTCACTAAAGCCTAAGAATTGTCAGATATTTGTCTGGTGGCAGAAGATAATTGCTCTTTTAAGCTGTTGCTTTAGCTTCCAGAAGGTCTCTGAAATGTCACTGCCTTCAGTGCTGAATATCTGAGCTCTGACTGGTGCCATTACAAGACCATTTGTTAGGCCACAACAGCTCAGTGCCTGTAAAGGTTTCTGCTTCCACTGGATCTGTTCCAAAGTTGTCAGTGCTAACATACAAAGCCAATAGATTTCCAGCATACAGGTTGGGACCCATGTGGGAGTCCGGCCCTGCAGGACTGAAAGACTGAGTAACATTTCAACTTGGCTGTAAGTGATTTTCCCCACATAACTGAAATGTCCTTGTAGCCAGTTTTGAAGGCTGGAATGAATTCTCACCTACATTTAAAACTAATGTAACACACATGTCTACGCCAGAAAAATGACACTTGTCCATTGTTAAAATGCTGTAAATGACATTAGTTTACAATTGTGTTACAAAACAGTCGATTTGCTCGTCCATGATGGCGAGCGTTCTTGAACTAACAGACAGGGCTATTAGTTCAGTGAAAATGTTGTTTTGGGAAGTGTAGCCGGATCTTTTGCAGAAACATGCAAATTAAAAAATAAAAAGGTTTGATTTTCAATTCATGGGCCTATTTTAAAAAGGTTATGCAACTCCTAACAAAGAGTTTTGCCTTGACTACCTATGTTTCCATTCAATAGTCAAGTGAATTTTAAGCAAAATGAAGAGAGGTCTTCAGGAATTTGGTTCAATTTAGCAAGTTTGAATTGTTTTTTCATGTCCGTATTGGGTATTGGCCATGTTTCATGCTGTTACCTCAGATTCTATCCAACTTTGCCTGCATGGAGACATTTGCATCTGACTGTAATGTAATTAACTTCAAGTGCAATTTTGCTTAAAAGAAAAGAAAAAAACATGGAGGGAGAGAATAGATTGTTGTCACTGAGCTTTCTGGATCCCTTAAGAAAGGAGGGGGGACAGTATCCCTCCTTGACATTCAGTGAATAATCTACTCTCCAAAGAGGACGTCCTTGCAAGATAACAAAATGCCACGCATGTCAAATTGGTGAGAAAATGACTGTCCAGCAGAGCACAACAGGCTTACCGCCAACACCACCGCACGGTTTCTATCACCATTCCCTTCAAAAGATGCCTCCCCGCCTGGCCCGAGAGCCGTGTGCCAACACTTCTGTTGTCTTCGAAGGCTCGTGGAGAGCGAGGGAAGAAGGAGAAACTGTGCGCCTCTCATTGTGATGGTCGGAATTAGAGTCTCGGCATAATGTTCAAGTCATTTTCACAGCATATGTTGTAGAAAATTACAGCTGCCTGGTGTGAAAACTGGAGCACCGTGCACCACCAGATCTTAGAAAAGATTGCCAATGAATGTGTGTTTGATGGGAATATATAACTCTCGGTTGGTTTATGACATCTTGTTCCTATTCATGTTTCACTGTGTACCTCAAGTTGTTTCTTTACCTCTATTATTAGTATTTACATTGGATACAAAACATGCACCAGAATCAGTGATAGGTTGATGATTGAAGACTTGAGCTAAGTTCCATCTGCCACTTCCAACTCTATGCCAATGCCTCATTGAAAGTAAAGCACCTTTTATAGAGAGACAGAAAGAGAAAAGGGACCATTTCTGTGACAATAAATAAATGGGCTCCTGTTGTTGTCAACTTGATATGTGTTTTGCTCAAGTTTTTTTGCCATTTGTTACGACATGGTGCATTGAAGGAACAACCAGAACAACTATTGAGAGAAGGGGCTTAATGACCTCTTTGCCTTACTCAATTTTCAATGTCCTATATAATCAATTTTTCCTCCAAGGGTCTTACTTGTTGCTTTGTAAAGTGTTTCTGCTTTTTGGCTTGCTATTTCTACAAATAATCAAATAAATACTGCACAGTCCCCCAAGGACAATGAGTTGTTTGTTTTCTAAATGGAAAATACTCAATATTTATTCTGTTATTTATTTGTTCTGTTATCGCAGGATACGGGTGGTGTAGTGGTAAATAATTCTGGGTAAATTATAATCATCACAAGGCAAAACAGCCACAAATATAAGCAAATATTAATTATTTTATCCACAAAACCCAAGACCCAATTTTCAAGTAATATAAAAGTCTTCATCAGATATATATATATATATATCTGTATATATTGATAATTTGTTTGTTCCTTCCAAAACAACCCAAATTACCTGTAGAATTCTTTTTCATGAGTGTTCTCTGACTTAATCAGTTAAATACACTTCACAGTTTTCGTAAGATCAGTGTCATTGTTAAAAGAAAGCAACATTAACTGTTGGTATGAGAGATGATGTCCAATGTTGAAGTCATTTGAATTCCCAAACATCCAAAAAATTCAACAAAATGAAATGAAGCTGAATACAAACTAATGAAAGCTGCAGCCTCACAGAAACCTGCCACCACCTCGCTCCCTCATTTAAGTAAATGACCTTCAGCCTCACCTAACTGGAACTTACCACCTGCCCAGGTAAGTACAGGCTAAGCTAAACAGAGATCAAGCATCAAAATCATACAAAGTAATTCACAAGACATTGATGTAAGATGTCTCAGTGACTGTTGACATCAAAATGAACCTATGGATGCACATATATACTGATGAGCGCACCGGATTTAATAAAATGAAATTAACTATTTTATCTATCGCCCTACATCTTAACAGTGCCCAGCCCCTCCCTGTTAAGAGGACATAGTCATGCAAACCTGTTTTGACTATCCCTGATTGAGCAGTGGTTCTACCCTAAAAACCAATACAACACACAAAATAAGGTAGACCCCTTTCAACAGACGTCTTATAAAAAATATAATGTAAAAAATGACTAATAAAAATAATAATTAAAGCTTGTGTTCTTAATATAACCTGACTGATAATGTTTCAGAGACACAAAACATTTGACTGAATTAATAATTAAACAGACAAACAAACACTGTTAATAATTGGGAACAGGGCCTAGGGAAAAGAGTTTTTCCCTACAAAAGACTACACTGTGAAACACTGAATAGTTTTATCTTTGCCTAACACCTACCCCAAAATAGCTGTTTGTAGTAGCAAAATGCATTAGGTCCAATAAATGTGACACTTTATATACTTTAATCTTAAAATAACTAAATTATTCTCATGCTCTTAATGGATGTGAAGAGCCCGGAAGACAGGGGACTCAGCCAGGCAAAGACTCTAATGCATGCGCTCTATGGGCCCAAAGATTCTGAGGTAAAATAAAAACTATCTGCGTATGCACCCAGTGAGCAACCTTCAGTGGTGTGAATGGGCTTCATCTCAGAACATGGAGCCCATTCATGCATGGTGAATACTGCCAAGCTTGAATGAAAAATAGGTTTGGCGTGGCATGAATGCATCATGATTGCCTGGCCACACCGGGAAGAGGCTCGTGAAATTAATTTGCATTTAGTGTTGGAGCTTGATGACATAGTGAGGAAAGGTCTACTGGCATTGCTTGGCATTGGTGCGCACTGTCAGGATGGTTTGCAAAATGGCTAGTGGCTCAAATTTGTATCTCAAAGCTAACCAAATTTGAATCCTGCATTAAAACCTAAATGGGTAACACTTTATAACAACCATCACTAATAAATGGTAAATTGATAGTTAATTAAACTTTAATTAATAATTATTTTACTGTTAACTAACAACAAAATGATAAATAATAATGTTTAGTAATTATTAGTTATGCTTTAATTTATATTATTTTAACAGCATATTGTTTTTCACATTTAAACATTTTATAAATTATATTAACATTTTTGTTAATGATTAAGACAATAATATAAACCGTCAATAAACATTATTTAGATTCCTATTATAAAGTTGCATCTGATGAAAATAATACCTTGTTAATGGTTAATAAAGACTTTGTTCAGCATCCATAAACATTATTTAGAGCTATTATCAGTGCTCAAATAATCAAATAATCATCTCTTTTATAGATCGCCAAAAAAAGATTTAATGGGGCCAAATTAATTTTACTTGATGCTTTATAAACCATTTATTAATCATTAACTTATTATTATATGCATTAATTGCAACTTTATAATAGCCATTCAAATAATGTTTATAGACGGTTTACAAATCAATTATTAACCACTGACCAAGTATTAACTATCTATCTGAAGTTATCAACTTATTATTGTATATGACACTAAACTAATGATAAAATATCATTAATTACAACATTACTAATAATTAGTAAATCATTGTCTTTTAACAGTAAAATACCTATTAACTAAAGATAAGATAAGATAAAATAAGATACTTTATTATCCCACACTGTGACATTCCTGTGCTACAGCAGCTCAAAAGAAACACAATGTACACACATCCGAATAACACAAATACACATTTAGTAGACACAGGAGAAAAAAATATACTTAAAGATACAACAATCAGTTATAATAATAATAGTAATAAAAACAGACATATTTACACAATAAACACTCTTATATAGACAGACAGTATATATATATACACAGATATACATGAACAGAAATGACATATTGCACAGTTGGAGGTAACAAAGAGTGATAAATAAATATGCATAGTGCAGTATATTGTAGAATAAGATTTGTTAACTATCTTATCATTAATAAGATTCGTTAACTATCAATATACCATTTATTAGTGATGGTTATTATAAAGTGTTACCGTCTCTAATCAAGGCATCATGAACTGTGTATGATATTGTACGAAAAACCCATGCACAATTTGTACAATATCATATGAAATTACACCGATCGCCGACCAGTCACGTGATGAAGTTTAGCCGATAGGTCACATGACAGTAAAATTTAGCAGTTTTTACAGTTAAGTTTAGCCGACAAAAGGTGATTGTGGGCCAGGGACCGGTCTCCTTGAGGTAATGTTGTTTCATTGGCTTTCGTAGGCTTAGCCGACATAAGGTTACCGACGTAAGGTTACCGCCATGCGGCGACGACAGTTAAGTTTACACACCAAAACGACTTTAGAAAAAAGATTGTGGTTTGGGGTAAAACACCGGTCCCCTTAAGTAGTGTTCCTGGGACACTTAACACCCATTTCCTGGGTGAAAGTCTTGTGTTTTCCCCTTAACTTCTTTTAGTAGGACTGTTCGTTATTTATATAAAGTGCCACCGGAGGAGTTCTGGTATCTTTAGTAAAATTAGACTTGACCCTCCCTTCACCAGTAAAAAAAAATTCTATGACCTTCCAAAATGATTGTGAAAAGAAGCATGACCCTCACCATCAATTTATGGATGCCTTCTGTACTGGTTAGCACTTAGCAAAGATGTGCAGATGCCCTTCATTTTTTACAGCCATCACGTACATGATTTAACCTCTGCCTTCTCATCTTACACATCCCACTCCTCTGTTATTGTGTGGTGGCCATTTCAGTAGATTTACTCACTAAATCTGTCTTGGAACGCAATAGACAGACGTGGCGGAATGCCCCGACACTTAAATTCAACTAAAATGTAACAGTGAACACTCAGTGTTCGACCTACATTCTGTTGAGATGCCTCTCCAAACACAGAAATGAAGTGCAATCACACCATGAAACATTAAGACACGATGCTTATTTTGCCGTAATCCAATGACATGAAAAAAAAGTAATCCACAGCGATTAGTAGATCCACAAAAAGGTAAATGATACAGTGTATTCGTTTTTTGCGTCCTGCTGCTCCTATCGTCAACCAGGTAATATTTGTTTTACTAAAGCAGTATATGAAATCAGATGTATTACCTACCACCATTTAGTTGTTTTGTGTTATTTAAAATATTTATAAAATGTCTGGTCATGCCAAACATAATTATTCCGCTCATTTTTTAAACAATGCAATTATCCATTTCAGCCACCAGGGGAGCAGTGCTCCCTCTGCCCCCCAGCAAACTCATGGGTCAGACCCATCTGGTAGCGGGGGCCGAGACTGAGAGCTACATGGAAAAATATGCACCAAGCAAGCCACTTTGACATTTTGCTGTTTCATGAATACAAAAGTTGTGAGACCCCCCTTGACTAAAAAATGTTGGATGACCCTCCCCTCAACAAAGAATAAAAATATATGACCCTCCCCTATTTTCCTCTGGTGGTCCATTCCATAAATACCGAACGGTCCCTTAGGACACAAACTCTGCTCCCCTGCTTGAAAGCCCTTTGTTTTAGGGACACAAACACACATTTCCAGGGTGAAAGTTTCATGTTTTCCCCTTAATTTCTTATTCGCATGTGAATTACAGCGCGTTACTTTTTGTAGCTATATGTGGCTGTGACAAGTTACCTGTCAAGTTTTGGATTTGAAAATAAGGGAAATTTTCCGGCGCCCACCGCGAGCAGTCCCACCATCCCAACCAAGTTCCAGTGTGGTTGCTAGGGTAAGTAGTGGAGCTGGGCATAAAGCCTATTGGAAACTGTTTCTATTATCTACCTGTCCCTGGAGTTATGTTAAGACGAGCTGCAGGGTCCAGCACTTTCAGGTCCCTCAGGAGTAGATGGTCGAGGGAAAAGGAGGAGAACATCTTCTTAAGCACTGCCTCATAGAAGCTTCTCACAGTTCTACAACATCATAAGAGTGAAAACATGCATTTGTGGTAATATTTTTAGTACAGTACAGCCTATACTCTCATACTGTCAAAAGATGATATCATAATATAACTACTGGGTAATATACTCACTGAACGATTTTCTTCTCGGCTGACACAGGGAGCTCAGCGCTTCTCATGAATGCCTTTGTGTCTGCTCCAATAAATAGATCTTCATCATCCAACTGATGCCCATCTCCATACTCCACCTCCCTGAGAGGTACATCCACGATTGACCTGGCTGGTATGAGGTAGTCCAGGATCCTCTTTATCAGCCTGCACATCTCCTCTTCAAGTCTATGAATTCGTACTCCCTCTGACTGCAGATAATATCAATGGTCACAACAAAATAACAGTGAAATAAGAATGCTACAATAAGCACAAACATTTAATTATATACTATTATTCACTCATTCATTCAATATCATTGACACCCACCTGGAAGGCAATGTTAAATTCAGATAAAGGCTTAAGGGCAGCACTCAGGAACAGGAAGTAGGTCTTCACGATTGGATCACGCAGATGACTTGCCAGATCACACACTTTAACACGCCTCTCCACCTCTTCATGACTGTTAAAGTAGGCCTACAGTACATAGAGATACAGGGTGGCAATACATGGTTAAAATGGAAATATAGCATAGTAAACTGTGTAGATATCTGCTGAGTGGATTTACCATCGTACCTGTAGTGCATCCCACTGGTTCAGCACCCTCTGGATGCAGGTTAACGGACTCAGCCATCTGGTGCTGCAGTACCTGAGGAGCTTCAGGTGGTCTGAATCAGTGAAGTCTACAAATTCTTTGTAGACTGGCCATCTTTTTGCACTGAGAGATAGAAAATTACTCTGTTAGTGGTTGGAATTGTGAGTGAGTGTGTGTGAGTGAGTGAGTGTGTGTGTAAAGAATATGAACTGCAGGCCTACTAGACTACCTTGTTCATGAGTTAGCCACATGCAATGTTGTTACATTGTAACACACACAACATTAGGCGAGAGAAATAGCAGGCCTATATGTATGCATTTACCTTTTATCAAAGTGGGTGTATATCCCCACCAGGATGTCTTCCACTGGTACCTGGGCTGCTCTGATGCCACAGCCAGTGGCCAGCTGTACCAGGTGGCAGATGCAGCCAAGGTCCTGGACGTGGAGCTGGCTGGTCTTCAGTAAGCTGATGACCGAGTTATGGCGGCCTTTCATAACACTCGCATTATCAGAGTTAAAGGCAATCAGGTTATCCCATGGGATGCCACTTTTTCTACTGGAAACAGGAAAAAATGCCACAAAACGTCTCAGACAAAATGTAAGGTTGTAATTAAATGCAATCTACCAAAGATTTCAACAACACAGTGCAGTTCCCCTTACCTTAATGTTTCACTAAGCTTTTCATACAGATTTTCTGCATTTCCTACATTGCATGTAGGCATCTCCAGGAATCTTGTAGCAACCTGCAGAGTGGCCTCATCGTAGAGTCTAGTCAGGATGACGAATTCTTTGTCTGTTTTTCTGTTGTTCGATTCGTCGCACATCAGTGAAAAGGGCTGAGATCGGCATGTTTTGGCCAACTCGTCCTCTAGTTCTGCTGATATGGCACCTATTGAGTGTCCAGTTATTAGCTAGTAAGTTAGCCTACAACATGCATGCCATGGGTTAATGCTCAAATGTTAGAATATTCAAACACATTTCAAACCCATTTTATACAGCAAACGTACAGTAGCCCAGCAGTGAGATAGGTAGCTATATGGCTAGCTAACTTACCTTTGATGATTTGAGTAGCCTTAGTTTTTCCCATTGAATGTTTTCGTGCAATAGCAGAGTCCAGGAACATGTCAGCTACACACTTGTTGAAGTCGTCGTGGAAGGAGAAAGGAATGTTGTTTTTGGCACACAGCATTCCCATTTTTACCTCTGAACATGTGACCTGGTCTGCCTCGGTGGCATTTCTCGTCACGAATGCTGACATCGCCTGGGCAGTTTTTGTGCCTCTAGCCCGCGCTTGTGCTTGGCGGATTTCTCGTGCTGACATACATCATTCCTTCCCCCGTGTGAGATACTAAAGTCGCAGTTACAAAACTTACAAAACGCGTAACTGTCCCCCACCCTGCTCCTCTTCAAAAAAGTAAATTTGCTGTCCCATTGATCGCTATTTACATGAGGGTTTTGGTTTTTTGGCAGGAGTGCCTTCAGTCTCTGTCGTAGCCTCCATCATCCGTGTTTTTTTTTCTTTTTTCCCCCGCGTTATCACTCATCATCTGACCTCACACACTAACCTCGCGACAACTGCCACCTACAGTACCTGTAGTAGGCTACTGCAGGTGGCAGTTATCGCGAGGCTAGTGACAGAGCTCAGATTGGGAAAGTTTTTTTTTTTACTCTGCCTGGGCCCGGGGTATTATTATTTTTTAATAACGCAGGTTAAAATACAGGAGATTTACGGGAAAATACTAATACGGGAGGACGGCGGGAAAGAAGGGTAAAATACGGGACTTTCCCGGCCAAAAGGGATACTTGACAGGTATGGTTCATGAGAACAGCCTGCTCTAATGGGTAAGGATGAAGCCTGTAAACTGCATTAAGAGAGAAAATCAAACCAGCCCAGTTTTGTTGGCAACTTCATCACCACTGAAGCAACTTCAACACAAATGCTTTTCCCGACCTTGTATGCTTTCACCCCACAGGCGAGATCCTGCCTAATGCATACCACTGACACTCTATCCTCCAGGGGTTTGACTTCTTCACACTAGACCTATATAAAACTGCAGAAGTAGATGGGTCGGCAAACTTTGTCCTCCATCTGGGCACGCACAGTTTTCAAGCTCTGCATGATACCTTGGTTTTATGAAATACAGATACTGTTTTCTATTATATACACCTCATGAAATGCAGCTTGATGAAACAGTAATCTTCTTTACTGAACATTCAATGAAATTATATGCTGTTGTAGATGGAGTAAGGTAGATTCTTTCCTTCTTTTTTATTACATTGTTCTTTGCCGTCAAACTAAAAATTTTATTTGGCTTCCTCGAGTGCTTCCCTTTGCTGTCGTTTCTCTTCATCTTAAATTAAATCAAAATGTCATGTCTTTTGCCGCAGTCATTACTTTGCAAACTTTTGGACTTCCAAAGTAAATAAAAATATCTCTAAAAAGCATTTATACCTGTCGTATTTTCTTTTTTCATTTTCAGAAGCAGCTCTCTTGGATTCATGGCCTGTTGAAAAATAATACTGCCTTTTCTCTGCGACACATACTGTATTTTCCATTTGTTTTTAAATGGTAGTTTCAACATTTGAAGGTGCAGGAATTCAATGAGAATAACTCAAAGAACTTCAAGACAGAAAACCGTTTGTGGTAAATTCAAATCATGCTTCACAGAATACACTGACCGCAATGAATATTGGAGAAGTTTATCCTCAGGCATGTCTGCAGAAAATCTCTCAAAAGGGACAGAGAGGCTTGACACAGAGGTGATAAAGTTTGGGAGTAGACAGATGGTATTATGTAAATGTAGCAGCATAGGTTAATTATGTTGCTTTTGCTGATACAGATTAGCTTTTTCATGGTAAACAAAAGTCATCCTGCATGAAAATTCTGTAAATACGAGGAAATGACGGTTGAAATGCTGAATTTGAAAATGCTAAATTGCTGTACAACAATAATCCATTTGGCTTTGTATGCATGCTACACTGTCACCCTTAACAGAGGTTTCTGTGTCGGCTGCGTGGGGCCTGTTGTCTTCATTCAGTGCTACATGATTGCCTTGGATACCTGTTACGAGCGTTCGTGCTCTGTATATCTGCTTTCCGACTCAAGTCTAGCAGAGATGTTTAAATGTTTCACCATCCGCACCCAGCCTTTTTTCAGCCAAATCCATTTCATCCTCTCTGCGAGCTCGGTTACAGACAGATAGATCCTTTCATCCCCCAAAGAGGTGCCCTGCGCTTCAGTGAAACAGCGTGACAGACAAAAGCTTGGGGGGATGCCCGTGGCCAGCCCACAGTCTCATCTCCTATCCATAATCTAGCCTGCCTCTGCCGTTGCAGATTACCTCCATGGAAACCAGCGGTGCCAGGCTGTGCTGCTGGCAGCGATGGCAGCGGCATATGTAATGACACCGTCTGTCTCGTACCGACAGGACAAGATAAACATTCTCTTCACAGGCACATGCGAACATGTCTGATTGGCACCCAGAGTTTGGGTTGCTTGGGTGTTTCCAATGGTGAGAGTTGAAGGTGATCGAGTTTCCATATGGATGAAGACTTTAGTCCGCCATACATGGACTTAATCTGCACTTCCAAAGAGAAAGGGATTACTGGAGATGAAAGGAATCTGAACGAGAGATTTTAAAAAGGCTAGTAATGCCAACAGATGCACAGAAATACACAAAGCCACACGCATGCACGCACACACACACACACACACACACACACGCACACACACACACACACACACACACACACACACAGTCTTTATATTGATATTGAATTTTCATCCATTTTCTTCATCTCTTGTTTGGCCCACTTCCTCTTCTCCTGCTTCTGATTTGTGTCCTTCTCTTTCTTCTTCTTTTTCTGGTATTTATTAGGGGTGGGAATCGACAGCTTGTTCAGTCCATCTCCCCCTCGTTACATCTTCATCTTTTTTCATTCTGTCTTCTCTTTTGTCTCCTTTTCTCTCTTTCCATTATTGTCTTCCTTCTCATTTGTCTCTGTATATTTCTCCTTCTCCCTCCTTTCAACTCGTCCTTCTTGTTTTCCTTTATTTGCTTCTCCTTTAATTTTTTTCTTAGCTTCTATTTCTTTCCTCTCCTCCTCTTCAGTTCTAAATGTTTCTCTTTCTTTCTTCTTTTTCTCCTCTGCTTGTTTCCTCTTCTTCTGTCTCCTTTTTCATTCGCTTCCTGTCGGTTTTCTTCACCTCCTGCTTATCTTTCTTTTCTGTCCTCTCATTCTCCTCCTTATCTTTACCTTAATTTCCCTTTTTCTTCCACTTCTTCTTTTCCTGCTTCCTTTTCTGCTCCATCTTTCATTGTATTTTTTTTCTTCCATTTCTTCCATTTCCTTTCTTTTCCCCTCCCTCTCCTCTTCTATTTCCACGTTCCTTCCTCTTCACCTTTACATGCCGCTTTCCTTCTATTTCTCCTTATCTTTCTTTTCATTTTATTTCCTCTCCTTCTCCTCATCTGTCTTCTTTTTTCTTTCCTTATCTTCCTTTTCTTATGGCTTATTTCCTCTCGCTCTTTTCTTTTTTTTTCTTATTATCATCATCATCGCCAATATTGCTTGCATTTTTGTTCAATTATGTTTCTCAGGCTGTTTTTTTTTAATCATTTTTTTAGCTCTTCCATTCTTTGTAGAAAAACAGATAATACTTGATTTTTCAATACATTTTTTTTTTTGTATGCAAACAGTAAATGTAATGATCAAACAGCAGCAGATTGAGGATTGGCAGAGAGCATCAGCTATCCTTCTTTTCATGTCTCCATCCTTCCCTAAACAATTACAAGTGACAATAGCAGGTAACAAATGCCAGCAGCTACCGAGTTTGTATTTACCTTAAAAGACATTAACGTGCCAATCACGTTCATATAATGACGGCGACACTGACATACACTGGAGCCTACAGTATTATACATAGGCATACTTAATAACCATCCAACGACACTTCCTACATGCTGCTTGCTCATTTATTTTTAGAGGTCCCTGCAGTGTTGAACACACTGAAGCAATAATTCTGGCACAGCCTGTGCTTTATCCATCAGAGCACTGAAAAGCTATAATAGATATTGCAGCTTTTTTATATGTGTGGTTGTGCGTGTGTGCTTGAAAATTAATATTTCAAAACATTAATGTGTGGTGGTGGTGTCTGCTTACTGTATACCCCTCTGTGAGAGGTAACATCCTGCTGATGTGTGCTGTGATTCATGTACTCGTTGTGCTCTCCGCACGAGGTTGATTAAGTCGGAGTTATGGGTCATCGAATAGGGCACGTACTGTACTAAGGGTTTGGAACGATGGCAGATACGAGAAAAGACCGGCGCGATAGGGCTGACAAACTACTTCCCAAGCACTGTTTGTTATTAATGAACAGCTAACAAGACAAATGCACAGTGGGGGAGAACATGTGCACCTCAATCTTCCCAGAATTCCTCATTTACCTGGTAGTTTATTGGCAGTGGGAAATATTTATTCTACAGGCCGTAAACCGAGCCTGGCTATGGTAATTTTGCCATGTCTTATTGTGAAAAACATCCTTTAGCAACACCAATCCTTCAGTAAGAATGATATCTGAAAGGTTTCAGAAAAGAGGCAGTGGTGATATTCAGAGGGGTACTGAGAAATACAGAATCTGTTAGTAGGAGAATTCTTCAGTGAGAAGTAAATAGGGCAGCAATGTGTGGCAGCAACTGTGTGTGACCACCATGAAATATCTCCTGTGCATGTATCCTTCTTTAGTTGTGCATGTATTGCTTATTGCAGAACGCAATTTTCCTTATGAAGAAACAACCCAGTCTCACGGCAGTTTGTGAAATGGTCACGTAATTTAATCTATTGATTCGTGTACACAGACACGTTTATCTCGTTTTTTTCGTGATGGTCAGCACGTTTTTTAAACTAATGTATTAAGAGCGACTACGGTAGCGAGTAGTATGAAAGTCCGAAAATCCACGTAGAGAGTTTGGTTGGGGTGGTGGATGGGTCAAACGACACAGGACTTTCACCCCGGAGACCGGGGATCGTGTCCCGCGTGTCACATTTCCTTTCCCTGTTCTTCTTTTCCTAAACCCAACCGTCCCGTTGTTATCCCGCATCCCCCAGAGACCAGGGATCATGTCCCACGTGTCAACTTTCCTTTCCTCGTTCCTTTTCCTAAACCCAACCCGGAATTCTTTCGTGGGCCCATCACGGAATTTTCGGCGATCATGTTCATTTCACGCCCGACTGACAGAAAGAATCGTGCTGTGATCACCAAAGATGCTTCCTATTGAAATACATTAGTTTAAAAAAAGTGCTGATAAAAAAACAAGATAAACGTGTCCGTGTACACGAATCAATAGATTAAAAATTACGTGACCATTTCACGAACTGCCGTGAGACTGTGTTGGAAGAACACCATAAACAAGCTGATGGAAAATTCTTAAAAATTCTTTAGACCCATCCTCTTATGGTTGGTACAACTGTTCTGCAGGCTGTTCAAGTGTGTACTGAAAAGTCCCTCTAAATCTAAATGTTACACTTCTGGTAGACAAGCTGTGGACCCTAAAGCAGACATAAGGCAGGTTGTTTTAAAGGCTCTTTAATGGCAGATCTGAGAGTGTAATTGTTGGCAACAAAGAGGCAGGTAAAAACTAAGTGAAAAAAAGAAAGAAAATACAGTACATCAGCCACAGCCCCAAAGGCAATGCACAAGATATTTGATTGCTGAACGCTTTGACGTGCAATGCATTCCAGACACAAATGTCTTAATATAGGGTCACACTGATTTGCCATCATATAATTTACAAACAACTGTTGAAAACGGATACTTATTAAATCACACTCGATCCCGAAATCACTGGGGTCAACGACAACCTTCATTTTTAAGTTTCTTCTTCAGCTATACTCTAGTTTGAATGAAAAAATTGTATTAGTATTTAGTATTGTATCCAACACTCAAGGTAGCACTGCAGTGAGGTTAACCATTATCCCTCTCTCTGTAGGAGAGCAGTGGTGCATGCCGTTTGCAAAGTGATTCTGCCGGTGATCATGTACTGTATAGGCAGCCTGAGGCTGTCTGAGTGTGTTTGTGTCCAAGGAGTAGGAGAATAAACAGGTTCACCATGACAGCAAGATTTTAGCAGCTGTACAGAAGGAGCCATACTTTAAAGTGTTTTTTAAAGTTTAAAGTTCATCAAGATGACATTTAATCACTGAACAGATGAGCACCTAAGCTGCAGAACATTTTTCCCAAAGACTTTATATTTAACATTTTGTTTTCTCAGATGTTCCTGGAGCTGTCTCATCAACATTAACAATTAGCTTTCATTTTTGTCAGCTGTGAAAAGCTCCTCTTGAAATTTGTTGTCGGACGTTGATGTGAGTCCATCAACAGTATTAAAGCAAATATAGTATAAGCATAGCGACATATTTTGAGTATCCCTTTTTTATTTTAATGTAAATAGAGTGTTATACAGTAGTGCTATACCTTTTTCTTTCAGTCCTTGGGAGCCATGGGACACGACTAAGGGCAGGAACAAGATTATGCATTAATAACATGACTTACTCCCACTTAAAGCTTTACAAATGAACTGTTTTCATTCACCTAACACATACAGCATCTAACATAGACCCGGGGCATAAATCCACCTCCAAATTCCATTCACACCTGGCCATTATCTTGTGTCCTAGAGGGATAAAGACCTAATTAGAAAGAGTACAGGGGTCCATATGAAGTCCAGAAAGGTTGCCGCAGTTTGCTTTGTAATCAACCACATCCAGAGCGTACATGCTCTCAGGGATATGCTTTAATATCAAGCCAATTTTGAAATGATTTACCTGCATGGGGAAGTAAACAATTTTTCAGCGGCTTTTATCGACTGGGCAAAAATTGCTTATTGTGCAAGAAGAAATGTAACTTGAGCAAACTCCATTAAAAAGAATGTGCAGGCGGCGTTTCCCCTCGTTTCCCCCTTTCTTTATTGTTGTCATTACTCTGCATTCTCCAGATCCTCTGTGTGCCTGATATTACCAATACTAATTCAGCCAAGACAATCCATATGTTTGTGTAGCTGCTATTTGAAAGCTGGATGACACAGTAGCATTCCACGGTAACTTCCCTTTCTGTATTTATCTGTTTCTGTCTCTGAAATCAATCATCAGTAATCATAACAACAGGAAAGATGGCTGTCTCATCTTCCTGACCCTCCTGGTGTCTGAAACACCTGCAGATAAACCGCCACGTCTCTCAGCAGTGAATGGTGAAATTGCCATCAGAGAGAATGACCTTTAAATCCAGGTAGCTCCATGTGTAGTGTGACACTGGCACACAGCAACAAATCTCTGATCTAACAGAAAATTTAACCATCTGCAGGTACAAGCTCCAATGCAGAATGTTCTTTTATGGGGAAAATACCAACTTTACCTTTTACTTTAAAGTATGCTTGCAAGTTGATGAATAAGTAACTCAAAATTACAAAACACCTGAGGTGCATTTGATCTCCAGAACTCTAGTGAGGTATTGGTACTGAGGCTGAGAATGAATCAAAGAGACAGCAGCCACTATTGCAATCATCCTGGCATTGGTTTCCTTGTTGAAAATGTAGAACACTACAAAATGTGGGCCTTAAACCTTATCAAAGTATCGTACTAAGTAGGGCAGTTTTCAGAAGTGAAACTCAGCTGTTTGGACTGTTTTTTTTTTTTTTTGAAGACAACAGAATTATGTGCCTTCCTTAATTTTAAAGCTATAGTGCATAGTTTCTGTCGCCCCCATGAGGAATTCTAAGTAATGACAACAAAACTGTCGGCGCGTCCACATGATCAGTTGCTAGTAGTTCCGCAGTTGCTAGTAGCCAAAGAGGACACGGATGATTAAAAAAACACGATGGACTCTTCAGAAGAGGTAACTATCTTCACTCAAGTTTCTGCACGCGAAAGTCGTCGGATGACACCATGTTCTGAACATACAGTAGACATACTGAGAAATACAGAGAGAGTTTATGGAGCTGATAGTCTTAATTAGCTTTGTATCAACTGATTTGGCAATGGCTTGAAAATAACGGACGTTCATTAATATCAAAAAGTTACGCACTGAAGCTTTAACATACCAGTATGATCAAATTAGCACTGAGCAAACGTTTTCTAAAACTTTTCCAAAGGTCCTGGGAATCTTTGAGTAACCAACACTGATATTTAAAACGTTAAGGTCTGTGAAGACAAAATGTCTGAATTTGTGTCTAAGAACTAGGCGTACAGTATACTATGATGTATCATGACTATCAACAGAATCAGTACTGGATGATCCTGCAAAATCCTTTGCAATTATTCTTTCAAGAAATATGCACAAAATTTGTATACATTTTGCATATCATTGCAATAAATTGTAAAATATAATGCAAATGCACTGCCACTCTTAATATTTAAGTTAATGAAAACCAAAAGTTAAAATGTTCCGATGAGAGTAAAAATAATCATATTATCATATCATATCAAATGGATTGTCATCCACACAGTAAAAACCATGTTTTATTTGCTTAGTTACATTGATTGTTTGTCCTCAAAGCTTGAGCAAATAGGCCACAGCAATTGATTTGGAAATGATGCGAAATGTGGCTATTAGTGTCCTGCAAGCCAATCACAGCTGAACAATATGAACAACACAACTCAAAATTGCTCAGTTCAGAACAGGGGGTGGTGTGCCTTGATGCCCCCTAAAGCTGCATCACAGGAAACCTTTTTCCGATGCCGCCAGACAATAGCTCATCACACATAAGTAGTATTTCCACACAGGCGGAATAACGGGCCAGATTCAGCCTATACATTTAACAACATGCAAATAATATTCCTATTTAAATTCAGGTTTGTTTCATGACTCACTGGGACATATATAACTGCCAGTTCCCAACTCGCTGTGCATTTTTATTTTTTTACCACATCCACAGGCACAGGCTATCACACCTAATCATGATTCACTGTGTCCTTGTGATTCACCAGGAAAGGCAAGCGATGACATTCCAGTCCTCTGGAAGTACCAAACGTGTGTGAATCCAGTGACCCATGAAAGCGTCAGAGCCATAATCTTCACACTGTTGAAGAACTGGTAGTATTCCTTCCAAATTAGCTCATAATACACAGATAAAGCTCGATATGTAGAGCAAACATGCAGGACTTGTCAGCCAGGTTACACTATCTCTGTACTGCGTAATTATGTGTGGGCATCTCTACGCTGGCTCTTTCTACTGCAGAATGGAGATTCGCCTAACGCGAAGGGAAAGTCATAAATTACTCTGGCAAGATTTGAGTTCTGCATAAGTCAGGAGGAGCCACCACGGGGGAAACAGATTGTAGATTGTTTTGTGTGCACAGAGGGAATGGGGGGATGTTGGTTGTGGCATTTAGATTAATGCATCTGCCCGCTTTACAAAATGCCTTTGAATCTGCAAGTGCGATGTAAGCTGTAACATAAATGTGAGATACATTATATACAATATTGAATGTATGACTTTGGGATTAAGCAGTGATTTACCTATTTTTATTCAGTGGAAATATCACTTACCGTATGATATTACGGGAGTACAGGGGCGAGTACTTTGGAATGCATTCAGATGTGGCACAAGCAGGCAGCTGTTTATGATAAATGTCATTACTCTGCACACTGGGGTAAGAAAGTGCCTTGTGGCTCCAACCAGCTGAAACAGAGAGAACTGCCATTTGCTAGCCTGACAAGCCAGACCCACATCAAGATGTTGGGTCTGGGAACTCCCCATTGACGGAGCTCAATCCGATGGGCGGGATAAACGGTTGTCTTGTCAAATTCTCTCTGCGCGCAATAGGATATAACCAAGCAGAGCAACGAAGAAGGTAGCGAAGCTAGTTGATAGATTAAACTTTTGCCGTATCCAGTCGGCAAAACTCCGAACACATCTTCCTTTTTTAAGAATGACTTCAGTGCCGTTCTTTGTTCTTTTCTCAAAGAAAAGCTTAACTCCAAGTCTTCCAGAGTTGCAGCCAAAGCCGATTCGAAAGACAGCTGTTCCCAGCAGCAGCAGCCATAAGCCCGCCCACTGACTCTATACACAATGTGATTGGCCCGACGAGAGTTTGGTTTTTCCAGCTTGCAAGCCAATGGAGAGTTGCTAGACGGTCCGTGTAACGCTTATCAGTTCAATTTTCTAAGCACAAACGGACATTTGGAAAAACAGAAAAATGGGTTAAAATATCGAATTTTTAATTTTTTTCTGCCTTGACAAATGAAAAAATTGGATCTTTAACCTATCTTTCAAATTTTCTGTTTTTAGAAAGAGGGAGAGAATATCATTGCAGTATTGAATAATCGGAGCCCAGACGCAATTTTGTAATTTTCGAAATTTCTGATCCTCTGAATAAAAAACAGAAAATAGGAAAGACAGGTTAAAGATCAAATTTCATAATTTGTCAAGGTGGAAAAAAATTAAAAATTCGATATTTTAACCCATTTTTCTGTTTTTCCCCTGGCTGCAAATTACATTTGCTGCGACTAGGGAGCGTCTAGATTTCTAAGCTAGTCATTTGCAGGAAGATTTGGTAAATAAAAAAGTGTGACATAAACAAGAAAGAAAATGTATTCTTAAAAATGATGTTACAAAAATGCTATATCCATACATATGAATGTAATCAAGTTAAATAATAACACAGTAAAGGCGAAATTGTTAATTAAAATCCACATCACACTAAATGTCAAAATACTAAACACTGAATATTAATTATCAATCAATAGTAAACAATCAATTAGGAACTATCTGCTCTGACATATTGATATTAAACTAATGCATCTTGGCACCTGACATTATTATGTTTACATTGTGTTTTTTGAGAGAAAATCGAATCAATGTTGAACTCAGCTGCAGAAAGCTTTATGGTTTATAACACTGAGCTGTATCACTGCTTTCAACTCTTCATACTTTTAGAGCTATTAAAGCTAGGAGAAATAATACAATATCCTACAGTGCATATGCTATTGTATCACATTGTGTTTTTATTTCTGTTCTACCTGAAAGTCACTTGTCCTGAAGTGAACCCAAACCCAAGCAATGTTCCTGGTAAGACATTCAGAAAATGTTATATGCTCTAGTATAATTGACCTTCTCATAATATTGCTATTCAGGATTTCAGAGGAAAAAGTGTATTTTCCATGAAGATCTGAAACCTGAGATTACAATGACTGTGGACCACTTACAGTGGCCATTGAGGGTAACAAGTAATTGACTTTGGCTTGACGTCTCTGAAGCACAGAGGGCTTCACACGTTCAGACCAGGTGGTGCAGATAAGTTTCTGGCAGCATGGCAGAGCCCTGGTAGCAACTGCAATAGACATCTTCGACAGAAAATCTTTGGATACCTGTATGTCTAGGACCGATAGGTGGATCCAGTGATAAAGGATATGAAATGAAAGACATAAAACCCTGCTTGCACTTGCATGGTCTAAAAGTAAATGTTTCAGTCAGAGCTTCAAATGCTTGATTAACTTAACCTGACCAAATCCTATATCATTTGTGTATATTATTTAATGTATTTTTTTCAATTAAATGAAAATGTAAAACTTGATGCACACAGAGGAGCATCTTGGATACACATACAAGGAGTTATTATTGTAACCATGAAAATGGAGGTCCCCTAACCTTGAAGTAGTCATTTTAACCGAAACCATAGTAGCTGTGTTCACAGTAAATTGACAACCACATTTTAAGAGAACTTTTGAATTGTTGCAAAAAAGAAATGCAAATTAGGTGAGATTCCATCAACTGGTTTAGGGCGAATGAACTAACCTACAGTGTTTCCTCAGAAGTTGTCGCTATAGGCTATGCATGGCCAGTAAACAGAGTAGAAGAAGTCCAGGTTGCGACTGCATTTAAAAATGAAGCAAGTTCTTCAGGAATTTGGCTCAATTTAGCAAGTTTGAATTGTTCTTTCATGTCCGTAAGTATTGGCCATATTGCACACAGTCCTGAGACGAAGACACGTTATGGGAAGATGAAGACACTGACAGCAGAATCAGCTGATCAGTCACATGAGTTATATGTTCGCTATGTCAGAGCTTATTCAGCAGCGCTGTTTCCTTATCTCTTCTCTCCGGGAACCATCACCTTATCGTGGTGGAGAGGTTTGTGTGTCCCTATGAACCTGAGGGCTGTGTTGTCTGGAGCTTTGTGCTCCTGGTAGGGTCTCCCAAGGCAAAGTGGTCTCAGGTGAGGGGCCAGACAAAGAATGGTTCAAAAATCCTATGAAAAATCGAGGAAGGGATGAAGTGACCCTGCCCGGAGGAAGCCCGGGGCCCCCGTCTGGAGCCAGGCCCAGATGGAGGGCTCGTCAGCGAGCCGCCTGGTGGCCGGGTTTGCCACGGAGCCCTGGTCGGGCACAGCCCGAAAAAGCTACGTGGTGGACATCCCTCCATCCCATGGGCCCACCACCTGTGGGAGGAACCGCTGGGGTCGGGTGCGCTGCCACATGGGTGGCAGTGAAGGTCAGGGGCCTCGATGGACCAGACCCGGGCAGCAGAGGCTGGCTCTGGGGACGTGGAATGTCACCTCTGTGGGGGAAGGAGCCGGAACTTGTGCGGGAGGTGGAGCGCCACCGGTTAGATCTGGTGGGGCTTACCTCTACGCACAGTCTTGGTTCTGGAACCATACTCCTGGATAGGGGTTGGACTCTTTTCTTCTCCGGAGTTGCCCAGGGTGTGAGGCGCCGGGCGGGTGTGGGGATACTCACAAGCCCCCGGCTGAGCGCCGCTACGTTGGAGTTTAACCCGGTGGACGAGAGGGTCGCCTCCCCTACGCCTGCGGGTTGTGGGGGGGAAAACTCTGACTGTTGTTTGTGCATATGCACCAAACAAGAGTTCAGAGTATTCGGCCTTCTTGGAGACCTTGAGTGGAGTCCTGCATGGGGCTCCAGTTGGGGACTCCATAGTTCTGCTGGGGGGACTTCAACGCGCACGTGGGTAATGATGGAGACACATGGAGAGGCGTGATTGGGAGGAACGGCCTCCCTGATCTAAACCAGAGTGGTTGTTTGTTGTTGGACTTCTGTGCTAGTCATGGATTGTCTATAACGAACACCATGTTCGAACATAGGGATGCTCATAAGTGTACTTGGTACCAGAGCACCCTAGGCCAAAGGTCAATGATCGATTTTATAATCGTTTCATCTGATCTGAGGCCATATGTTTTGGACACTCGGGTGAAGAGAGGGGCGGAGCTGTCAACCGATCACCATCTGGTGGTGAGTTGGGTCAGGGGGTGGGGGAAGACTCTGGACAGACCTGGTAAGCCCAAACGGGTAGTGCGGGTAAATTGGGAACGTCTGGAGGAGGCCCCTGTCCGACAGACTTTCAACTCACACCTCCGCGGAGCTTTTTCGTGCATCCCTGTGGAGGCTGGGGGGCATTGAACCCGAGTGGACAATGTTCAAAGTTTCCATTGCTGAAGCTGCGGTGAGGAGCTGTGGTCTTAGGGTCTTAGGTGCCTCAAGGGGCGGTAACCCACGAACACCGTGGTGGACACCGGTGGTCAGGGAAGCCGTCCGATTGAAGAAGGAGTCTTTCCGGGATATGTTATCCCAGACGACTCCGGAGGCAGCTGCAAGGTACCGAAGGGCCTCGAAGGGCTGCAGCCTCTGCCGTGAAAGAGGCAAAGCAGCGTGTGTGGGAGAAGTTCGGAGAAGACATGGAGAAGGACTTTCGGTCGGCACCAAGGTGCTTCTGAAAACCGTTCGCCACCTCAGGAGGGGGGAAGGGGAACCATCCAAGCTGTGTACAGTAAGGATGGGACGCTGTTGACCTCAACTGAGGAGGTAATAGGGCGGTGGAAGGAGCACTTTGAGGAACTCCTAACCGACTAATACGCCTCTATGGTAGAGGCAGAGCTGGAGGATGAGGGGGGGATTGGCATCAATTTCCCTGGTGGAGGTTGCTGAGGTAGTTAAACAACTCCACAGTGGCAAAGCCCCCAGGAATTGATGAGATCCGTCCCAGAAATGCTTAAAGCTCTGGGTGTGGAGGGGTTGTCTTGGTTGACACGCTCTTCAACATTGCGTGGAAGTCTGGGACGGTGCCTAAGGAGTGGCAGACCGGGGGTGGTGGTTCCCCTTTTAAAAAAGGGGGGACCAGAGGGTGTGTGCCAATTACAGGGGTATCACACTTCTCAGCCTCCCTGGTAAAGTCTACTCCAAGGTGCTGGAAAGGAGGGTTCGGTCGATAGTCGAATCTCAGGTTGAAGAGGAACAATGCGGATTCCATCCTGGTCGTGGAACAACGGACCAGATCTTTACTCTGCAAGGATCCTGGAGGGAGCCTGGGAGTATGCCCAACCAGTCTACATGTGTTTTGTGGATCTGGAGAAGGCGTATGACCGGGTGCCCCGGGAGATACTGTGGGAGGTGCTGCGGGAGTACGGGGTGAGGGGGTCCCTTCTCAGGGCCATCCAATCTCTGTACGACCAAAGCGAGAGCTGTGTCCGGGTTCTCGGCAGTAAGTCGGACTCGTTTCAGGTGAGAGTTGGCCTCCGCCAGGGCTGCGCTTTGTCACCAATCCTGTTTGTAGTATTTATGGACAGGATATCGAGGCGTAGTCGGGGTGGAGAGGGGTTGCAGTTCGGTGGGCTGGGGATCTCATCGCTGCTTTTTGCAGATGATGTGGTCCTGATGGCATCATCGGCCCGTGACCTTCAGCACTCACTGGATCGGTTCGCAGCCGAGTGTGAAGCGGCTGGGATGAGGATCAGCACCTCTAAATCGGAGGCCATGGTTCTCAGCAGGAAACCGATGGAGTGCCTTCTCCAGGTAGGGAATGAGTCCTTACCCCAAGTGAAGGAGTTCAAGTACCTTGGGGTCTTGTTCACGAGTGAGGGGACAATGGAGCGGGAGATTGGTCGGAGAATCGGCACAGCAGGTGCGGTATTACATTCAATTTATCGCACCGTTAGACTGAAAAGAGAGCTGAGCCAGAAGGCAAAGCTCTCAATCTACCGGTCAGTTTTTGTTCCTACCTCACCTATGGTCATGAAGGCTGGGTCATGACCGAAAGAACAAGATCCAGGGTACAAGCGGCCGAAATGGGTTTCCTCAGGAGGGTAGCTGGCGTCTCCCTTAGAGATAGGGTGAGAAGCTCAGTTATCCGTGAGGAGCTCGGAGTAGAGCCGCTGCTCCTTTGCGCCGAAAGGAGCCAGTTGAGGTGGTTCGGGCATCTGGTAAGGATGCCCCCTGGGCGCCTCCCTAGGGAGGTGTTCCAGGCACGTCCAGCTGGGAGGAGGCCTCGGGGGAGACCCAGGACTAGGTGGAGGGATTATATCTCTAACCTGGCCTGGGAACGCCTCGGGATCCCCCCAGTCGGAGCTGGTTAATGTGGCCCGGGAAAGGGAAGTTTGGGGTCCCCTGCTGGAGCTGCTACCCCCGCGACCCGACCCCGGATAAGCGGATGAAGATGGATGATGGATGGATGGATGTTTCCTTATCCCTTTTAGCGCATTAACTCTTTTTTGACAAAGGAAAAACTACCTTAAGCGAACATTAAAAACGTTTTTGCACTTTTGATGAGGTTTTAACAAATTTTGCGGTTCCATCCAGCTTTTCTACTGCAACACTTCAAAATGTGCATTAAAATATGTGAATGGAAAAATAACTAATGTTTCCCTAACTGTTGATATACATTATCCTGTATAATTTTGTAGATCATAGATTGGAGAATTTTGTATCTTGTGTGATATGATGATATGATTAAGTGGACCTTGATTTTCGATTGCTTGGTAAACTTTAGACTACTCATGTGTCACTATAGCTGCGACTATCTTAAAGCACTTTGTTGAATCACAAAAACTGAATTAAGAGTTAGACAATTAATTCTATGAATGAATTAAGACTAAGACAGTTATGGGGCAGTCATTCTCTGTGTTTCACTTGGCATGATGGTGTATGCTTAAATAGTGCTACAAGTAAAGTCTTATGTCTCAAATAAGTTATCAAGGCATTTTCTTCTTGCTGTTTACAGTCTACAGTAGGGAATAAGAATTATAAATTCTAGCCTACGGGCATGATTGATACATCGTTTGGCATCCAATATTACTTATCATCAAAGCAGCGACCTGAGTTCACCTGAGGTCTATGTTTGCAGTACAGAAGCTCTCAAATGAAATGTGGGCCTAATTACATTTTATCTGATGCCCCGCAGCACGCCCTGCCCTCTGAGAAATTAATATCTGAGTGTCCAATACACCCAGTCTCAATTACATTTCTGCTTTTCTTTTCAAATGCATCAGCTGCCATCCTTCTTGTTAATGTGCAGTGCGGGAATGAAAGTGTATACAGTTTTGAGTTATTTGCCATACCCCAAGGACCAAGCGAGGGGCTCGCCTGCATGCGTATGCATTTCAAAAAGCAGCAACAACACAGACATAACAAGCTTCCTCACTTACATTTATGAGCTGCCAAATGTTACTTTTACTTAATACCTTCCTAAACTTTCAATGTGGATGTGTTGCTGTCATGACAATAGTATTCAGAGAGCAAGCTGTCACAGTGTTTGATGCCACCCGGTATGTGGTCATGTTGCATATGTGCCTTGCACTGGCTCCCCTCTTAAAGTCTGTGGTGTTCTCGCAACATACAATAACTACACACAGCAACTGCTGCTGGTAGGTGGACTTGTTGCTCGGTGATGAATCACAGGCCTGTCAATGCTGACCCTGGGTCGCTCCTATGGTAGTCTCGCTTTGCCAGACCTTCTTTCACAGCACTGCGGAGGAGAGTCTGGCTAGTTCATACAGCATTCCAGGATAGGAGAAATCTCTGCTCTGGTTTATTGGCATTTCTTTGAACCAATCACAATCACCATGGGCGGCGCTAAGCGCTGGACAGAGCCACGGTGCCGCTGCAAAATAGCCTCAGGAAGGAGCTTGTTTTGGTGGAATATGTGTACGTTCAAAGGTTGTTTAAGGCAACAAAAAACTCAGATTGGACAGATAGTCTAGCTAGCTGTCTGGATTTACCCTGCAGAGATCTGAGGAGCAGTTAACCATAGTCCTCAGAAATCCACCGGAGTTTAAAATTCCAACACAAAGAAAGCGGAAGGTAACGGACATCCGGCCGAAAAGCATTCCGGCAGAATTTCTGGCGGCAACAGAACAATCCCGGAAGTGTAACGTCATGGATAGAGGCTACTCCTGTGGAGATGAGTGTGTGGATAATGAGCATTACATCCTGGTCACCTGAAACCATGTTCATGTTAAGAATATCTGCGTATGTGTGTGTGGCAGAGAAAAGCAATTGCACTAATACACAGCAAAGGAAATTGGAAATGTACAATATGAATTTTCCATCTCTATAACTGTTTTTTGTGTAATTGGATTACAATAAAGAGGATGTAGTGTGTGCCCTCTCTGCAATTTCATGTTTAAAACTAGAATTGCACTCGGAAAAAAAACACAGGCCAATGCCAATGGTGCATTCACTTGCTCTTTGGATGGTCCTATTTCCCGAGTTGGAAAGTTGTTCTTCCAACGTCAGTTTGTTCATGAGCTTTAAGTCATAATGTGGAAACAACTTGGAAGCTAAAATGATGTGTTGTATTTTTTTTTAATGTTGATAGCTGTCTCCAGTGACAGCAAAGGATATGGATTAGGCAAGCCTTGATATATGATCAGGAACTTTTCCAACACCATGTGAATGCATCCTGTGATTCGCATACACTACAAACTGTAATGGGTTCTTCTTTTGCCCATGCTACACCATTCCACCAAGTTCCACGAAAATCAGGCCAATAGTTCTTCTGTAATCCTGTTGTCATTCAGACAAACAAAAAACAACAACAAACAGACAAACCGAACAGAAAACATAACCTCCTGCTCGGCATCAAGAAGGAAAAAAACAGCCAAATCTATGTAATGTGAGAGTTCAAATAGTAATGTTTCATAAAAGACTAAATGCAGTAACACACAATGTAGGATACGTTTCACCGCATTTCTTTAGAAAAGCTGATAAAAACATGCACATGTATTGTTTGACACTGATAGTTACCTCTGCCAAGGAGGAGGAAAAGCTCCTTATCACTGTACTTTATACTTTTGCCAATAACTTTCAAAAGTAAGTTATATAATTTAGGGTGTACCTTTTCTAGTCTACCATACAGGAGTTTGTAATTATGTTTAATTAATTGATTGATTGGAAAAACCTGCACCCTATTATTAAACACCAATAATTTAACTTTGACAAATATTAATGCAGACTTGATTTTCATTGTGATGGATTACAGAGCTCAAGCAAGTTTCAAGTCTGGTAATTGATTTTCATCCACAGTACCACAATGAATATGGCTGTCTGAAACGTACACATCCAAAACTCCAAAATACCAGCATTGTTTGCAAAATGGTTAGCTGCAATGCAATGTATAATCTGGTATGCTCTTTCATAGACTTAACTGGAAAATCCATCAAATCAACTGTAAGCTGTTGATGTAAATAACACTCTTTGATGTGAAAAAAATAAGGATTCATGAGGTTATACCCACACAGCAGGACAGCAGGACTGTCTGAAAACATTTATATTATGAAACCAACAACCTGCAGCCTGCAGCTGGAACCTAGAAATTATTTGGGGGTTAGCAGCCCCCTAGAACAAGTGGACAACAATCACAAGAATAATTAATGAATCCTAGGCTGTTGTTGCTCAGTTTTCACTCACCTTATTTACCGGCTCAAGGCATTGTCACAACAAGCCCAATCCTGGGGGAAAAAAGAAAGAAAAACACAAAACAATATATGGCATGCCAAGTTTGGTGACCCAGAAATGACATCAACTGGAATTCAAATGTTTTCATCCACTTTCTACAGTACTTTTCAATAAAAAGGTTTGAGGTCTCAATTTGAAATTGTTAATAACAGCAACAATAATAGTATCTCCAAAGGTTTTCATCACTCAGGAAATCTGAATATAAATGAAATAGGGATTGTTCCAAAGATAGATTTTGGTGGGAAATACTGTACACATGCCTTAGTTATGCCAAAAACTGTACTTATAGTGTAAACAAACAAAACAAATGCTAATTTCTATGGATTTCCTCACTCACTTTTTCTTTTACTTATTTCCATTTGGGATGAATATGTTTGCCACTGTTTCTTTTTAAAGATTTTCTCAAATCTGCATGCTACATACCTTTTAACACTTCCTCTTTACAATGTAACCACAGATGTACAACAACAATCAACTGGACTACATGTAATGCTGAAAAAAGATGAAGCCATTAGCGGTGCCTTTTTTAAATGTGATTTCTAAACAGATTTATGGATGCTTATCCAAGAAAAGATAGCAATGAAGCATCCATCCCTGAAAATAGCTTCCGCCTTTTTCAGCAGTATGTGTAATTTCCAGTCTGTTCTGAAATGTTTGACATAAATGCATACAGCCAATGCTAAGGCTAAAAAATGCCTGGACCTTTTATCAAATACTGGTTATGAGTGTTTTATTAAATGTCAAATAATTCTGGCCCAGATGCACATACAATATGTACAATGTACACTACAATATTCACATTATATGATCTGTGGTATTTTCCCATTTCACTAATAGTACTGTGAAACAACATAATGCCGCAACATGTTTGGTCATGTCTGCTGCTATGAAAAAAACCCAACCACAATACAAAAAGTGTGTGGTCCAAACAGCTTGTGGCAGTGTTTACATGGTAGTGAAGGACAGCAACACTGTAACAGAATTGCAAGGATTAAAGAAATAACCAGTACAATCTTTAGGCCACTGCTTAATCCGCTCAAGTAAATACCTGACACTCAATTTCCAGCGAGGCTATCCAGCGCTGCTATGATGACTGTTGTCAGCACAGGCGGTGAACTCCATCTGCTGAAGGACATGTGAGGGTGATGAGGTGGCCATGGCCTCTTCTGTGTCCCTCACCTTCACACTAGCGCCTAATACTGCCAGTGGAATGCTGCAGATTACAGAGAGAGGCTGTAAATTGTGCGGGTATCCACCGTGGCAAAAGTGACAAAGGATACAGTATGGAAATACTGCATAATTCACCCTTTTAAAAACAGACTGTATGAATTGTTATTCATAAACAGAAAGAAACAAGCAGCAGTTGCTGCAAATATGGTAATTGTTGTAGAATGTCTTGTGCCTGAATTAGTGTATTTGTAATATTTGGCCCACCATTCATTGTCTGCTGTGGCACAGTTGCCCTTAATTACTTGTCAAAGCCTGTGGCACCGCAAGTGTTTCTCTCGCTCATTTATTACGCAGCAATCAGAGCTTCACACTACCTCCCTCCTATTTTCAAAGCACAATTCATATGCATTCAGAGATGAAAAAGAAGGAATCTAAAAGGGTAGAAAATATCTTGAGTGGAAGCTTATAGCTTGACATAAAAAGCACCTCTTACACTATGCTTCTCCAGAGACTTTTAAATCCTTCATTCAAACAGAGAAGCATAGCCACAAGCTTGGGGGGAGAGTGCTTTATAAACTCAGGGTGCAGGAGCAATGCAGGCTCGTATTACTCTTCACAGTTGCTGCATTTATCCCCTAATTCCTGATTATTCTACAGTGAGCTGCTAGGTGTGCTCTATTTACAACAGAATGGAAGACAGATCTCATCCCTGGGGGCGCAGCGGCTGAATGCATTTCTTCTTCTTCTTATTTTCTATTTTTTAATTAGTGCTTAAAAGTTTAACGGTAACTGATCAACCATTTGGGGGCAGTGGTGGTGATTATCATAGGCAAAGTATTTTAATAACAGATAATTTAGCATTTTTAGTTCCAGGATCCCAGTAAAGGGAGTTGTTTAGCACTGGCCCTTTAGGCAGTCTAAAAAGGTGCACGTTTAAATGAATTCCCTTTCATAGAAGCAGCTATTTTCACTGTAAAACAATTATTCAAAAGCCTTGCAGTCTCATGTGGCTACACCTAATATAAAATGAATTTGTGGTATTTCTACAAAAGCAAATATACCTAAAAAATTTATATGAATGATCTACATTTTATCAATTTTTTCAGGCATCTTTTCTAACGTCAGAGGTGTTTTGCTATGGTATTTTTCTTCACTTTGTATTTTAAGTTCAGGCCTATCTTGCAATTTTGACAATAAACTTTGTATCCGCTAGGCTATTTGCAAGGTAATGTACTGTTAATGTGATGGTAGTAGCTGGTGTAATCATGCTGAATTCATGTTTTGATCAGCTGCTGAATGAATGGATTAGATTGTTACAATGAGACATGGATTTGTTATAATGAGGGTGTTAAAAGACATTGAAATTCAGTCTTACTGAAGAAGTTAGAATGCAGAAAAATTATTCCTTCTCACTTTGAATATCAGAAAATAAAACAGTGAAACTGTTTTTAAACTGTTTTGCTCAAATACATTCTCTAAGGACTATCAGCCATATAAAGTTATACATAGAACCATCCTAGATACAGATGCAGCTGTCACTAAAGTTCCACTTTTTACCTGCAGGAAGTCCTATTTTTCTTCTGAGGAGCTTTATCTCCCACAGCACAAAGCAGCTTGTTCTTAAGCTCTCATTAGAGCAGCATCTGGTTTTTGGACAGATAAGCAGTGAAGAAGAGCGATGGATGGACCAGTGAGTTGGCCAACAGTGGTGGAGACAATAAGTTATGGTTTATTGGAAAGGACTAATTCATCATTCCTCTAATTGAAGTAATGAATGTAAAGGTAGATCAATAAGCTTCACCAGGCCACCCTGTTCTGGCATGCACTGACATCAGAGCAAAGAGAGCAAAAGACCAGGCGGCACAAATAGATCTTTTATCAGCGACAGGGCTTAGTGTGTTTACAACACATCCCTTATCTTTCAAACTCCTATCTGTCCTGGTGCAGGAATCCAATTATGTTCCCAATATTAACCCCTGTAGAGAATTAACCCCACACACCACTACTCTTTGAACAAATAAAAGTGGGTGAGGAACCTGCTGCCAGTGTTAAATGAGGAAATAAATAATGGATGCTGGCTTTGCCTCTCTCCCTCTGTGCGCCACTGATCCTACCCACCTGGAGGGCTTCTAAATAAGATCCTAAGCTGGCTGAGCACAACACAGCAGTTCATTGATCCCCACCCTGTGGTAAGGCCTCTTCACTCAGGTGGGCATATGAAGGTTGAGAAGAAAGGGCATAAAAAAAGCAGGAGCTAGACACAGAAAAACACATACGTTCAGGCGGTGAAAGGCTGAATGACTCACCTGCCCTCTAGGAAGCATAGTACAGATCAAAAGACTCTGCAGCTTGGATGTACTGTACACAAATGTGTGCGTTAGGCTAGTGATGCACTACAAAGGAAATCAAATGTGGCGTGATCTCAACAGCAGTGAAATGGCTGTTGAATCTACGCAGTTAATATGGTCCGTTTGTTTTAGTGGATCTACAGCAGATGGATCAGCTTGTGAGTCACAGTGGAAGAAGATTGTGATGGTAAAACTGAAAACATGCAGCCCACAGAACACATGCACAAGAGACAGTATGGACGCAATCACATGACTTCGCTGGGCAGTTCCGACTGAAAGTATATTGGGACGCGGTAAATAAAGTTTTAGAATGATTTTGACATGTTTGGCTGCTCATAATGAAGTGGAATTGCAGGTAAGGATCAAATGAAGCATACCTAATCACAGGAACTGTAGAGAGCACCTCATCAGTGAAATGGAAAGGACTCTGGACAAATGACTCAATGAACAATAGAAACAAACAACACCAGAGCAAAATTGGTCACAGCCTCAACTGGGAAGAGGTCACAGTCATCAACCAGGAGTCAATAGACCGCCGGAGAAGAGTTGAGAGGGCCATTCACATCTGATGCCATTTTGTGAACAGAGGCAGGAGTTACGATCAACCAATACACGACCTCCTGTTCCAGTTCCATACTGACAACTGAGTGAATATTGTCTGAATATTGAATATTGTGTATTATAAGGCGATCTTTCGAAGAAAACATGTTATTCAGATCAAAAGACCTCAGAGAATAGCTAGTAAGCTAATCATTATGTTACATAGATTTAGGTTACTCGACAGATCGAAGAAAAACGCGGCCATTTGTTTTGGTCTGAGATGCTGGTGCTCTAGTGCGACATCTAGTGGTTCTGAATGCCGTATGTAAGGTCAATATTTTACAGATCTCTCAAAAAGTGAGTGTGCTGGAAATATATTCAAAACTTTCCAGGGTAGATTCCACTACATGTCTCCAGTGGCTTTATGACATGAAATATTCAATCACCACCAGCCCACAGATTCTGGAACTCACTGCACTATACTTCTGAAAGTAGTAGCATATAGCATATAGTAGCATATCTGAGCCGACAGAAATCCCAAAGTCAATATTTTAAAATCAAAACTCTCTCTTTCTCTTTCATAAACATGAAGTAACACACATACACTGCTACCAGACTAGTCTGCGTCTACAGCTCATCAACTATCCATCTTGATTAAGGAACTAGTGAACCAACAGTGAATATTTCAACAAGCCTTCGTTAGCAATGAGATGACAAGAAAGAAATTTACAAATGTTCTCCAAATCTTCACTCAATGGCTAAATCCACAGAAAACCCAAGCTCTAGAATCTGTTTTTTTCCTTCTATTTAGTCTGAATAACTGTCAAAAACAAAGCAAAAACAGTTAGCTAGCTGCCATGCCTTGTTATTAGCAACACAAGGCTACATCATGTAGGAAGGCACTGCATTGGCCAATTAAATATGTGCAACCATACACTCCTAGGAGATTACTTTAATGTGATAATGTGAATGGGATATTTTTCCTGTGTGCCTGCTGGTCATCCTGACAGATTAAATGACCACCATGATCAGCCTCATTTACAAAAAGAAACACTGCTCATCAAGCATTTATGCTAAACAACTTCCCTTCAAAAGGTCTTGGTGGCACACTTGTCTTTGGCAACATGGAGTGAGAAATAAAGGCCAAGAGGAGGAATGTTACTGAACAGGTGGCAGGGCTAATTAATGAAGCAGCGCAACACCAAGCAATTATTAATTGGCTTGTTTATAGTCAGATTCTCCAAAGAAAGGCTTGGACACATGTAACTGCTGTTTTGCCGGAAATTAGATCTGTGGCAGCATTTCAAAAGACATATTTAAAATTGATTGCTGAATTGAAGCCCACAAGAAAACAAGATTGGCACAGAAGGAAGTCAGTCCACCTTTTCAGTTTCAGTTGTTGATGAACAAAATTGTCACTATAACTGGTAGGACATCCCTGAGTGGCATCATCCCTGGTGGTGGAAACTAGGTGTCACAGGTCTCCACATGCCACCAAAGAGGCTGCATCATAGGTATTTTCTTTCTATTATTGTCTCTTGCTCTCATAAAAAACATAATAGATTATTCACATTCACAGAACTGAGCAGTTTTTCAGACGTTCCGTCACATTTGCCAGACTCCACCAGCTCCAAGGTCTGCAGAGTGCGAGCCGAGGGTCTTCCGAGGATTAGTTGAATTTGTCAAGGATATTGCTGGCATCAACCTGGTATTGTTGCCTGTTGTTGTAGCGTGCCGTCTCTTACAGACAGACGTGGCCCTTCAGCAATCATATACTATAGTGCACTCAATGATTCTTCTTGTGCACACGTGCCCACTGTTGTAGTTGTATTTCTTTTCTACCACCAGGATGTTCACATGGCTAGGTGTGCTGTTAAATTTCACACATAAGTAGAAACTGATAAATAACTATATATGCGTGGAACTAAAAAGTACTATTTATACTTTAGGCCCTAACCTGACCTAAACCCAGAGTATGCTCGTGGAAATGAAATATACTCAGGAATTTGTCACTTCCATCGAGTCACATTAGGCTCTGGACACATCTGGTTTGTTTTATTATATTGTTTATGTGTTCAATTTGTAGCTATGTTCTTTTAAATAAAACACTCTGATGTAGGCCTTGTAACAAAATGTATTGGTTGAATAAAAAGAACACTCCTTTGCTAAGTAATTGCTGCCAAGGTATTTTTTTGGGGTGACAGTAACTCACTCCACAGGAAGTTGGGAACCGGAGGGTCGCTGGTTCAAGTCCCCATACGGACCAAAGTACAGAGTGTGGATTGGTAGCTGGAGAGATGCCAGTTCACCTCTTGAGCACTGCCAAGGTGCTCTCGAGCAAGGCACTTTATCCCTCCAACTTATCGCTCCATTCGTGCATGAATAGGTCCTGATCATGTGTGTATTTCAGGCCTATGTTTAGTGATTTCTAACAAACAGAGTGTAAATTGTAATTTCCCCACTAGGGATATATAAAATTAAATTAGATTTCACCTAAATACAGCATTAGTGCACAGAACATTGTCATTGTCAGTTCAGTTTGTGAAAGACAAAATGTACCGAGTATAGTTGGCGGGGGCAGATAGACGGACACCTCAGATATGATGAATTTGCATTCACCTGTATGTATGGAGGCAGCCAGTCCTAATGCCAAATCAAACGGTATGGTATAACTGTTGCTAGTCTCACAGGTTGACGGCCCCACAGGGAAAACTCCCGCTTCTCCAGATGGCAAGTCCACCCCCGACTGTCTGTTTGACAGGAGGACAGTATAACAGTACACCTAAAAATAAAAATAAATAAAATGCACAGCTGAAGTTACAGGGTTTGATTCACACTTGATTGATGCACTGTTTTGCTAAAAATCTGATAGCTAATTTCGAACTTATAGTTTACAGATAAGAGATTTGGCAGCTTTGCACAGGATTTAAGTCAATCTGCAAATATTAGAAATTGCTGAAATCCTTTTATTCCCATGTGAATAGAGCCTATGTAATCTATATGTTTCCAGGAGCATGTCTCACCTTTGTTCCCTTGGTATAAAGGTATGTCAGAAACCTATAATTTTCTCCTTTCTTAAAGGACAAAGTGCTGGCCTTTGTCATGCCAGAGGGAGAGTCAATGCCAGGGAGACAGCAATGTTCTGGAGCCAATCAAGCCTACAGCCACAGCTGGAGAGAGGCATACATTCATCAAAACACACCATCACACACATTCACTTACTCACACACACCATTACTTCTATACCCTCCAAGCAACGATTGGGTTGCATAGACTTGGACTCTAATTTAATGTTATTTCATTTATCACTCTGAATTAGATTCCATGTTGCTGTTTAATAATTGAAGTCCTCTGGAAAGCAATCTTGGCTTTCATCTTGGTATCAAGGAACATTGGAAGATGACCGGAGGTAAAGGCCTCCACAGTGGCCATGATTTACTTTGCAGTGTGGCACAAGCAGTATGTGGAAACAAGATAATTAGTACACCATGTTAATGTTATAGTCCAGGATGATATAAATGTTGAGTCTCCAGTGTGTAAATCTTGCTGTCCAAGCTCATTTCTCTCTCTGAACACAACCCCAAAAAGTCTCTCGGCAAGTTTCTTCCTACGTTTGTAGTCAGTAAGTAAGTAAAGTTTATTTATATAGCACCTATAACAGACAGAGTCACAAGGTGCTTCACAGGCAAAATAAATTAATACACTAAAACGATTAGTTAAGTAGTTAGTAGTAAGTTAAGTTAAGTAAGTTATTTAGATTAAGTGTCAGTTAAATTGTCTCTGTATTTGTTATCTTTTTTTGTTATTATCTTTTTATTTTTTTATTTTTAGCTGCATGTATGATCAATTGGACATTGAGCAGGTGGATGAGGGCCTTGCTCAAGGGCACTACATTAGTGGGCAAACACCACTCACTTTCACTTTCACTTTTCCTGCTGGTCATAAGATTGAACCAGTGCCCTTATCTTGGGCCACCACTGCCTAATTAGTTCAAATTAAGCTGTGGTTATTTGATCGAGATGAAAAGACGTGTAAAATACTGTGCACAATGATTTAGCATAACGTTTTTAATGTCTATGCCATTTTCTGTTTATTTAGTCCATTTGACAGATTGATATGTATTAACAGAGTGAATGTCATTACAGTTAAGTCATCCTCAGCCATTCAACAGATTTATGGTCTAATGTAGGCACATGATTGATGGTCTACTGTGGGCTTGTCATCATAACACATTCATAGATATGCCAAGAATTTGCCCGTTCAAGGACAACTGTTATCAAAGAATGTACTTTTCGATTTCATGTTTATTTAAGATTTTATTTATTTTTCATAGTTCTCATGATGGTGATGTGTTTGAGGGATGCTACTCTGGCAAACTTTGGAATACACTTCCAGTTAAAACAAAGAAATACTAGGATGCCTGGATAGCTCAATTGGTAGAGCGGGCGCCCATATATAGAGGTTTACTCCTCGACACAGTGGGCCCAGGTTTGACTCTGGCCTGCGGCCCTTTGCTGCATGTCATTCCCCCTCTCTCTCCCCTTTTATGGCTTCAGCTGTCCTGTCAAAGCCTAAAAATGCCCAAAAAATATAATCTTAAAAAAAAATAAAAAGGAATACTAGATTGTGATTACAAGAAAGTAAACACATATCCACAGATTTTGAACACAGATGAAGTTGCTTTCATGGTCATTGTCAAATTATAATTCGGCTTAGTTTCATTGGGTGCCTATCTGGGGTGTACGGTGGGCGGTGGTTTACCTGCGTCACGGAGCTCACAAAGGGGACGTGAAACAGAGGGCAAAGTTCAGTCTGAGGATATGTGACGTTGGGAACAGGCTGCATGAGCAGATTAGGGTTTCCTGAGCTAATAGACGTTTCCCCCTATCTAGTTATTGCAACGCATTCTCATGAACGGGTCCATATGATATAGTACGAGAATGTATGCACACCAATATGATAGCCTACGAAACTAGGCCACCAGTTGGTCGGGGTGGTGGATGGGTCAAACACAGGACTTTCACCCAGTAGACCGGGGTTCGTGTCCCGCATGTCAAATTTCCTAAAGTCGCTTTCTTCTTTTCCGTCCCGTTCTTCCCGCATGTCACGGAACCGGAACCGCATTTAACGGAATTCTTCCATGGGCCCATCACGGAATGTTCGGCGATCCGTGTTCATTTCACGTAATTCTTCCGTGGGCCCATCAAGGAATGTTTTGCGATTCTGTGAAACTGCCACAGATTTTGAGTTAAGGGGCCATGTTCATTTCACGGAATTCTGTGAGATCAGGTTGTTTAAGTCGCTACAGAGCTTGGCGATGCCGGCTCTGCTGCTCCACATGGTGCTCCGTTGTAACAGCGGTAGTTGGTGGATCAGTTAACCCAATAAAAGGTGACTGTGAGCCGGGTACAGAACACCGTGAGCTGCCGGTGTTTCGGAGGAGATTACGACCGGCAGCAGCAGATTAGCGTTAGGTTTAGGAAAAAGGTTGTGGTTTGGATTAAAACACTTCCAAGGAACAGGGTTAGGCTCCCCAGCTTGAAAGCACTGTTTTATGACCCGCTCATCCACCCCAACCTCCTTCGTACGCGGCCCACAGCGTTCCTATATAGCCACAGTTATTGTAGTGCATATATATATATATATATATATATATATATATATATATATATATATATATATATATATATATATGTACGTATGGTTTATGAGAACAGCCCTGATATTGTTATATTCATGTCTTTAATGTTTACCAAATGAACCGTTAAGCAAGTGGGAACACCGTTGGATGTGACACTGACTGACAAGGGAACAAGGAGTGTGCTGGCCCGCAGAGCAGCAGAGGACACGGTGCTGGAGTCGGGAGAACTTAAAACAGAAGCTGGAGAACGCCAGTCTGGCGGTCTAGCGTTAGCTTCTGTGGTTTTCAAATGCACAAGTATAAAACAAGCTCTGTTGTATAACCTAGACAAAACATGAGCGAGCATGTCCAAGGGTTGGTTATGCCGTGACAGTCATGCAAAAATGTCCTTGTGAATAATAAATCCCTATCTAACGATGTTTCTATTTGTAAAGGTGGAGTAATGAGTGAGAGGTTGGATGGATGGATGAATGTAATGCTATTTAATAGCACAGGAATCATTCAGCCATGCCATGATAAATGCTTTGAAATAATACATTACAAAATGCAAATAAGGAGAAGATTAGTCTGTGTTTATGGGTGGCATTTAATTTTAATTGGTGCATTATTTCCGTAAATTACATTTTTTAACTCTCCTAACTGCCACAGCTGTGCTTGGTGCTGCATCGAGGGACTAAAGGCTACAGGTCAAGAGCATCCCTCTCTGCAAACCTGCCACCTGTGTACAAAGTATCACTCGTATCACACTTTGGAAAGAAATTGAACCACTGAAAAAGAAAGGCACTAGATTATATTTGCAAATTCTGCTGAATTTGAAATTATTGAGTTAAAGCTACAGAGTGTTGTTTTTTGCTTGTGCATACCCCTTTCCCTCAGCCGGTCAACTTACTGTCTCACCACTTGTCATCTTAATGTACCTTGAAACTGATCCAAAGGTTTTGAAGAGAACAGACATAATGTCCAATAAAAGCCCTTGTGCAAAGCTTTGCTGTTTGTTTTTTTCCCCTACCCTTTTCTTCCAATGTTGTTGTTGGTGTTACTTGTGTGTAGCCACTAACCTTGCATAACTGGATATTTGCTGGATATATAATTAAATATTTTTCAGTTGTCCTTTCCTTGTCCATCTGACATCACAAATGTGCTTCCATTTTACCCAATGAAAGCTACTTCTCCTGTGTCGTCTTTTTCTATACCACTTAAATACTCTATGTTAGTGCTCCATCTGAAACCTCTAGGAAAAAGTAACTGACTTAAGTATTTCAACTATATAATAATCAACCGCCCCATATTGAAGCACTTCAACACAAGGCACTGAGCAAAAGGGCACATAAGGGGTGTTAGGGTGTTTTTGTAGTGGTCATGGCACTTTTTCTCATTTTCTCAAACCACTTCACACCCATCCCTATTGACACTTTATGACTGGCTGAAGCCAAGGTGTCCTGAAGTCATCCCGATATGTCCAATAATTCTAGCAAAAACTAAGCCAAAATGACCTTTCCAACTAGCCATACCCAAAAAAAAAAAAAAAAAAGCCAACTAAAGTTTATTTAAAGTGCACATCACCCAGAGAGTCTCTGTACAAAGTCAGTAAAAACCAACAACCAAGTTTTTTATAACGTACTAGTAATAGTTGCATTTTACCACATTGGGATTTCTCCCCACACATTTACAAGTACAGTATGGTAGTTTAGAAACATTCCTCTCCAGGTAACCAGATTAAAAGGGACCTAAACTAATACAGCTAAATGCTAACCTTTGCAACAGAGGAAGTTTAAATGTGCACCGGTTTGAGGTACCCAATCATGGAAATAAAAGATTTTCAACAAGACTACATTTGGAAAAAAAATTGTCTTTCTTTGACATCTTCAGTCTAGGATTGTAATACAGAAATGCCATAGAATATATTAAAACATATGCAGCGCTGTTGTGTTATTAAATGAACCTAGAGCTGAGTAACCTTTCTTTGACTTTTTTTTACATTTCTGCTTTATTAGGGGGCATGACATGTAGAGTCCAGAACAACAAGGGTCAGAAGAGGAAGTTAATATCGCAGTGCAAAAGTTGAATTCAAACACAAGTGTTTTCAAACACAATTTTTTTTTGTGTGGGATAACCTTAAGTACACAATACGTGCTTGGTGGTCTTCAGGAGATCAAATAAAAAATAAAATGCATATCACACGTTTGAAATGTGCATATGAACGCTGCTGTGAAACAGCATCCGTCTCATGGTGTGCAGTATAGAGCCACTGCTGCTCATAAAATTGGCTGTGTGCCCTCGTAGATGACTGGTTTTATCAGGATAAGGCTTGATCCAGAGATAACGTGCACCTCCTTATCGGCCATGACAGTTCACGCTTGTTTTATCACGCACAAAGTGTAGGCGCACGCTGCGCTGTTCACAGGACTCCCCGCTAGCATCAATAGCAGCAGGATTTTCGAGGGGGATTTCACTGGTCTTAGACTTGTGAGCAGTGATCCCTGATGCAAAGCTGTCTTATCTGACAAGTATGTGAGAGTTTGTATGTGGGTGTATTTTTTAGCGTTAGTGAGAGTGTGAGTGTGCTTCTGCATATGTATTTGTGTGTATAGGGTGTGTATGTTCATCACTCTGGATAACTACACAGACACTAGTTATCTAAAATCAAAAGCATGAGGGCATTAGAGTTCCCTCCACCACTCTAACCCTCCCTCTGTCACCCCTCCCCTAAATCCATCCGTCCTTCCAGTCATCCATCTATCCACCCCCAAGCGCTCCATCACACCCCTCCATTTCCCCTTATCCTTCATCCACAGTACAGAGCTCAGACTCCTGGGGAGATTATGTCTGCCTGTCAGCCTTTCGGTTCTGATAGGTTGGTGCAGAGTATTTATTTTTTTTGTATCCCCCTTGCACACGTAAAAGCTGACATGATTGGCACTCATCTCAAGTTCTGATTGTTGTGCTGTGAGCAGATTTGTGGGGGAGTGACTTCTTACATTTTGATACAGAGGCAAAGCTCTGCTGACGGCCAAAACGACGAAGCTACGGCAAACAGTCAACGCGACTTTATCGGTAAATGCAGGCATTCTCTTGTCTCCAAAACGTCTCCTCCTGGAAGATGTCTTGTATTGCTGAGTCATAATGGGAAACGGTTCTGTGCTTTCCTCATCTGAACGCAAAGAAAATCGCACTAAAGGACTTTGTTCCTCTAGGTATGCAAAGAAAACAGAACATCTATTTTAATTGAATTGATTTGGTTCTGACTTGACTTAATTTGGGCAGGGAAATTCATGTAATGAGTGGCCAAGGCAAGATTTTAACAGAGGCCAAAAGGTGGGCATGACTAATTGCACAAGTTAAAATTTTAACCATTACTGCATACACTTTACAATCAAGGGACTTCTCTTTCTTCATTACTGCGGAGACTTCAGAGCTATCCCATTATGTGTTTCTGGTGGCCAACTTCCATTTTAATTTTTACCCAAACAGAATGACTTATTTTTGCTGTCTAATGTACAAAGTCGATACAATTCAAATTCCATAAACTCCCTGCAAAGTTCAATTCAAGACCATTTCCGAACTGTGCTGTTTACTACTCATTTGTGATTAACATTACACTCTTGAAACTTCTGCAAACTTAGAAAAGTTGTAACAACAGCCCGTTTGAGTGTTAAGGAGCTAGTTGTCAGGAAATATTCAATTGATGAATCATCACAATATAGAAAGTTTTTTTTTCTTCTCCTATTACAGTTCTTACTAAAACTAATTCTGACTTGTTCGACCCCCCGTCAAGTTCATGTACTGTACATTTTTCTCTGGTTCTCTGGTCAGTAGGCTGAAAGATGAATGAAATCTCCCAAATATATTATTATATGAAAGCATACAGTAGTTTGTAGCAACCCTTAAACACGATCTATATTCATTAAACCTGGAACTTTCTTGACACCTGCCTGCTAAAGTTCAACTTTTAGACTTGTCTCTCTTTGTTGCACCCACTGTTCTGACATATCTCTTCTGACTGACTACATAGCTTCCTTGTTCTGTAGCAAGCAATCAATGAGGTTACTTTGTTCCAGAATGGTGCCACTCACTTCTTAGTCATTCTCTGTAGCTAAAGCTCGGCGTATACACAGCTGTCACAACTGTCATTTTCTGTCGCTCTCACATTAAACAACCTTCTCTCCTGTGGGTTCTTGTTCAGCCAACGTAGTGGTGGGCACACTAAATGATGTAGCATAGATGAGGAGTCACCACACACTAAAAGATTTTCTGTTTGGATTCACTCATGGGGGATATCGCAGCATAAATGTGAATTATACTTTGTTTTTTTACCCTTGTTGTGCCAAAGAAGAATTTGAGAGGCAGGAGCAACTTGCAGCACATATTGTGTGTGTGCACTCATTTGTGCAGCAACCCACAACATTGATGTTGGAGAAAAGAAACTTTTAAGAGATCCACTGCACTACAATTAGAACCAAATAATGATAGCAAGGAATTGATGCTGATTAGAACTGAGTGGTGACTATTGTTCATCATAGAACACATTTGTCCTGACAAAATCAGCAATGTTCATGAACCTCCAGATGTCAATTGCAATTACAGGGAAAACATTGGCCGTTTTTGAAATCTACTACCTACTACATACTACAGACGAATGGTCCGAGGCATACTGGAGATTTTCTCCGAATCAGTACGACATCCGACGATTTTTTACCAGTTCAGTACGCACTGCTAGTATAGTATGCCGTTCCAAAAATAGCCATTGATTTGAAAACCTGATTTTGGAAGGCTAAATGTATTGCACTGGATGAAATCCAGCACACAGAAATGTAGCTCAACAATGCTCTTAAAGGGTCAGTTCACCCCAATTACAAGAAAACTATTTTACAACTAAATTGGTGTGGTGTCTTGTCATGAATTTTGTTTGTGCTGCTCAAAACACGATAAAACTACATTTGCAGCAATGTTTCTATTCAGTAACAATGTCTGGTTAATCTAAACAATCCACAGACCTTACTTCCAATGCATTTTCACAGGGACCATTTCTAAAGTAGATCCAAACCTTCTAGCTAAAACTAGGGACAATGTATGTAATTTGAGCGTACTGACCCTTGAAGTCAGCCCCGATAATTGCACAGAATCACTAATGAAGAAAGACCAGGAAACTGTTAAGTCTTATCCAGCAGCAAAACTTTTACTTTCCAGATCCTTAATGGGGCATGCCTCTGATCCACATCTGCTAATTGGTGCTTATGTGCTATTGGGCAATACTGCTCATTATATTATAGTGCTGGTGTTGAAAACACCTCCATTTTTCCAGTATGAATGAAACCACTTAGGCTTAGGGAACATGGAATAAAAATATAGCTGCCAACAGTACTGCTAGAGGACCACAAAGAACTGTGTGAGCTATACATCTTGCTTAATTTATAACTGGAACAAATGAGGTATGAAGCTGGACCGTTGCCACTTTTATGTATGCTCTTACATTATGTTCTTTTTATGCATGCAGTCCTTTGTGTTTTTAAAAAGAAAATTTTTACATCGTACCTTTCAGCTTGTACCTTCAGCTCAGGGGCATCCACACTCTTAACAGTGAAAATCCCTGTAATTTTTGCCATTAGGTGTCCTTTCCGACAAACATTCTGAATTCCTGTCAGAAATACCTGCAATCTCAGCATGAGCTTATGAGTCACCCTCATCTTCTCGGGGAGCAGAGAAAAGTACGGGAAAGAACAGCTCTCCTGGAGGACCTGAAACTGCCTGATCATTTATGATAAAACACTGTGCTCAGAAATATAGAACACAGTATTAAAAAACTTGAACAATGCTTAAAAAGAAGACAGTATATAGCAGCAACTCTGTGTTGCCATGCGTCAGACTTTGCTCTTTTTTCTATCTCAGCGTGAAACAATGAATCAAGGCAGTTCTTTGTAGGAAAGTTCATAGTGGGGGATAGACAGACAGGGGAAAAGAGCGAAACGGTACGAGAAGCTTACTGGCAGTGATGGTGGTGCCAGATGGGAGAGGGAAGTGCTGCCCAGGAGAGGCGCCAGTAAGCAGAGACAAGTGGTGCCAGCCCAACTGTGTCTAACAGGAGGTCCAGCTATTTAATCAAACCCAACACTGAAACCGCACCAGTGCCAGATGCAATGCGAAGCTTGATATAATGCAAATTCTAATTTGTTTTATATATATTCCCCACCACACCCTCTGTCAAAGATGTCAGAATAGCTGATGCTTATTATTATTATTATTATTATTATTATATATATATATATATATATATATATATATCTGTGAAAGAACGGAATCTTTATAGGGCAGGAGACAAGGGATTTGTGATGAATTTCAGAATTATAAGATACTGAGTAGGGAGAAGGCGTGAGTTGAAGATACGCACAAAGAAATGGAAATTGACTCTTTCAACGCTGCTATATTTACGCAGCAGGCACTTGTTACATTATGTGGGAAGTTTCAACATTTGTCCTTCAGTTCAATCCAAAATCTGGCTTGCAGCTGGCTGTGCCCAGATTCAAACATCCTGTCATTTGGTTGATTGAGCTGCCAATACACCCCCCCCCAGCTATTTAATCAAACCCAACACTGAAACCGCACCAGTGCCAGATGCAATGTGAAGCTTGATATAATGCAAAGTCCAATTAGTTTTATATATATTCCCCACCACACTAGAGGTCTGATCGGGCCGAATTTTTCCGTCCGAACCCGGCCCAAGCCTGACAGTACGGTGTTCATTTTAGGACATCCTCAGATCTCAGACTCAGGTGTCAGACTCAAACGAAACGTCCTCAGCGTTGGAAAAACCTCTCTCATCCTCAGAAAAACCTCTGTCATCCTCAGAAAAAACCTTTTCAGAAAGAAAGTTGTCAGAGATAACGTTTCCCAGATGAGGGAGCTAGCTTTCTGAATTAGCTAAAGTAGCAAGCAGATTTTACAGTGAATACACGGCAGTTCGTGATTTTTTCTTTTGTTTTTTTAATCAAGCTTTATTGAAAGGAGTGGATATACAGCAGGAAACAACAGTCTATGTTCATAAACGAGCCAGGGGGTTACTAAAGGAAAGAAATCAAAACAAAACAAAAAACTTCATATCAGTATTTTGTAAAGCTTACTGAGGTCATGATATGTATGTTGAAGAGATTTGTTGGGAAAAGGTTTGGCTATTGCCACACACGTTTTTTTTAACCAACAAAGTTAAAGAGATCTCTTTCAAAATGCTCCACAGATTTTACCCAACTAACCATTACCTGCAGAAAATGAAAAAAGACATTGATATCAGCTGTACTTTTAGTGGAGATCTAAATGAAACACTGGTACATTTATTTTGTTCTTGCCAATATACCAAGAAACTTTGGAGCAGATTGTCACATTTTATTGCTGTTTATATTTACCCTCAGTTCACATTACTTTGACAAAATGTATTGTTTGGATTCACTCAATATGATAGAGAGTTTTATTCAGAGTATTATGCGATACATTTAATAATTATTTGAACCAAATTTTATTTACATAAGTCAACGTTTTTGAAAAAGAAGCCAAGCTTTTTGGAGCTGGTTTCCAATATTAAACAATACATGTTTTCCATATCTGAATGTACAAACAAAAAAGGTGTTGGATCATATGACCTCAGTAAGCTTTACAAAATATTGATATGAAGTTTTTTGTTTTGTTTTGATTTCTTTCCTTTAGTAACCCCCTGGCTCGTTTATGAACATAGACTGTTGTTTCCTGCTGTATATCCACTCCTTTCAATAAAGCTTGATTAAAAAAAAAAAAGAAAAAATCACAAACTGCCGTGTATTCACTGTAAAAGCTGCTAGCTACTTTAGCTAATTCAGAAAGCTAGCTCCCTCATCTGGGCAACGTTATCTCTGACAACTTTCTTTCTGAAAAGGTTTTTTCTGAGGCTGACAGAGGTTTTTCTGACGCCGTTTTGTCTGAGGCTGAGAGAGGTTTTTCTGACGCTGAGACCGTTTTGTCTGAGGATGAGAGAGGTTTTTCTGACGCTGAGGCCGTTTCGTTTGAGTCTGACACCTGAGTCTGAGATCTGAGGATCTCCTAAAATGAACACCGTACGACAGGCATTAAGATATTTATGTCCGAGCCCGACCCGAGCCCGACACAGTTAAAATCTCGTTTTTTTTCTCATACTAATGACACATGTATGTTTGTTTGTGTGGAAAGCCCACTTTTATTAAGCAACTGTAGGAGGGCATTCGGAAATGTCAACAGATGAGCGCATCAGCGCACACGGGGGAACAAGCGCACGTTAATAAGCTGTTTAATTTAAAAAGTTCAATGTGTTAACCTTTCCTGCTTGCGTCAATTCCGACCGTGATCAGAAAACCAGGGGAGACTCGTTACCTCCAGGGCTGACGTTATATAACGTTGGGGTTAAAATCCCGTTTCTGTTGAGCAGATGAATGAACTTGGCTTTCAGTCTGGGGTTTATCTTGGACACCACACACACTGTTGGCTACAAAACTTAAACTTATTCCACCAACTCTGTTCGGTCGCATCTACACGTCTGCTTCCTCTTTCTCTATTTCTCTTCTGCCCACTTTACCCACGAAATGAGCTCTCTTAAAGGAGCCGCAGCACCATTTTACAACAAATGCCTTATTGCGCTGATGTGACCGAGCCCGACCCGAACCCGACCATAATTTCTAAATATCTGTCCGAACCCGGCCCGGCCCGTCGGGTACTGTCGGGACCCGTCGGGCTCGGGTCGGGTATCCATGCCTTACACCACACCCTCTGTCAAAGATGTCAGAATAGCTGATGCTTATTATATATATCTGTGAAAGAGCGGAATCTTTATAGGGCAGGAGACAAGGGATTTGTGACGAATTTCAGAATTATAAGATACTGAGTAGGGAGAAGGCGTGAGTTGAAGATACGCACAAAGAAATGGAAATTGACTCTTTCAACGCTGCAATATTTACGCAGCAGGCACTTGTTACATTATGTGGGAAGTTTCAACATTTGTCCTTCAGTTCAATCCAAAATCTGGCTTGCAGCTGGCTGTGCCTAGATTCAAACATCCTGTCATTTGGTTGATTGAGCTGCCAACACCCCCCCCCCACACACACACACACACACACACACACACACACACACACACCCACCTTGTGAAGAGAACTAATGCGAACTAATAACAAGACTATCGCTCATAATGTCAAGGTATCCCTTTGAGATGGCTGATGAAATCATCTTGTGCAGCTCTGTGGGGGATGAAGGGACATTCCAACAGAGGAGAGGACAGCCAGTTTTAGCAAGAAATAACTGGAAATACCTTGATTAAATTCAGAGGTGGGAGATTTTCATCAGCATGATACGGCTCAGTGGGGGTGTCGGGGTAATAGAAGGGGCTGGGAGTCTCTCCTGTTGACAGAAAGGACACGCTGCTTGTCAGCAAAGTCATCTTTTCTGCACACAACATCTGCACTGATTTCATGCAGCACTGTAAGCAGGCCATTAATCTAAACCGGGACCACTCCTTATCGCGCAGAGCGACAGGCACCCTCACATTGTGTACAGAGAATGAAAAATAGATATCCAATTTCTTTTCCCCCTTCACTGCATTTGTCTCTGTGTCTGTCTCTTTGTGCACCTTATTCTTATCAACCACCTATTCTCTTGCTGCTCCTATGAGGTCATTTGAATTTGACATGGTTTTGCGTCCAGCTCTCTTAAGCAGTGCAACGCAGAAATACCTCTTCCAGAAATAGCACTGTGCCTCTTGACCCCTTTTTTTGGAGTGCTGCAGTCTTGGTGTTGGATCGATGCACAGTGGTGCTGATGCTGTGGCATTTTCACAAGGAGATGGATGCTGTGGGGTCTATGAGGCAACATAGTGACATTTACATAGGTGAAAATGGATGCTGTTGGGCCAGGGAGGAAAGAGGTGGGAGAGGAGCAGCAGAGCAGCAGCACAGCAGTTATCACCCCATCCTCACTGATGCTCCTTGACAAGTCATTTTGCCCCTCCTGCTGTGGTACAGTGATGGTACAAGAACTATTTTCTTTACACCATCTGCAATTCCAGCCAGCAAAGGAACCAAGGTGATGTCATATGTCAGCATACTCTAACCAGCATTGGAGGGAGGTTGATGAATAGATTTAAATAAAGATTACAAATATTCCAGTCAATCAGTGCAGCAATATGATTCAGACCTAAGTCTGCCTGCCGTCTTGTGTGCACAGTGGGTATTTATAAAAGAGGACAGGATGTGCAGCGAGACTCGGAGCGCAGCAGAACTCAAAGCTGAGCCAGCCCATCTTGAAGTTATTCAATCAAAAATGAGTACATTTCATATTATGAGGACCATATTGAATGTGGGCCAAGGTGTGCTGCCCTCAGAAAAAGTTTCAAAGCTCTGGAAATGATGACTAAAATGTACTTTTGTATGTCAGAGTGACCTGCTGAAGGCTGCTCCAGATAGTGATTTTTTTTTTTCCTGTTGAGGAAAGGTTTTCCTTTAAAAAAAAAGAAAAGAAAGTACGAGCAATTTGACTTATCAACGACTAGGAGTCATCATTATCCTCATCTCAATGGTTATTACATTCCTCTAAATTCAATTTAAATGCATCAAATACATACAGATTTTGTGTTTCATGCTTAATTAGAATTTCCATATAGAATGTGCTCAGTCAGAGATGTTTCTCTTAAGAAAATACTGAGAAGTAATAGGAATGAGACTTTACAGGGTGAGAATGGATTTGGTGCATTCCGAGCCCAAGGATTTTCCAAATTGCACCATGGAAACCATTGGCTTAGTTTTGTGCTGCTGAGACATTAGTCCAATATATTGGAGCATCTGTCTTATTTACTCATCTCAGATATCCTATTCTGTCATACGTGGGAGTTTATTGGAAGGAGTGACTCCCATGAAATCACTCACACTGCCTCTCATTAAAGATTATATTGGATATAAATGGATCGAAATGGAGCTGGTGTCATCAAATCAAATATTGTTATTGAATTAATCTGTGTTTTGATGCTTATAGTGGAATCAAAGTGAACTTGAAGGAGTTCAGACCACTGAACAGACCGGGGAGATATATAAGATCTAGCATTATTCTTCTTATTTTGATGATCTTATTACTTTAACAGACAATTATATGTTGTTTAAAGATTTGTTAGCTCAAATGTGGACCTATGTTGACTCAGGATATGGCTTCATACATTTTACACCAAAATAAGGATCTTGCATATTATGCAGTATGTCAATATTAACTTGTGTTGTAACGTGAGGGTTCAATATGTAGTGGTCGTATCACTCTAAATAAGAAGAAACCGCTGGATGGAGATGGATAACTTTGTTGAGCAGCACTTTACTGTTTATTTTTTCTTCTTATTCTTCAAACTGAAAAACCCCAATCTATGCCAGGGAGAATTTCCATATCTGCTACTCTGTTGATTCAGAAACAGCTTGCCCTGTCTGTGAACTGGCCAGAGAGTGTAGGATTGTAAGAGAGTGCTTTAGTTCAGACAGGCGCCTGGCTATGACGCTACATTTCTGTCTGGCCAAGTTCTGCAGCATCGGTGCATTAGTGGTACCTGTGTTCGCTGTCTGCAACTGTTTAAGGTGATATATTAGCTCAAATGTGGACCTAGGTCCACTCAGGATATGGCATCATGCATAGGGGTGACCAGATTTCCCAGAACTAAAACCGGGACACTTTGCGCGTGACCGTAGTGCTCGTGCACGCACACGCTTTTTAACGTGAACATGTGCCAGCGCAGGTCAGACATAGAAACAGACAGTAACTTCATTATGTTGATCGTAGGCTCCTCATCTAATAATAACAGTGTTTTTTTCCTGTAAAATTAACAAAATTGCAGCAACAGCCTTCTTCAGTTTAGTGTGAGATTTATGTTGAGATTTTTTCTAAAAAAGATTTTTTGAAGTGTTATTTATTCCAATAACACCAAAATAATTCAAATGATTGTGATGGTGAATTTTTATGCACCTATTTCTACTTTTTTTCTGAATCAGTGTATGCTGCAAATATATTTATGTAAAGAGAAACATAGATTACAATCCAAACATAAAAACATAATGGGATTTAGTGCAGTAAGGCTCTCAGGCATTCTGTATTCCTTTCATCTATTTATTCTCCTGTAGATCGACTTTTCTAATTATATCTGAGTCAGCACACATGTAGCCTAGCATCATTTACTCCTCCCTGCTGTTTTGCATCTTTTGTTGGGGAAGTAACCTCCTTAAATGTGCATATGACAATTATTCACCTCAATGATACATTAATTCATTTTAATTTATTAATAAAGACCCTGGACTGTAATATTTCAGATGTTTGAGCAAGATTTCTGCTCATGTTCAAAACTTTGTGCACATTCAAAATACAGTATGTGTTCTCTGTGATTTGGAGGAGTCATGATATTTTGAGAAAAATAAAGTTATAATAGGGTATTACAAGAATAAAGTCACTATATTTCAGAAAATAATCTACCTGCACCATAGTCTGCAGTGCATTACGTGATTGCTCTGCTGATACGGTAGATCTCAGACCTCCTGACAGACACAGAGCCCCATTTGGGTCTCTGAATGAGACACATAGTTTAGCCACGGAAGTGGCTGAACGCTGCTCTGCATCGGAGGTGTAAAACTGAAACTACTGCAGAAATACACAGAGCACAAACGCAACACATCTGCCGCAGCATGTCGACAGCAGAGTGCGTCCATAAACCTGAAGCTGTCCTGCATTTTACAGAGAGAGTGGACACTAAGCGACATGTAGTTGAACTAACCAATCAGATGCTATCAGATCTTAGACTCTGATAAATGTGAGGAAAACCACAGAGGTAGATTCATAACTGCTGATGTAAATAATTAAACAGGTAAATATGCAAATACTGACTGTGTAAACACAACTATCTGAATAGTTGTGTTTACACTGAATAGAACTGTATAAACATTGTAAATACATTTTTAGTAAATTAACTCAAATATATGAATCAACTTGTAAATCCTGCACTTGTTTTGTAACCTTGTCAACAATATTCCGACTCTGTTGTGACTGTTTAGATACCATATGACTGGAAAAAGATCAACTCTTTAGGTTTAGCAGATTGCAAATGTAATAGCATACAACATCATTAACATGTTCTGATTGTAACACACTCATAATGTGTTAATAATTCCTTATGAGCAGTGCATCCACTAAGAACAGTTATATTTTAACAATAGAGCCGCCTGTGCAATCTACCATTAATTTCTAATTAGTTCACAGGCTTATAATGTACTTGTCTTTTCTGGCTGGGGTTTTAACACATCACTGAGTCCAGCTGGTTGTCTTTTATCATCGAATGGTCTCATCAGCTCAATATTCCACTAAGCTTCTAAAGCACAGTAGGGAGTTATTTTTTCTTCTTATTTTTCAAATTGAAAAACTCTAATCTGTGCCAGGGAGAATTTCCATATCTGCTACTCTGTTGATCCAGAAACAGCTTGCCCTGTCTGTGAACTGGCCAGAGAGTGTAGGATTGTAACAGAGTGCTTCCGTTTAGGCAGGCGCCTGGCTATGACGCCACACTTCTGTCTGGCCAAGTTCTGCAGCATCGGTGCATTAGTGGTACCTGTGTTCGCTGTCTCCAACTGTTTAAGGTCCATCTGGGCTGTGCTTTAAGAAATCTAAATTATTTGTTGAATTGCACATTTAAACTTGTGTCTTCCACTCAAACATTCTTTGCTTGGTTAAACATGAACACACTGACAACAAGTACAAGTACTGTATAAAATAAATTATTACAGATATTATGCTCCAGGTTTAAGCTTTTACTTCTCACAAATTCCCACATAAAAAACATTTAAAAACAGCATTTTCTACAGCTGGAACCCATGTTGTATTCCTTTTTAAAGAAAGATAAAGAAATAAGATGTTCGTTCGAGCCTCTATGATTGGAAGTCATACATGTTGTCACAGACGCTGACATCTGAAATGCTCAGATTTTATCCCTGCCTTCGTGCTGCATAAATCACTGCACCAGTGAGACAATGTGCATGTTTCCAGTATCTATGAACAGATCACCTCATTGTGCTCAAACTGAACATCTGGATATGGAAGCCTGCAAGTTTTCCTGCTCCTAGAAAACACACATATCACACCTTTATAACAGTGCTGAGACTGCAATGAGGGGTCTATTGAAAAGCTGTTTCTCTGCGCCGTGTGACACATAACATCTGCAAGTCATCCGACACATTGCAGAATTATATCTCTCTCTCCCCAGAGATGAGTTGTGCCCTGAAGACAAACTGCAGTGATGAATCTCCATAATTGTCTCCCTCCTTCACAGTTGCTGTGAAAGTGGGGGCCCTGTTCCGAAAGCAAGCAAAAGTAGACGCATCTGTTTGGATAAATGGAGTAACAGTTTCCAAACTCTGAGCAAGGGACCAGTTGTCCCCAGCTTATATGCCTGGTTACCTGACAGAGACTTTATGGTTTGTTTTCTAAAATACCAGTGCAATCATCCTTTAAAATTAGATGCAAACTACTCCCGCAGCAGATTTTTGCAGCAGGAGTTATTTGATACGTTCTGAGTGTTTTGACACATTTTTCCCCTTCCTGTGAAAACTTGTTACCATTGGAATCCATTCTAACAGATATTAATTCATGTTGATACTGCTGCTTCCATGCCTCTTGGGGCTCAGTGTTTGATACTAATAAGATGGGTTTCAGTGAAGTATCACTTCTTGTGATAGAAAGCCACTACCAGTAGCCAAAATAAGGAAACTGACCTGAAATTACCAAATTTAAAGGTTCCCTGTGGAGTTTCTGACCTCTAGTAGCGCTATGGAGGATTTTTTTATGAGTGGGTCCGTGTTTTGTTTGTAACTTGTGCATGTACGAGGAAGATGTGCAGCCAATCGTGTCCCACTATCCCACTGATCTAGAGGCAGCTAATGCACCAAGATACACACCAATCTGCCAACAAAGGCAGTGAAGAAGACTACTAGCAAGTAAACATGGATGTAAGCAATGCAGGATTCAAACTGTTAAATAAAAGTGCCTTTGCATATGTTTTATGAGGTAGGAAATACACATTTGTTAGACCTCACGGTAATTAAGTGAGTAACACTAAATGCAAATAGAGCTTTAGTTTGTTTACGAGAACACTCCACATGGCACCTTTAACAAAACTGTTTGTGTGTACATAAGCATCGTAATTACATGTATATACAATTTGAAACAGTGATTACATTTTAATCAATCAATGACAATGTATTTCATTTGTTTTCTCTGCAATATCCTCTCCTGGCAACTAAAGCAAGACCATTTTTTTTAATGGTTATGTTTAGGTGAGTCAAAGGACTTGGTTGTGGTTAGGGACAATTGCGGAATTGCGGAATTAGTTAAATATTGAATAAGTAAATGTTGAGTTGAACCACAACCCAGGATGTGTTTATATTTTCAATGAACAAAATGTTTTAGCAGTCAAAACGTAATTACACAGGACGCATACCCCCGGTCTCTGGTCTCAAAGTTGTGTGCTGCGTGCACCCACCATAACCTCCTCCCTATGACTTCTCTGCAGTAGTTAAAATATTACCTCAACTGGAAACAGAACACATTGCTAATGAACACTACCCAGGCAGCATCATTCCTCCAAAATAATTTAGTCGTGTATAAATATAATTTAGGAGACAAGGTGGTAAGAACCATGCCATGCCTGCAAGATGAACCTGGACGTAATGCAGCAGATCATTGCAGACCGAACCAAGAGGTTTATCATTGGGTTACAATCTGTTTTAAATCCTTGTGTTCTTTTGCCTGTGTAACAGCAACCTTGTCTCCAACAAATTACACCTAATGCAACACATTTACAATAGCAATTTATGTTCATTGGCAACATTTTGTTGGATGCTCTTAACGGTGCAGCGAAACATTTGTAGGGGAGGAGGCCAGGGTGGACGTCTGGGTATAATTAACCAGTTTCCTTAAGAAGCTATCAAGACTCATTTTCGTTTCTTACAATGAACAGATCAGGTTATTAAATTAGTTTTCAACATTAAAATGCAAAGCCAGTTTGCCAATTCAATTTCAATCTTCATCTCTCAGAAATTAATTAATGGATGCCCAAATATTTCCCCTTGAAAACCATTGGCCAAATTATAAGATCCAATAAGGGTAGTTGTGTGATTGAGATGTGTTGTCCAGCATTGTGCTGTTTAATTAAAATATAATGGACGTTCTGGAGGATCGCAATCACAATGCATCTTCTTTATATGGAGTCTTTGTCAGGATGTGTATCAGATCAACATCTGAAGCAGAGTAACTACTACTGTGCACAACTATGCACACTGACCCTACTATCAGTCAAAACAGTGCATGCCATACGTGTTAGCAGGGTGGTAATACTCTAGCAGGGATACATCAGTGACATTGATATGGAATGTGTGTGGAGGGTCCTCTGGATCACTCCAGAGCTGCTCTATCAGCAGTCATCAGGCCAGTGTGATGAGCTTTTGGCATGTTCGGGTAATGTGTGCCAGGGCGCCAATGTCCTTTCATTCCTCATTTCACTCTAAAGCTCTCTACATGTTGGCTCAGCGTTATGAAGTTTGGATTTCATTTCCCCCTCAACCCCACTCCAATATGTCTCAGTCAGGGAGAACCACATGTCCTGGCTGTTAACATTTTTTTGGATAAAACATCTCCATTGCATTTTAATTGATCCACTGAAATGCAAGCTTCTTTTTCAAGTATGTTGTTGTCATTAAACACAATGCATACGTAGATTAAATTAGCAAATACTTAAAAATATAAAAAAATATGAATCTCTGACAAGTATTATGTTTCAATGCACCCTGCTTACAAGCCACGAAAATAACTCCAAATATAAAATGTGTTTGTTAATTTGGTTGCTCTTGGTATTCTTGAAGCAACTCTCTTACTCCCGTTCACATTTGCTGTGGTTAAAAATGCATTGTAGGAAGTGATGATCGTGTTTTCCACTTGTGTAACCCTGTTGGGACAGCCCTTTCTGCCAACTCCCAAAGCTGGTCTCTCCAAATAGACACACGAAAACACACTCTCCGACTTTGCATAAATATTGTTAGTCAGAAAACTGGAATATGGAATGACATCCACACACAAGAATACATGCCCTCACACACAGCCAATCAAGTATACACACACATAATACAAGGTTTTTTTCTATATCTGGCTAGTTAGCTAACAAGCTGTGATTAAAACCAGAGACTGTCAAACAGAGCCAGTTTTACGCTAAATCTAGACACAAATCAGTGTTTTTACAGATAGGAAAAAAAGTTGTCAATTTTATTTTATTTCAATAACCCAATAAAAGAAAGCAGACATTTGCCTCAAGGGGCTTTACAATCTCTTCATAGCATACGACACCCTCTGTCCTTATGTAGCCAGCAGTGATAATATCCTGAGTAGTTCTACACAGTATAGTAGCACCTCCCTGTTCTGCATTAGACAGCCATGAACACACCTTGCGGCCTTTCTTCAGAATCAGAATCAGAAAAGCTTTATTGCAAAGTACGTTTTTTACACATACAAGGAATTTGTTTTGGTGTTGTAGGTGCACGTCACACATTCTCTAAAATAAGTTAAACAAGCAGGTTAAACAGAACAAACAATATAAGTATAAATATATGTATATATATATATATATATATATATATATATTTATATATTTATATATATATATATATATATATATATATATATATATATATATATATATATATATACACACACACACACACAGAATGTATTAAAAATAAGAGAGTAATAGTTGAGATAAAGTTGAGATCTTTGTAGCAGCCTAGGTTATTTTAGAAGAGCTTTACTGTTAAGGGCATGGGATAATACTGCAAATAGTTACCTGTGCACTGAAGTGAGATGTGGTTATGTGACCTTGTGAACTGACCACATTTTTCTTCTGCTTTTAATGTTCCTGCTTGAGTACTGCAGGCCAATTGGCACGAGCAGCCGTCCAACAAGTGGTTATTTGGCAGTATTATGTTCCCCTTACCTAAACTTAATGGCCACATAAATGTGTGTGTGGTTATTTGTTTTGATTCTTTTCACAAATTACACCCTTGCTTTATTGTTGCTGCAGTGTGTGTGTGTGTGTGTGTGTGTGTGTGTGTGTGTGTTGAGTAACCTTCCCAGTATTAATTTCCCCCCACTACCAAACGGCTAGCGCTCATTAATTATTACATACTCATTTCTTTTTGTTTCTCATTAATTAGGCCTTGCCACTGCCCAGCCACACTTTAATTCTGGATAAGTAATAACTCTGTCTGTCTTCCAGGACAGACTAGACCAATAAAGTAAAAATACAGTAGGCTATGGACAATCAGGTGAAAATTATAGGATAGAATGTAAACATATATGAAGAATACTATCTGGGAGGACGGCGAGCAACTTTCAGGTGCCGCCAAACCTGACCTCCTCTCCAGCATGGAGACCTGGAAAGAGGACAGACTCCACAAACACAGGCAACGTTATTATACACCATTTACACAGATATGTGTACAGAGAGAGAGAGAGAGAGAGAGAGAGAGAGAGAGAGAGAGAGAGAGAGAGAGGTACAACAGGCACACAAGGGAGAAAGGGAGAGAGACAAGAGGAGAGGCTGAATCTCCTGGAGTATGAAGGTCCAGATTGAAAACACCTGGAATGAGGCACCGACAGCCACGAGAGAGAGGTCCAAGGTTGTCCACCCCAGCGTTGGGAATTGGGGGGTACAGATTCAATAATTAGCAATTTATCAAAGATGTGTCAATATTAATAACGTTATGAATATGTGTATTAATAACTTTACCAAACTGGGCCAACAATAATTAGAACAATCAAAACGGGGGCACAACCCTGAAATTAGGGGCCAATGACTGTACTGTGAAAACTGTCTCAAAGGTGGTCTCTTTTAAATACAGATCTCAATTAATTTGATTAATTTATCTTTGTAGCTTTAAAAGGAATACAAGAAGGGTGAAAGATCGAGCACTGACCTGTACAATCCAGCTGTTATTACAATACAATACACAAATAACCAACACAATCACAACTTATTGTTAAAGTCTAATAGGATTTATTTAAATTCAAAAATACTGATGGTCAATCAATAATTCTTCACTCATCAAAACTATTGACTTGTTACAGTTCTAGCAAACAAAACAGCAAACCAGCTTGTGTGTGTGGGTGTATGCAGGATAGGAGGAGGAAAGCGGGGTAGGAGTAGCGGGGCCACGCGGTCGGGCTAACCACGCAAGGTTCAAGATGGCGGTCGGGGAGACCGCCTGCTTGGAGGCTATTTGTAGTTTGTTACAAAGGCCTAAAATGGCTACTCCTAATGTTGAAACAGCCGGGAACCCCGCGAGACTTCAACACGTGTTACAGACAAAGAGGGGACGCACCCCTTTGAAACTCTGTTACGTCTCGCGTGACTCTGGTAGCAGGCGAGGCCGGCTGTTTAATCAAACAATGGGCGCGTGTGTAAATGTGTGTGTGGGCTTGTGTAGAGGTGAGAAAAGAGACAGAAAGGGAGGGAAAACACGATTGAAAGAAAAAACACTAGAAAATCTTGATCCTCTGTGGCAGTGAAAATAATCACTCTCCTTATTTACTCAACATTCTAACCTAACGTGAAGTTACAGCAGAATCTGAGGGTTTGTTTAACAAAAGAGAGTTATTCTCTGCTCCTTTCTGCAAGCTCACAGCTGACTCACACTGACTCACACACACGCTCACTAATCACACACTCCGTCTTTCCACAGGTCTATGATATAACATCTTTTATATCATAGTGCCGTAGTTGAGTGACGAAAAAGCAGGATTATGGCTTTGCTTGTACAGTAATTATTTCTTCTCGGCGGGAGGTAGTAGTTACAGTTCCAACACAAACTTCCAACGCTATCTTGATCAGTGATAGTCTTCACAGAAATAATTTGGGACACGGCGGTCCGATCACATATTAATGGCAAAACAAATAGCAGTAATATCAATTACTCATTAATAACACACACACTGTCCTAAATCTACCCAGAACTATATAAAGCCTCTTACTGTTGTGTGTAGTCCATTAGATTGTCCAGCGGGTCCTCTGTGATGAACAAAAAAAACGGGTTAACCACGGGCCAGTGATTAACGAAACCGCTCCATCCAGGGCAGTGGATATGGAGCAGTTCAGAGTCAACTCGGAGGGAAACGCAAACCTTGATGTCCTTCTTTTCCCCGGAAATCAGGGTTGATTTACCCTCTCTGCAGATTTGGTGAGATACGAACTTGTCTCACTAGGATCTCCTTTGTATCCCGACAGATACAGATCAGCTCACTTCGACCAGCGAATTATACTTTTGATTTTCGAACAACGTTGAACGATGTGTCTTCCTCCGGCAACGGATCACCAGTGAAGAGCCCTTAGACGTGGGTGACGGGGGCTTTTATTCCTCTGCCACCTGGTGGCGGTGGCTGGTGCGTTCAAGGAACCTCAGCCAATGGGATGTCCAGAACATTTTGTCCCATCTTCTCGTGGGGTAACGTGCTTTCTCCATTTTGTAAACTTTTTCTCATAGAAGTGCAAAGTTTTCAGGCTTTGAGAATTACGTACAGGCCTCTCCTTTGTCTTGGAGCCCTGTGTTAGGCCTCCTGTGCTTTCTTTGTCTTGGAGGTCACCGGCTCTTTGTTTAAAGTCAGGTTAAGCATACTGTTTGGTTCCAACTACAGAGAAGCCTGAGTGAAATGAGAGGACAACGAGGAAAACCTAGGGAGAGAGAGGGAGGAGAAGAGCGAAAGAGAGAGCTTGGATGTTCATGTGCTTGATGGGTCAACAAACAAAAAGAGGGTTAGAGAGATGCAGTTTAATTCCATTGATTCAGTGAGACTGAGATCGACCCGTTGCAAGGATAAATATGGTCAAAGAATAAGCAACCAACTGAAAGTTAAGGCGAAAAGATGAGTTTTAAGTTTGGATTTTAAGGGCTCAACAGAGTCAGACTGTCTGATGTAAGTAGGGAGGTTATTCCAGGGGGCACGTTATGAAAAGGCCCTGCGGCTTCTTTTTAACTCTGGCGACAGACAGACAGACTGTATTCTGAGAGCAGAGAGCACAGGATGGAGGATAGAATAAGGAAATCGCACCGGTGTAGCTGCAGCTATCTGAACCATTTTAAGACGTTTAGTACTAGCATGCTGCAGGCCCTGTCTTGGTGATTTCTAAGACTAAATGGCCCGAGTGGAACTTGGGGTGAGATTTTTTTCTCAACTATTTCCAAGGTCAAGAATGATCTCTGAACCTCAGTTTGTAAACCAACATGGACAAATAGTCCTTTAGAAGTGTTCAGATAAAAATTTAGATTTCTCTACAATTCCATGACAACTGGACAAACTAAACTTTCGGATAAAGATCATGTAGTTGATATGGTTGTCTATCTTTGGCTAAATTAGCAGCAAATCAGACTGACCAAACATGTCAATGTCTATTTTGGGCCTAATAACAACCAGGTACTTTGTGGGTGTGATCAAAAGTTTCAGAACAGCCACTATACCAAATGTTTGGTGAGATTATATTCTGAACTGCTGTTTCAAATGTTGTTTATGAATTTGGAACTGATGATGTCTTCATCAAATAAAACCAAAAGTATGTAACTGCATGACTGGATATTACTATGGATACATTGGAGATTCTATGTTTTTGTGATTTGGGACAGGAACAGACCCTTTTAAGTTTTGAATCAGAGCATTACCACCTCAAATTTCATTACACCACAGTCATTTTTTCAGGTGTTTCTTATACTCTATCTAGGCTAATAAACTGTACAGACAACCATTATTTTTGTGGGCCATAGTTCTCTAAATGACCTCCACGTTTGCAGCAGCTGGTATTGCTGGGAGATTTGTAATGCAATTGTATGGCCTTCATGGGAATGTGCTATTTTGCCAACTTTGTTAGATAAGGTTTGCTAAGAAGGCAAACACATGCACGCACCTTCCCACATATATTTGGTTCCAGCCAAGAAATGTGATTCCCGGTGACAACTGCTGTGACGTAGCAGGTGCTTCAGGCTCCTGGCCCACTCTCTGAACTGGCCACAGAGGAATACCTGTCAGGCCTGGTTACTGGCGTTGCTATCTAGTCCCGGCACTCTTGGTGTATTTGGGAGCTCAGCAGAGAAAGAGTCTGGATTTGTGTGTATGTGTGCATGTGTGTGAGACTGTCAGGTAACGGAGGCCACAGACAATGAAACGGGATAAACGTAGTTACTGGGGAGGACCACCTTCTCAGAGCTTCTGCTGTGCAGATGCGTGTTGCAAATTATAGACTTGAATTGGCTTCCATTCCAGGAGAAAAAAAACAGATCTCATGTCTCCCATGCCCCCAATGACTTTAGTTTATGCAGGGAAGCTGCAGTGTTGTTGATTTCTCACTGAAGAGGAGCCTGCCTTTGGCATAACACTTTTTAAAACTGCTTAAGTGCTGTGTTGAGTATTCATGCAGGAATACTCTGGCAGTGCAGATATTTGTAAAACCTACTTCAACAGAGTTCTGCCTGGATCAACAAAGTAACAAAAGCTTTACCGCAAAATGTAAAAATACAAACAAGATAGCACATTTTCCAGGGAATGAGTGTGTTGTTTTTTTTCATGATTTGAACAGTTTTTTTCCCTGCTTTTCGAGTCGACTTTGTATGTAGATTATGCATGTCATCTAAGATAGTACCCTGAAACAATCTTGTCCTTATGTAGGGTAGCCAAACAATGATGGGACTGGTAGTGCATCCAATGACCTCCTTATAATTTAATGTACAACCTTGGAATTGTCTAGAGAGCAGGAATGAACAGTTGCCAGTGATTAAAACCTCCCTCACTATTATCTCACTCAAGAAAAATAAAAATAAAACTGTACTTTTTTTACATGGCATCTGAGCAAACTTCATCTGCTGATGACAACTGACATGGGATTGAAAGCTCTGGTAAAAAAGGGGTCCTTGAGTTAAGATTTGTTTTTTCACAAATGTACTTTTATGTATGAAGTATTAGAAATTAAAGGAATGAACATTGCACAGCTAAAATGTCGACAGTACTTCATTGAAGTTGAAGATCATTGAACCACTTTACTTATTTTTGAAACAATTTGATTTAACTTGAAAGCAGACGTCTTGATTGCGAGAAGTCTGCTTAGAACACATTTGGTGTGGAGGTATTAAGTCCTTCAGCTTCTGAGAGCAGTGAGCTTGGGCTTTGCTCATTTCCGTTTGCAGAATGTCCCATCACTGACCATCCAAATAACCTATTTAGCAGATGTCTTTTTTGAATGATTTGCTATTACGAATCTTAATGTTTCTCTTTGTATTCCTGTCCTTTTTCTCAGTTTTGGATGGAATAATATGGACTGGGCTGTGCTGATGTGAAATAAACTTGGATTAACTACAGGATTGTCTGCATTAACGGATGTTGTATAATCTGTCCAGATGAACACATGTCCATGCTACCTCACTCCTGGCACAAAGTTTGTAATAGAAGTTGGCTTTTTAAATCATATATCCTAATTTGAGCTTGACTGCTTTACATAATGCTGCGCTATTCTTGTCAAGCAGCGATGATCTCTCCTGAATGGCAATCTGGCAGCGGGCTTTCCAATAAGGAGTGATGAGTGATGTGTCGTGTGTAAATTGTCCCCACATTGGATCAAACTTATTGATTTTTGAGTGTTGGCACCCAGATCTTTTGAGCTCTGTGCTTCTGCGGCAAAAAATGATTACTTTTCCATCATCTCATTGATATCTCATCATTTTTGTACTTCTACTACCTTCCTTCCAAACTACCACTGCCAACTACCCTTCTGAAAAGCAATTATGCTATGGATGTCTATCATTTCCCTCTTATGAAACTAGCCATGTGCCAAGGCTCCTTTAGAATAGAGATGTTATATTCATAGTGTAGATGGCAGTTCCACCGTTTCACTTGGAGCTGTTACCTATGTGCTCTGTGAGTTGCTTTTGAGCGTTAGTGCTTCACCCATTAGCCATACACTTTTCACTTGTCTGTGCTGCACCTTCCATGCCTGCTGATGTGTGTGCTGCTATAGGATCCCACTTGCACAGAATAATGATCATGTTTGTCACACCTTCATTCCTGAGGTTAATATAAAGGTGCGTCACTGTCATTGTTTAAATGCAAATGATGAGTTGGAAAGGCAAAATCCGCATTAAAAAAAATGCCTACATTAATTGAGCCCGTGGATTTATTATGGCAGTTTACTGCATGGCTGCAACAGTATGCATAATGATAGCAATTACAGAATACACAATGTTGAACATTATTTTGAAAAGGCATCAGAATATCATGAAGCAAAAGGGGGAAAAAAGATGCAAAGAAAAAGAAGAGTGCAGTAAAAGCAAAAAAAATGCTTGTACTCTTCAGAGTGAAGCTGGTAGTACATCATCCCATCTGGTGTGGTACAGTAGGAGGCGTGTTGACTTGTGTCGACTTGAAGAGTGTTTTATATGTTGGGGGAAGGGAGCCTGCTGAACTGCGCGGCAGCATCTTGTCACATCATAACTTGATGAGAGAGAAAAGTGTTAAGTTAAAAACCTGAAAAAAGTTTGAACAAAGCAAGATTTGATAATCCATATTTCTTTTATAAGTCTTTTTTCAGTCATCAGTCATTTTTACCTTGGCTTCTTTAGGAAAGAACATCCAATTACCTGTTAAAAATTATTGAGTGCAATAACTGGAGGGTAAAAAACTGAGAGCAAATTACATTTCAACAAAAGCAAACACATGTTGAGTCTAGAGAAAGCAAACTCATAAATGCTTCATCATTTGCTTGTTGTTTTTGGTATCCTTTGGCACAGTGATACTGAAAACTGTGGGGCAGGCCTGAAGGCATCAGCAGCTGTGGCTCAGAAAGTTGATTGGGTCGTTCATTCGTGGTTTGATTCTGACTACTATATACTAAACAGTCCATTTACCATTGCAGGCAGCCTGTAGTAAACCATACGTTCGTATAGCTACAAAAGTTTAGCACTGTAAATTGTAAGCATCCCAAGTAGTCTTTCGCTGTATGCACCCCAATGACTGCTGCTGCATAGGAATGCGATTGGCCGCCTAGGAAGGAGATTGGGGTGGATGGGTGGACCATAAAACAGAAGACTTTCAAAACGGGCAGCGGAGTTCGCTTCCAAAGGAAGACAAAAGACTTTCACCCAGGAAATGTGTGATCCTTGGGACTGTTTTAATCCAAACCACAATCTTTTTCCTAAACGTAAAGGGTAACTAACGGTTTTTTTTTCTTCTATTTTTCCTATGTTTTGGTGTCTAAGTGACTGATGGGAATAACAATCTTTGACATTGGTCCAGTATTAAGCTAGATTGCTGCAGTCTGCAGCAGCAAAACAAGCTACATTGTGCAATTGTGCAGCTCTTATTGACGTTCACAAAAGTGCTTGGTAAAATAAAACACTTTTAGTGGACGAAATTGACGGTGGACATTTGCCCCATAGGGTTACATTGCAGCCTGGTCTATGGCTGCTGGTTACAGTGTTCACACTTAATACTGGACCAATTTCAAAGATTGTTGTTTCTATCAGTCACTTACACACAAAAACATAGGAAAATAGGGTCCAGGTTGAAAAGAAACGGTAGTTGCCCTTTAACTAGTCATTTTGGTGCCCAAAGCTAACTGTTGTCGCTGCATAAAGTTTGCCTAAACTCAACCGTAATGTCTGCCGAAACGACTGGCAGCTCGCGGTGCTCTGTACCCGTCTCAAAGTCACCTATTCTCGGGTTAACTGAACCACCAACTTCCGCTGATATGACAAAGCACCATGCGGAGCACCGTAGCTGGTGTTGCAGAGCTCTGTAGCTGCTAAACACATCTACTAACTGCTGCTGATACAACCAAGCTGTGACGGAGATCTGTAGCAGGCGTCAAAACAACTAGCAGCTGGCTGGTAGCCGGCCACTGTAGCCGGTGTCGTGACCACCCGGAGGGCGCCTAGTTTCGTAGGATAATATACTTATTGGTTTGCATTTTTGTACTATATCATATGGACCCGTTCATGAGAATGTGTTGTTACAGGAGAGGAGTGACCAGGGGAAAATGTGTAAGGGAATATAATATTATTAATTGAGCACCAGTAACTGTCAACCATCTGAATGAATTTCATTTATTTAGACACAAAAAAGCTTTTAGGCTAGCATTGAAATCAAGATTCAGGTTGGCAATATTCATTCAGATAGCAAAACAACAAGGTAAGTACGAGATGGTCAGAGCATACAAGATGTACAAAGATGGACAAAAAAAAAAAAAAAGTCTGGACAATGCTCATGAAGCAAGCAATTTAGTCTGGGCTTTCACTTTCAACGTAGTGGGCAAGCCTTGTGTCTAAAACTAATTCAAAGGTGAAAGAATACATGCAGTTTATTTTCTTGATAACATTGTTTAATAAATAGCATTACGGTTCATAAACATATAATTTACAGAGAGTGGGGGCAGTAAATTTTGTCTTGCTTTAAAAAAGGGACGTGACAGTAGAACATTTGGTATCCAGACCTGCATTTGCATAAATAAGCATGCTGTGTCAAGTTTATTGACACCACATTACAGGATTTCTGGTTATTCAAGACCACATAATTAGAAAGTCTCCTCAGGTTTCCATGTGTGAAATTGACTTATATAGCAGTAATTAAAATATATGAGCGTCTGTGCAGTTGCACACAGTCATGCATATACTGTAGAACTATATGCTGCCGATGTATGCTAAGGGAACGCTGTGTGCGAGTGTGTTTTCCCCTAACATAACAAAAAACACCATCCGTCTTTGTCTGTCTACCTGAATCAGCACAGGACTCTCACACTGTCTTAACAGCATCCGGTCTAAATGAGGTGAGCGGAGTGGCCACTATGCCAAATGGACACATAAAAAGGAGACATTAATGGACTGAGAAGAAGCATAAATCTCCCAGCCGAGCCTTCCACTCCAATGCCTGTGTGAGCAGGCCGATATAGAAGGAGAGGACAAAGACACCCCAGGTGAGGCATATATCTCTGGCATCTAATTATACTGACTTTAAGTGCCAATGACATCACACATCCCACACGGAAAGAGAGAAAATACAATTATTTCTCCATTTATATGAAGAGTGTTGCAAGAAAGTATGCTCTGTGTGCTTTTTGAATGTTATTTGGCGTGACATTTCTGCATTATTAAATAGGGAAAGCAAGCACCTTATAGAAGTCTTGTTCTGATATCTGATGCATTTCAGTATCATGGATAAAAACAGTGTTTTTGAGATAAACCATTTGGGGCTTTTTTTTAATAATTTGTACTGTATAAAGGCTCACTCGCAAAACATGATAAAGAAAAATAAAGTGTGTATTCAAAATGTGAATGTTAGCAGATATCCTAATATAAGACATGGGGGTATGATCATTCCAGGCACGATGAAACAAAATGTTTTTGCCTACTCATCCACCCAGACAAATGCCCCAACAGGTGCTCAATAGGCCTATTTGTACTGCAGGAAAATGACTGTCGAGGAGGTGCTTGTCATCAAATGTAGCTGAGTGTTGTGCAGAACAGTAGACAGCAAAATGATCCCAATTTTATGTAAATTCAAATGAGATCCATGATTTTGAAAAGTGAATCACTCATGCACTTGTATGACTAATGACACACATTAAGAACAAATGATGGTACTTCTTAACCAAATGCATGTATGGTAAGTACTTTGTTGACTAAATTATGTCAGACTGGGTCTATAAGAGACTTTGAAAAGGTAAAAGATGCAGCACTTCCACATAAATTAATGACTGTTTTGGTGCTCTCCATTGGCGATTGTTACAGCACAGTGGAGTCCAATCATGTGCTGTGGACTGAGAGAGTTTTCTTCCAAATAATCAACGCACAAGGTGATTGCAGGTGATTTTACTGATTGCTTGCTCCCTTGTTCCTTGAAGATGCTGCAAGTTAATCAGTGAAAACAAACAGCAGCTGATGCAGTTGAAAGAAAAACCAAGACCACCAAGACCAAGAAAAAAGACCACACTGACCCCAAAATGACTCATATTTAGTGTAATGTACAAAGTATAAAAAAAAAAAAGCAGCATTTTTTTTATATGCCAATAAATTCAACAAGGCCATGTAAGGCCTCGTACATTTAATTTGTACAGAGTCTGGCCACTCTCCGTTGACAAGTGTTAACTTCCTTCAAGGCGGGTACTCTGTTGAAGTTTAAAACTATTGGATCTGCCCAGAGCCACGTTGGATCTGCCATAACCAATTGCTAACATTTGGTTGTGACGTCGGCTTAGCATCCCTAGCATAGCCTTCACCACTAACGGAGCGAGCTGGAAAATCAAACTTTTCCCGAACCCCGTGGTGAGGAGGGCCACAACATCATGGCCACCAACAAAACTCAGCAAAGATTGTTCTTGCTCGGGCTTTAACTTCTGGATATTCAGCAGCATTGCCACAACGGACCAAATGGCTTCGCTGGCATCTTTCTCCGCTGCCCTTATGGAACTACAACTCAAACTAGCGCACAACCTCAACATCATTGTTCTCAGCCACTCCCTTTGTTCGGTGATTGGACCAGTAAAGATTTGGCTGGAGAAAACCCAAGAATATACCGCAAACCCAGACAGTATACTGAAGGAAAATTAAAATTTAGCGGAAGTACGTAAGAGGGCAGAGCCAGGCTAGACATATGAGGCTTCCAGGCTGTTTTCATGAACCATTCATACATATAGCTATATGAAATTGCAATTTGTATGTAATTCACGTATTTATTACTGTATGCACCAAAATGCCACATTATCAGCATAGGGAGATTGTTGGGGTGGATGGCCGGGTCTTAAAACAGAAGACTTTAAAGCAGGGGAGAAGAGTTCATGTCCCAGAAGAAGGGGAAAGCACAAGACTTTTACCCAGGAAACGAGTGTCCCTGGAGTACTACTTAAGGTAGTCTATATCCATGACATTCCACTTCCGGGGTTGCTCCTGGTGCCGCCAGAAATTCCGCCGGATGTCACTCTTTTCAGCCGGATGTCCGTTACCTTCCACTTTCTTTGTGTTGTAATTTTAAACTCCGGCCGATTTCTAAGGACTATGGTTAACTGCTCCTCAGTTCTCTGCAGGGTAAATCCAGACAGCTAGCTAGGCTGTCGAATCTAAGTTTTCTGTTGCACGACTAAAACAACCTTTGAACAACAAGCTTTCCACCAAAACAAGTTCCTTCCCGAGGCTATTTTGCAGCTGCATCGTAGCTCCGTCCAGCGCTTAGCACTGCCCAAGACGATTGTGATTGGTTTAAAGAAATGCCAATAAACCAGAGCACGTTTTTCTCCCATCCCGGAAAGCTGTGTGGATTAGCCAGACCCTCCTTTGCAGCACTGTGGGGAAACGTCTGGCAATGCGAGACTATACTTAAGGAGACACAATCTTTTTTTTAATCTTAACCAGTCGTTTTGATGCCTGAACTAAACGTTGTTGCCGCATGACAGTCACCTAAATTTAACTGCAATGACGCTCAAACGACAGTAACCTCACAGTGCTTTCTCTACCCGGCTCACAGTCATCTTTTGTTGGATAAATTAAACTTAAAGGCCTCTAAACTTATCTGTCATGTCACAGGTCATCACATGACCAACCGGCAGTTACCGTAATTTCGTAGGATATCAAAAGAACTGTTTTGCAATGTTTTTGAACTCGTCGGAGGCTTCGGGTATGATGCTTAATTTATATCCTGATCAAACAGCAGCACATAATGTGGCAAATCCTGTTGTAAAGGTTCATTAGGACGTTGACGATTAGTTGTTTTTTTGTATAAAAAAATACCAATGTTAATAAGAACCTATTGTTCTCTTTCATCAGGCTCACTGTAATACAGTAATAGATTTCATATCTGAAGGTCACTGCCGTCATGCATAATTATAAAGTAGCAAGACCTTGACTAAAAGCTACCTCAAGCTAAATTACACAGTTTTCTCATCTGATCACCTACGGACCCTTCCATCTCTTGAAGTGTAAAGCAGCAGCGAGTGCATAATGCTCTGTAGGACAAACATCCATTAATACAACAGAGTACATTGTTGCTATTTTGGGAGGGATATTAAAGTTTTCATGATTGAGCTCTAAAGGTTGCACAGCCATTGACATCAATGTGCCATATGTTGGAACAAGAATTAGAAACAGACATCAACTTCATAGCACCATGTTGGCATTGGAGTAATGAGCTGCACCTGGTGCTGCAAGTGCAATACAGAGCCCAGTGATTAGTAACGGGATCCTGTGTGAATGAGAAGTGTATTTTAAACTATAGGGAAGTAAATGTATGGAGTAAAAGAGGTGCAGTGAAAAGGAAGCGGTAAATGACTGACTATGTTGAGTCTTACACAAAGGTCATACAAAAATCCATAAGATCAGGTTCATTGATTAAAAAGTCATAGCTGTTGTCATCTAATCAAAATTCAGCAGCATACAGATGCTGTTATATTTGTTCTTTGATGCCAGATCCTCTTTAATTATGGTACTTAAACTTGTGTGTAATTCAAATCCATTTTCCTCTCAATTGTGTGTGATCCTGAAATCATTCTGTTTTTCAAGTAGTGTCAGTTTTATGTAGTTTGGTTTGATCTACAATTTTGATGTTTTTAACAAACCTGTATACAGGTTATTACAATGTGTTGGTATGTCTTTTTCAAAGTGAACTGTAACGTGAGCTGTAAAAGGCAACTCTGATTGTTAATACACAGGTGTTTTCAATAATTGTGCGTGATTAGAACTCTGCTCAGGTTGTTGAGGATAGGTTCACCCTAATAGCAGCAAACATGATTCCACTAAAATGTCGTGCAGGTTTTAACTGAACTTCTAAGTCAGTCTGACTTAGAAGTTCAGTATATTATTAATTGAGCACCAGTAACTGTCAACCAGCATGTCATGTCATTAATGCCTCCTGTTAGAGTAAGAGTAAAGTTAAACCTGCTGAAGAAGATGGACCATCTGGCTTGGCGGGAGTTTAGTCTTTTAGATGACTGGATAAAGGCCAGGTTTTTGTGGTCGGTCAAACCACAAAAGGCTGCTCCGCCCGTCCAGCCAATGTATCCATTCCTCCAATGCCAGTTTCATGGCCAGCAACTCCCGGTTCCCCACATTGTAGTGTCTCTCTGCTGGTGACAATTTTTTGGAGAAAAAGGCACAAGGATGCACAGGATCTGAACAATAAATCTGAAATGAGCACCAAGGCTTGCAGCGTGAACGTACTAAGGGCATAGAGAGGAGAATGACATTGATCACTCTCTTCTTTGGTTGCACCTTAGAGGAGTTCTAATCAACCATTCAAAACTGACGCACAGCAAGGAGATGCTGCTTTCCCTGAAATAAAACACCAAAGACCTGCAGGTTGCCATTTCAAAACTGTCCAGGGATAACAGATTTAACAGAAAATTAGCCTGCTAAGCTAACTCTGGCTCATTTATTCTGATGTTGATTAGTGAGCACTGTCAATGTCAAATAAACACATAAATGAAATGAAATAAATCAGGTAAGTTAAATGAAAACACCTGTGTGGATGGTCACCTCTGTGTAACCCCTTTTTTCCACTGGGCGCGTCTGCGTTGTGCTCCGAATACTCCGGAGGTCCCACGAGCAATCCCGGCCATTCAAGTCAATGCTTGATATTCCACCAGCTGCGCCACGGCGCGTCCCAACAGCATGCATGAAGCGGCTCTGCTAAAGATACGCGCCAGGTCTATTTTCACGCAAAATTTGGCTCTCAATGAGTTGTCGCTCTAGAGGTCCCATACTGTTGGACCTTATCAAATGCTGCTTGTGGTTGGTTTAATTGTTCAGGTTTATGCCTCTGTTTCCTTTTACTTCATTAAATTGTTATTGTTCTTGAATAGTGTGTTGTGACCTTTTGATACATTGCACTATAATTCAAAAGATCTGTGAGGAACAAGAAAATTAGGTTGTGAGTGGAAGATCGACACACAACAAATGTCTAGCTTTAGTTACATGGTGTTAGGGGCTGAAGGGTTTTGTTGCTGAGACATCTAAACAAGATACTCAACAAAGTCTTCTCTCATATATTTTCATCACAGCCCACAGAAATATGCCCACAATCTGTCAAAGTAGGGCAGAGAAGATTTAATTTTCTGATTAAGTATTGTACTGTGCAGATTTCTACGCTATAGCAGATACTGGTGGTGTAAGACAAAACAAAGGTAATTAAAATTCAATATAAAGTTAGAAATAATATGAAACCGAACTTAAAATTTAAATGAGGAACCTTGTATATAGGCTTGTTTTGATCAGATGTGCATCTGTGCGTGAATAATTTATGCCCCCTTCTACTCTGGTTGGCCAAAGTAAAGCATTTTCCAAAGAAATGGGTCATAAAAAACAGTTTTAAACCCTATACACATTTCTTAGTGATTATCTGTAGTGAAAATACATCACAAAATGCCTATTTGAACTTCTCCAAGGATACCGTGTGTCCCTAGATACATTATTCAGATCATCAATGAAATAAAAAGACATGCCCATTTTTTTTAAACTTTTTACATATCTCTCTTCTGTGTTTTTAGGACATCTGGGTGTGCAGTTGCCTGTCAGGTTTTTAGTTCATTATTAATAATTTCTGGTGAAAGTGTAAACACTGCAGGGCTGCAACAGAGATTGCTCAGCAAACCTAACTGTATAAATTCAAGCTAATATCAATAACACATGCTTAATGTGTTCCAATTCATAGGCTTGATCCTCCAAAGGACTCCAATAGCCCAATTACACCTTGAATTAAATTGTGATCAGTATCTGCAAAAGGAAAAATGCATGCTAATGCAAGGTGTAAATGGTCACAGAATGCATTGAGCTTGGAATGCAATAGGTTTGGTCATACCACATCTGAAGGCAGCACGCATTGTGATTGGCTCTCAGACCCATTTACACTTGTCAATGTATGCGTCTTGGGTAGATTGGAAACTGTTAGTAAAAGGACAGGCACTTTCAAAAAAAATACCTGGGAGGTGATTAGATGAACCACCTGTCCATCACATCTGCCATTGTAGTTTTAAAAGTACAGTCGTGGCCTTCACACAACTAAACACTTAACCACACCCGTAGCTGCCAGTAGCTCCTCACTGGACGGTGATTGGTGCGGTTAGCTGGTAGACAAACACATTACTCCTAGTCTCGCATTGCCAGACCTTCCTCCACAGCTCCGCGAAGGAGTGTCTGGCTAGTCCACACAGCTTTCTGGGATGGGAGAAAAATGGGCTCTGGTTTATTGGCATGTCTTTAAATTAATCACAATTGTCTTGGCCGCAAGCAAAACGGAGCCCTCATGCCGCTGCAAAATTGCCTCAGGAAGGAACTTGTTGGTGGAACATATGTACGTTCAAAGGTTGTTTTAGTCATGCAACAGAAAACTCAGATTGGACAGATAGTCTAGCTAGCTGTCTGGATTTACCCTGCAGAGATCTGAGGAGCAGTTAACCATAGTCCTCATAAACCACCGGAGTTTAAAATTCTAACACAAAGAAAGCAGAAGGTAACGGACATCCGGCTGAAAAGAGTGACATCCGGCAGAATTTCCAGTGGCACCAGGAGCAACCCCGGAATGAATATAGATATATATATATATATATAGAATCTATATAGAATATAGACTGAAGCCTGACAGGATAGACTTTCGTATCATATGTGATCATGCGAGAATCACAGGATCTCGTGACATTGCTAAAATCCAGCTGTTATGCAAGATAATTTAAAAACATTGGTAGTAATGTCCTTAATGTTTCCTGCTAAGTTTTAAAAACGTAACATTTGATTGGTATGCATTATCCAGCTGGGTGACACAGACACTTGGCTTGCAAGATGTGTTTTATATAATTTGAGAAAAGAATCTGAACTAAGCTAGTATTTGTACTACTATATAAAGGAGCTTTGGGAATCTTAGCCAGTGTCGTGATATAACAACAAAACAGCTCACCCACACAGGCCGAATACTGTAGATATTCTTCACTGTTTGCTTAGAGTTTAAACATTAAGATTGTATTATCTGCTCCCATTTTTTGTCTGAAAGGAGTTCAGCAACTATCAGAAGCACTCAAGGCAACAAGGCCAGCTGACAGAGTTTGACAAAGTCAGAGAGGGATGTGACTGACAGCGGTTGGAGAGCTGCAGCTTTGTCTCAGTCCTGATGAGACGACTCCACACTTCCACTTAGTGATTTATTCTGTCTCAAATGATGCAGAAAATTTCTTCATCAGAGCTCCCATGTTAATTGCTTATTTGTTGAAAAAGGCCGCTGTTTTGAAATGCAGTCATGATGGGAAGTATGTGCCAAGTTTGTATTCATTATTAGGTTTGATTTATATTTCCATTTACAGTGCAAATTAAATGTACTTTTCAAACATACTTACTACACTTCTCCTTCCCCTCTTTCTTACCTGTACTTTTTGTGTATTCTTTTAATTTATTTTTTACATTGATTATAGTTATTATTAGTATTTATATGGTGTTCATGGTCTTACGCAGCAATGCCAATTGTCTCTGTAAATGCTTACTCACCATCATCGTCATTCGATTTTCTGCTAGTTTTCTGTGTCCAATAAACACTGATGTTGCAGCTGTACATGTATAACACATCTCTTATCCTAAACCACATAACCAGACCTACAGAACAGGAACAGTAATTGGGTACAGATAATATCAATATGCAATGAGAGTAGTAGTATAAGAAAATATTCTGTATTAGTATTACTTTTATTTAGCTGTTGACATTTCTAACCCTGTCCCCTGAAATATTGCATTCATATGGCCTACTGATACATGTTGTTTTTCCAAATACATTTGGGAGAAAATGTAATTGCTCTCTTGTTAGGTTTAGGCAGGACTTTGGTTTAGGTTAGGGAAACATTGTGGTTTGGGTGAAATATCCAAAAATAAACATGTCTCGTGCTTGATGTCAGTTTTGTAATATTTCCCTACCCTCAACCAAGTGCTTTGAGTTGCTTAAACATAACAAATAAGATTTTATGATTGATGATTATGATTTAGTTGCACAGTTAATACAGTGTAAACAGGGATGTATTTTTAACTCGGTTGAAGGACTTTAAAAGAATGGAGGTACCATTATAACAGCCAGCATGCCCTCTGCCTCTTTTGTCCTTTTCCAGCATGCACCTTCGACCGAAGTGCCCTGACCATTTTCTGTGTCAGTGTCATGGTGAAAGCAGGACCCAGAGTCAGTTCTCCACAGAAGATGCACCGACAATTTGCCAGCATGCGCCTTTGCCAGCATGCTTTGGGTGAATGAAAAGACCTAGATACGGTGGACAAGTCACCAGAAACACTAAATTGAACTCAGGCTCCATGTGTGAAAACGGCCCAATGTCTCTCTTTCTCCCTCTACCTTTTATGTTGTGAACTAATTGCCTGACTTCTGGGTGACCTCGGATCGTAACTCACCATTGTTAGCTACGGCTCTACCAGTCGTGTGAAACCCCTCAATCAGACTCCATTTAGCTGTCAGTCAATCCAGCCCTTTCTTTTTGGAAGGATGAAACACACTTGAACTGTTCTACACGATTGTATGTAGAGCCTTTCACGTCTCCTTTCACTCAACACTTGAAAACTCATTGCCACAGCCTTCTCTGTGAAAGATATAACAGATGCTTCTGCATGTGCCCTGTGCAGTTTATGTGTGGCTGTGTGCATTGTTCTCTCCTGTGGTTGTTTGTTCTGCTGCTGTGAATGGTGTTTATCTTCAAGGATGATAATCCATGTACAAGTATGATTAATTTGATGAATAGGTTTGTGAATGGATTCTGACTTCCTCGTTATAATGCAAGTTACAGAGATCTGAAATCTAGGGGAAAATAATTCCTATAATTATTTTTGAAAAGCTGTTGATAAAACATGAAGTAAGTCTTTATTTCGAACGCTTATAGGAAAATACACACACACACACACACATATATATATATATATATATATATATATATATATATATATATATATATATATAATAATAATAACAAAAAAAACAACTAAATTGCAACATAACACTAGACCCGTTTGAAAAGGGATAGGTAGAAGCCATACGCTTATCAGGTCCTACCCCAATACTACAACTCAATCACAAGATGAATTAAAAAGACCACTTTAAACAATACAAAAATAGTACTCCAATTTATGTCCTACTTTATCTAGCTATTAAGATAAGGAAAAACAACAACAAAAACAAAAAAAGAAAACAAGCAGCTTCAGTGGGATTTTCACTCTCCTTCCTCACCTCTGTACTTTTTTTTTTTTAATTGCAACAAATTTACACATCATATATTTTAAACAGTTGTTGATCATTTTTGAGACATTTCAGTATGCTGGATGCAAGATATGCCTGTGGATGTTTTTCTGTCAATTCTCGATAGAATTAAAAATAGTTCTGGCCAAAAGGCAGCTCTCATTGGAATTGCAAATCAGTTTTAGTTAGCCTCCCTGCTGGGTGCCAGCAACATTGACACCACAGATGGCTTTAACTTTTTGGTATTTTAATGGGCATGATATGAAAAATTGTGATGGCCATTTTCCAATTTAAAAGAGTCCTTAGCATACTCCCACCTCTTAGTTCAAAGATGGCTGCTGATGTGAACCACTGTTTTCAAACGCCAACACAGTTAGCCTGCCAAGGGCTGCCTATTCAGATCTACAATAGAACCATGCATAGCTGGAAAGCCAGAGGCTTTATTCTTTTTGTGAGGCTTAGGAACCGGTCACCTGTACCGCTTAATCGGGTGTTTGTCCATTTGAAGGGGAGTCCTGCCTTCCCAGGAATTCCCTTCTGATGATCTTTCTGGAGGCTGCAGCACGAGCTGTAGAGCTTCCTGTCTAGTCAAAGGAAGAAACAAAAAAAAAAGCCCTTGAGCGAGCCACTCAACCCAAATGTCACCAGACTTCATGTGAATCTGTGACTCAACTGTTCTACTAAAATCAGACCTGAGTGAATATAAATGTAAAGAGCAGTGAGAAAATCACTCTAAAGTCTGTAGATTTGCTCCTTCTGTCCAAATTATCTTAAAAAAATATAGAAGAATGAATGCTCATGATCATATTCATATGCAAACATTTGCAAGTCAAACTTACACTGAAAATCCATAGAAAATAGTCCCCTATGATCTACCTTGAGAGATTAGTGTTTTGTTTAGTCATTCCTGTGCAACTTGCCAAATATTCAAACTGCATCCAGATGGAGATCGACAACAATAAGTGCAACATTTTCTTAGTCCTTCAAAATCATGGAACAAGTGTTTGATTTTATCCATATAGCCATATTTTGTTCATGCTTCGACAGCAGAAGGCATTCATGTCTTATATTTAGTTGTCTAGCATTATTCTGTTGTTTTATGTGTTAAAACTTAAACAAAAATAATGTTATGAATATCTATAGTCAACATGTTGTGTAATAAAGTCAAAGCCTTTTACCCAAAACCATTAATGTAATGCCATTTTTAACTCTTCCAGGTTTAAATAGGATCCATTACAGAGTGAAACTTTATTGAATACTCCATTGTCAGGCATCCTCATCCATCTAGACCTTTAATCCATCACTGTCAAGTGAACAATACATGCGTTAATTTAGAGGAATATATACCCCTTTCCTTGCACTAACAGGCAATCATTTTAACTACTGTCAGCAAGTTCTAAGATGCTGTAAGTAGATTTCAGATCAATCCCCTCTGTAAAAAGAAAGCAATGCACACTGAACACGGGTACATATAATAGCTTGTATCATGCCCATTCCTAAGATGAATCAAAAGCACAGCACTTCCTGGCTTTCGTGAGCTTTGATCACATGAAATCTATCGAAAATTATTGTGCAGATTACTGTGCACAAATTTACTATACCCTTGGTTAAAAGCAATATTGATAATATGGCCTTTAGAAGACGATTAAACTATTTTTTATTAGTAGTCTTAAAGCCATACATCTTTTTATGTGGCCCTTTAAAGAAAGCTGACAACCCTGACAAATGATCATCTTATTAAATAGATATTTGGTGGGCTTTGTTTTTCGAGATTGCATTTCAGCCAATGAGTTCCGCCTCTTTTGCTCTTCACACAGACTGTTTACCTGCATGCAACCAAAGCCATCTCAAACCTGACTGGTCGATACTACTCAGACTAGAAACAGACTAGAAACGGAAACCAGAACACTTCCGATACCAAAATCTTGTCCCGTTGCCAACAGATATGTGCATTCATATGCAAATATCTGTCTATTGAGATAAGGGCAGTTTTAATTAGGATACAACATGTTTTACCAACACATTCTCATACCCAGAGTGTCAAAAAGCAACGCTTGGTCTGGTGCCTTTGGCGTTTGTTACTGACGCAAAAAGTATCCTTTAGGGTCATATTTAGACGCGCTTGGTCGGGATTCTTATTCACTTTTTGGCGCTCTGGGTCGGGACTTTTGGTGGCCCTTTTTGATGCTCTTGGGCGGGACGTTTGGCGTCACCGGTCTCTTGGGTGAAAGTCTTGTGTTGTTTGACCCGTCCACCACCCCAACCAACCTCCTTACTCGAATTTTCGGTCTTTCATACTACTCGCTATAGTTGTCGCTCTTAATACTATGTCATCTTACTGCGCCGCGGTCATGCCCGGTGCGTTCCATTCAAACGCTAAAGAGTGATTTTTGCGTCGGTATCTGACGCTGAGAGACACTGACCAAACATCAGCATTTGACGAGTTGGGAATGAGAACGGGTTGGGTTTTCACAACATGCAGCATCCAAAATACAGTTCAATTTTGTTTTTATTTAAAAGTCTGCAACACATTCATTTACAGCTGTCCACTTTTGAGAATGTATTGCAATCCAATGTCAATTAAGTACTGTTTTGTGAAACTGCAATCAAATTATTACAGCGCATGACAAAACTGTATTATACACTGAAAGCTATAGTGCGTAGTTTCTCTCTTCCCCATGAGGAATTCTAAGTAATGACAAAAACACTGTTGGCGCGTCCACATGACATAAGCCTTTGGTGATTGCCCACCACCCCCACCCCACCTCCATGCAGTTGCTAGTAGCATTTATCCCCATCAAATCAAAGTGGACACGGAGCATTAAAAAAAACATGGACTCTTCAGACGAGGTAATTTTGTAATTTTAGTTTATATCCTCTTTGTCTCCAAATCTGAAAGCTGTTGTTGTCCTTTCTCAGTGGTGAAATGCATCACTCAAGCTGCTGCGTGCGAATATCGCTGGACGATACACCATTTTGTAAACATAAACATATTGAGAAATACAGAGAGAGTTTTGTGGAGCTGATAGGATTAATCAGCTTTGTAACAACTTATTTGGCAATGGTTTGAATTCAATGCACAATTATTTCCCAGGATTCTCTGTTGGGTGACTCTCACTTGTTCTTCATGGTTCCTGCAGTGTGCCTAAAGAAAATGGAAAAATCAATCATGTGTTGCTGTGTGCATGCCGGTGCCTTTGTCTGTGTGTTATTAAGTGAATATATCATGCATAAGAGCAAATCTGCACTCCATATTTCAAAACCTGTTCAGAGCTCTGGTGTCACTTCACGCTCTGCTATCTAAGTCAAATAATGGGGAGGAAAGCAGATCAGCTCCCTGTTTTGAAAAGGAATCACCTTTTTAATTTACCATAAGATGTCTCTCAGCACACAGCACACACATTCCCTCCGACGTTTTTCTGCTTCATTTGCACTCCACTGAGCTTTTTTTGTCAAGCTCATCAGTTTTTGCCCATGTCAAAAGCTCTTCCTTTTTAATGGATTTTCAGCTAACAGATTTTCTATTTATGATAAGAGGATGCTCGTAGTCTTCAAAAGCCCAACTGAATGTTGATGTTGTTGTCTTTGCCCTCATTTTACCGTTTGAATGATTTGCTTTTTAGTAGAAAGTGACATTAAAAAAAGACTAAAGGCTTTTATTGACTTTACCAAACAAAAAATTAAAGCATTATGACTGGATGTCAAGCAGCTGGTAACATGTTGTAACTCAATGTTGTAAAATATAAAATGTTTAAAAAGTTTTATACACTGCCCAAAAGTGAATGATATGGACTTCATTTCCTGCTCTGGCATCTCTGCAATTGCAAACGACTTAAAAGGGCGGATATATGGAGGTGTCACTGTGTGAATGTTTTTTTTTTAGATTATTTTTTGGGCTTTTCTGCCTTTAATTTTGAAAGGACAGCTAGGTGAGAAAGGGGAGAGAGAGGGGGAAGACATGCAGGAAATCGTCACAGGTGGAGACAGAGGAGTTTTTCAACATCCCTGGTTCCGTTTATTTTCTGCCTGGACAATGTTCGGTGACACGATTGGAGCACTTGCAAGGCTCGGATGGGCATTCAGCTCTCTCATTTGAATCATAAATATAAAGATGGACATATTCGTGAGAAAATGTCGCGCCTCTCTTGCTTCTTCCCCATAGGAATGGCTGTCTTGGCTCATGGGTATTGTAGTAGTTAGAGCTGTCCGCCACGCCAAAGTTATGAGGCGAAAACATGAGACAAAGTTGAATATATTAAAATGGATGCCCATAACACACGCACCCATAGGGCCATTATAATATTCACGAGACTCCTGTGTTTATATGCTGACTAAAATTAGGAAAGACTTTAAAAGAGAAAAAACTGAAATGGTAATTCAAAGAGTCGGGAAAAAGTAAATTCAGAACCTGTGGCTCCTCCTACTGCACAAATGATTTCTTTCATAAATACTATTTCATGACTATACATAGAATCTTTGTTTCCACACATCATGTTGCCCTCACATGCAAAATGGTCTATTAAAATGAGTTTTAAGCAGCCCATTAATATGAGGGCGGACTGCTGCAGCCACTGTATTTTAGTCAAATATGAGAGCAATCAAAATGAACTACCTCCTCATCAATAAACCACAGTGATCCCATCCATCTCTCACGAGCTATGATGGATAGACATGGACCAGTCTAATTAAAGGATGAATTATGGAATGGATTCAATTCATCACTATACTGTCATTGCTATTTAATTCACAGTCAGTCCCATGTTTCTGTATCTGGGTTGTGCTGCTTTTCTGCATCTATCAATCATAAATCAAGGAAGAATTATTCCCTCCAGGGGATCGTATGTAGTTTAACTGGGCCACACGTCTCGTCCAACATTTCGCTGCTTTAGGTAGTTGTGTTGAAACAAGCCTTGTGCTTGATGATCCCCGGGATACAAACTGCTGAACTTTCTTGACTGCATATGGCAGCCGATATGGCGTAAGAACAAACATTGTGGGAGAAACTATTGAATGCTCTCACGGTCAATTCTCCACACAAAAACACACACACACACACACACACACACACACACACACACACACACACACATACACACACACACACACACACACACAGAAAAATGCACACACACATTGGCACAAAGACACACACAGCCATGCATTTGTGCACATAAACCAACACATTTACACACACAGGACCCTGGACGAAGAATGGAGCCACTCCAAGCGCTGTGCTATTATCGATTGGGTTAGTTGTGTTGCACAAATACACACACACTCTGCACATCACACAAAGCAGTGACAATAAGATTTTAAATGACCGCCTCTTAGCATAGACTGCATCGTGAAGGTTTGGTGATAGCTCAGATTGAGGGCAATCAACACTTTCTGTCCAAAGAAAGAGAAAGAGACAGAGGGCAGTAGGCATCAGCTGGCAGAGAAGACTGTAACACATTCAAAGCCAGGAGGTATTGTGGAGCTCTTCAGTGTCCCTCTCTTCGTTAGCGGGACATAGTGATGGAGATGGTGGGGACATAATGGACGCCTTTCAAAGGACTCAAGTAAACAAGCCAAACAGATCACAGTCAGTGAATACAAAACGAGCACTGAAGTTTGCTTTCGGTTCTTGCCCACTGCAGTATCACTTAGAATTCCAGATTTTTTGTGTACACGTGTATGTGTCTGTGTTTCTGTGAATGTGTGTTCATCTGCATGTTAAGTGGGAAATCTATTATACAGCCGAACAAGGTCTTGTTCTGCACACGAGAAAGAGAGAGAGAATGCTAGAGAAATGCCCTAGGCCCAGGCATGCAGTTCTATTAGCGAGGCTGTTGATGGAGTGGAGCACCGTAGAATGGACCACTGCAATCTTTTTCCTCACAAAAATTATTCAAAATCCACAATGGCTTGAATTTCGATGGTTCGCAGGGAACTAACAACACCACTTTGAAAAAACAGCCTTGCAGCACCTTAAAACCAGGAAACTGCTTTAACTGGCAACACATGCAATTATGAATTACAAATATTCAACATCCATTTTCACATTTTGTACATGTTTCTGGGCTTTTTTTTATATCTTATATGGTCTATTATTAAAGGATTCTTTTCTTAGCGTCTTTCATTGCAGGTATAAAATGTAATAAGTGGACTAATGACCTGCAAGAAAGCGAGCAGCAAAACAAACAACCACAAATAGAAACACAAATCAATTATGCTTCCAGAAGGACATTAATTATTAGCAATGTTTTCCGAAATAGAGGTTATCCTGATCTAACTTGGATCAAGAACCGCATGATGCATCAACAATTTACCTCATGGAGATTTATCAGAGACTAAAAGAGAAGGCAAAATCTATCCCAGCAAATAAGAACAAGACAGGAACGTTGGTTTGCTTGGCTGAGCCCGCACTATGTTGATTGCAGGAAACAGTACAGAACAAATTGCTCATTACAAACTACAATTGTTAGGTCAACTTCTGTCTTGTAGGCATTGTCTACGAGAAAAAATAAGTACCTCAAGTTCATATATATATATTGTTCACACAAAGAAATCTATGTCCTCAGTGGGTCTGAGAGGTGTAAAATGATTGACTTAAAAAAAAATCTTTGTAATAACTCTTTAGGACACTAAAAACTATTTCAAAGGTTTCAAAGGCTATGCAAAGGTTTATTTGTACATATGCATAATATGAAATGTACAGAGTCTTTGGAGATTAGACTGCATCGTTATAAAAATAATTTTATAAGGGGTAGAGAAACCAAGACATATCCCCCCGATGGAGTCTAGACACTGGTGGTGGTGGTGAAGGAGCCTGAAGACCGGACCAAAGGAACCGATGGGAGCGGTCTGCCAGAGGAAGACCCAGGGTGCCGTGAGTGATGATGACTGGAGGTGGAAGGGGAGGAGGAGGGTTGCACGCTTTGCCTGACATGACAACTGACAGCAGCAGAGAGAGAAACAGATTTAAAGCAGGGATACCATGCTGTGATTGGCTCGTGGAATTCATGGCCAATTCTGGTTGGTTTAACTGAAAAGTGAACGCCTCGAAAACAGCTGATCAGTTTTAGGAAGAAAGAGAGAGAGGTGGATGAGGTTTAGAAGGCTTCCTGAAAGAATTTACGCTGAGCTTCATTAAAACAAAGTAATGTGACAGGACAACATTGCTCCCTTATCACAGCTCATGTGTCATTAGTAGGCATGGATTTAAGGAAGCCTAGCCATGCTGGATAAGTAGGTGAGATGTTAATTAAAGCACAGTGCATACCAAATTTCACATTACCTGTACTGTATAAATCACGTAATACCTTTTGCAACCCTGACGATGTGTGCCTGATGAAAGTGTGCCATTGGCTCTTTTCAATTGCTTGAATAATTAGTATTTTGTTATCTTTACATTTGAAATACTGTATGGTCATGAATTACTACTAGATTTGTTATGCACATTTTAAACAGGAGCTTTCAATTTAAGTCACCAGATTCATTTTCCATCTAAATTAAAATCAAAGAGCAGTTGAAAGAGTATATGCACCGGGAAATCTTGGAAGTTATATGAAACAAACATGTCAGAAGTACATTATTAGAAAGCAAAAAAAAAGAAAGGTTAGATTTATTTATGGTGGGCGGAGCTGAGTATGGGTGGTGGTGATACATAATGACAAAAATAAAACAAGTGATGTGTGCCCGAGGTTGCCAACAACCAAATTGTATTATTCCCTGCTTTTTTTTTAAACATTAATTTGCGGTTATTTGCCCTTAACCCTGAATGCATGATGGTGATCTATGGATAAGTGAAAAAACACATGCAGGATCATGGAAATGACAGCAATGAGATGGAAATCTATTAAAATGTAAAAAAGACCACATTGCCATGTATTTGTGTGAAAATTCACACATGCACAAAGGCACTCAGACTTACCACCTTCATGAATAAACTCCTGCATAAACCAGAACTTTTTTACAGTATACTGTAGCATCGGTACAACTGTCGCGGAACCCATCCACATTCGGCTTAATGCTGAGATATTTAGCCTTTAAGGCTGCACAAGGCTGTGGATAAAGGACTGGATCATTTAAGTGTAACAGAAAAGACAGCAGTATTTGCAATGGATTTGCAGAGGTGAGTCAGAGGTCACACCACATGTGGGTCTGTTCTGCTCACCAGTGAGTCTAACCTTTGCTGTGCTCCATTAGCAGCAGCAACTGTCTCTCGGGGTAGAACAGAGTGAAAGAAAATGAACAGCTGGACTGATTTCCTATCTCTTTGCTGTTTGATACCAGGGGGAATATTTTCACACAAAGCGAACTGGGTGGTTTTGTTGACATTCTACATTTTACTTGAATTTCTTTTATAACGCTCAATGGTGTGTTGACTTTGGGTCACATTGGCCCGTTTTAAATTTTTGTTTCATATCAGAAAATATTGGACGTAGAAATAAGAGCTGAAAATGTGTAGAAGAAAAAAAATTTAATTTTAAATGTTGGAAAAAGTAAAAACTAATTGTGAAACAAAGGCGTCACAAATGTCATAAAAAAAAATTTTTTTTCAAGGTTGAAGGGAAGATACCACAAGGATTAAGGCCCCAACGTCGACTTAAAGGCAGCGCTGCAACCGTCGATTTCAAGGCACCTAACCCTAACCTTAACCCTAACCCTAAACCATTGCCTAATCCTAGTGCCTTCCAGGCAGTGCTGCTTGGAAGACGACATTGGGGGCTTAAAACACCAAACACCTTTTATGACGCATGCGCGTGACAGTGCTTTTCTGTCGATATGCCAGGCAAGCGTGTGACTGGAATGTAGCCGGTTGGAATCCCTGGACTACCTGGGGCAATGTGGGAGGGGAATGCAAATCAGTAATCCTCTCCCCGTTCTCAGCAGCTAGTGTTGAGGTGCCCTTGAGTAAAACATTGAAACTCCAACTGCTTCAAATGATTTGCATTAATGTGATTGGACTGGTCAGCTCCCAATGCTCAACTGTGGTCAGTTTAGTCAAGTTGTTTATCAGTTGCAAAATAAAAATGGATGGTTTGACTTTCCTTTGATAGTAAATCCTAAAATAAAAGGTACATCATTTGCACAGATATTTGAGGTCAGTTTTATAATTGTGCTTGACATTAACAGAACCTCTTGATTTTAACTTTTCATATTGATATTTATTACAAATGTGCATGGAAAGACCAAAGGGAAGTCTGAAATGGTGCTTATATTTCTCAGACTGGCCTCAACATCAATTATCATTCAATCAGCCTGTCCAGTAATGTTGTAAGGGGAAATGTAGGGTGTTATATTTGTGCAATTAAGGGACCCTACAGAAAAATGGGGAGACAATACCTTTATTTCTACTTGGTATAGTGACTTTGAAAAGGTAAGGTTTTGCATTTGTGGAATAATTTGCCCGCCCAGTTGTTTCTACATAATGTACCATGACCAATGAGTGATTCAAAAGATGAGAATCAATCTTTTATTGAAAGCATCAGTGAGTTGCACAGCTCCTTAATCTTCCTCTCCCCATCTCCTTCCCCTTACAGTCTCATGATCCATCCATCCATCTTCATCCGCTTATCCGGGGTCGGGTCGCGGGGGTAGCAGCTCCAGCAGGGGACCCCAAACTTCCCTTTCCCGGGCCACATTAACCAGCTCCGACTGGGGGATCCCGAGGCATTCCCAGGCCAGGTTAGAGATATAATCCCTCCACCTAGTCCTGGGTCTCCCCCGAGGCCTCCTCCCAGCTGGACGTGCCTGGAACACCTCCCTAGGGATGCGCCCAGGGGGCATCCTTACCAGATGCCCGAACCACCTCAACTGGCTCCTTTCGACGCAAAGGAGCAGCGGCTCTACTCCGAGCTCCTCACGGATAACTGAGCTTCTCACCCTATCTCTAAGGGAGATGCCAGCTACCCTCCTGAGGAAACCCATTTCGGCCGCTTGTACCCTGGATCTTGTTCTTTCGGTCATGACCCAGCCTGCATGACCATAGGTGAGGGTAGGAACAAAAACTGACCAGTAGATTGAGAGCTTTGCCTTCTGGCTCAGCTCTCTTTTCATCACAACGGTGCGATAAATTGAATGTAATACCGCACCTGCTGTGCCGATTCTCCGACCAATCTCCCACTCCATTGTCCCCTCACTCGCGAACAAGACCCCAAGGTACTTGAACTCCTTCACTTGGGGTAAGGACTCATTCCCTACCTGGAGAAGGCACTCAGGTTTCCTGCTGAGAACCATGGCCTCCGATTTAGAGGTGCTGATCCTCATCCCAGCCGCTTCACACTCGGCTGCGAACCGATCCAGTGAGTGCTGAAGGTCACAGGCCGATGATGCCATCAGGACCACATCATCTGCAAAAAGCAGCGATGAGATCCCCAGCCCACCGAACTGCAACCCCTCTCCACCCCGACTACGCCTCGATATCCTGTCCATAAATACTACAAACAGGATTGGTGACAAAGCGCAGCCCTGGCGGAGGCCAACTCTCACCTGAAACGAGTCCGACTTACTGCCGAGAACCCGGACACAGCTCTCGCTTTGGTCGTACAGAGATTGGATGGCCCTGAGAAGGGACCCCCTCACCCCGTACTCCCACACCTCCCACAGTATCTCCCGGGGCACCCGGTCATACGCCTTCTCCACATCCACAAAACACATGTAGACTGGTTGGGCATACTCCCAGGCTCCCTCCAGGATCCTTGCGAGAGTAAAGATCTGGTCCGTTGTTCCACGACCAGGACGGAATCCGCATTGTTCCTCTTCAACCTGAGATTCGACTATCGACCGAACCCTCCTTTCCAGCACCTTGGAGTAGACTTTACCGGGGAGGCTGAGAAGTGTGATACCCCTGTAATTGGCACACACCCTCTGGTCCCCCTTTTTAAAAAGGGGAACCACCACCCCGGTCTGCCACTCCTTAGGCACCGTCCCAGACTTCCACGCAATGTTGAAGAGGCGTGTCAACCAAGACAACCCCTCCACACCCAGAGCTTTAAGCATTTCTGGACGGATCTCATCAATTCCTGGGGCTTTGCCACTGTGGAGTTGTTTAACTACCTCAGCAACCTCCACCAGGGAAATTGATGCCAATCCCCCCTCATCCTCCAGCTCTGCCTCTACCATAGAGGGCGTATTAGTCGGATTTAGGAGTTCCTCAAAGTGCTCCTTCCACCGCCCTATTACCTCCTCAGTTGAGGTCAACAGCGGCCCATCCTTACTGTACACAGCTTGGATGGTTCTCCTTCCCCCCTCCTGAGGTGGCGAACGGTTTTCCAGAAGTACCTTGGTGCCGACCGAAAGTCCTTCTCCATGTCTTCTCCGAACTTCTCCCACACACGCTGCTTTGCCTCTTTCACGGCAGAGGCTGCAGCCCTTCGAGCCCTTCGGTACCTTGCACCTGCCTCCGGAGTCGTCTGGGATAACATATCCCGGAAAGACTCCTTCTTCAGTCGGACGGCTTCCCTGACCACCGGTGTCCACCACGGTGTTCGTGGGTTACCGCCCCTTGAGGCACCTAAGACCCTAAGACCACAGCTCCTCACCGCAGCTTCAGCAATGGAAACTTTGAACATTGTCCACTCGGGTTCAATGCCCCCAGCCTCCACAGGGATGCACGAAAAGCTCCGCCGGAGGTGTGAGTTGAAAGTCTGTTGGACAGGGGCCTCCTCCAGACGTTCCCAATTTACCCACACTACCCGTTTGGGCTTACCAGGTCTGTCCAGAGTCTTCCCCCACCCCCTGACCCAACTCACCACCAGATGGTGATCGATTGACAGCTCCGCCCCTCTCTTCACCCGAGTGTCCAAAACATATGGCCTCAGATCAGATGAAACGATTATAAAATCGATCATTGACCTTTGGCCTAGGGTGCTCTGGTACCAAGTACACTTATGAGCATCCCTATGTTCGAACATGGTGTTCGTTATAGACAATCCATGACTAGCACAGAAGTCCAACAACAAACAACCACTCTGGTTTAGATCAGGGAGGCCGTTCCTCCCAATCACGCCTCTCCATGTGTATCCATCATTACCCACATGCGCGTTGAAGTCCCCCAGCAGAACTATGGAGTCCCCGACTGGAGCCCCATGCAGGACTCCACTCAAGGTCTCCAAGAAGGCCGAATACTCTGATCTCTTGTTTGGTGCATATGCACAAACAACAGTCAGAGTTTTCCCCCCCACAACCCGCAGGCGTAGGGAGGCGACCCTCTCGTCCACCGGGTTAAACTCCAACGTAGCGGCGCTCAGCCGGGGGCTTGTGAGTATCCCCACACCCGCCCGGCGCCTCACACCCTGGGCAACTCCGGAGAAGAAAAGAGTCCAACCCCTATCCAGGAGTATGGTTCCAGAACCAAGACTGTGCGTAGAGGTAAGCCCCACCAGATCTAACCGGTAGCGCTCCACCTCCCGCACAAGTTCCGGCTCCTTCCCCCACAGAGAGGTGACATTCCACGTCCCCAGAGCCAGCCTCTGCTGCCCGGGTCTGGTCCGTCGAGGCCCCTGACCTTCACTGCCACCCATGTGGCAGCGCACCCGACCCCAGCGGTTCCTCCCACAGGTGGTGGGCCCATGGGATGGAGGGATGTCCGCCACGTAGCTTTTTCGGGCTGTGCCCGACCGGGCTCCGTGGCAAACCCGGCCACCAGACGCTCGCTGATGAGCCCTCCATCTGGGCCTGGCTCCAAACAGGGGCCCCGGGGTTCCTCCGGGCAGGGTCACTTCATCCCTTCCTCGATTTTTCATAGGATTTTTGAGTCTCATGATGTATCTCTTCAATGTTGGATGAAGTGAATAGAGAGAATTCAGAGTGAACAGGGTATAGTTCTGTTGTGATGGCATACTTATTGACAGGGCTACACAACAAGCCGCTAAGATTTAGGAGGTGGCTGGTAAGGAGACACTTGGAGCTAATGAAATGTGTCCTTCACTATCTATCAGCTGTCTTGTGACCACTATCAAAGGACAAATCGATAGAGATGTGGCCAAAGATTCTGCAGTGCCTGAATGGGAGTGCTCCCCTCAATGTGTGCCATTTACTCTTCTCTTTGTGCCCCTCTTTGGCTAATGATAATACACTAACTCTATATTAGAAGAAGCTCGCCTTTCATTCCTGGCTGTGGCTTCCTCCTATGTTTAACTACTGTGATTCAGTAAAATTCAGCTGCAGTTAGCAAAGCCTTATTTTAGCTGTCTTACACTCATCATGCTTTATATTAAAGAATTTCTAAGACTGTGTGGTTTACATAAACCAAACCTTTAACTCTAACCTCAACCAGACATCACATTACTGTGGCAACCCAGTATTAAACAATTTCATTTTTAAGTTACAGTAAGTTAAGTTATAGTACAATATCCACAAAGGCAGTGCTTAATTTGTAAATTAGTTTAAATCAGGTTTCAAACAGTTTTCTCAAAGGAGAACACAGGGCAAGTTATTTACGGAGCAGACATGAATGCTGTAACTTAAATTTAGTTTTAGGTACATATTAGTGTGATATATTCACTCATTTTGGTATGTCACATTTATTGAATCCATATAATGACATTGTCCTCCCCCAAAAACGGCATTTGGTGTTTTAAGCCCCCAACGTCGTCTTCCAGGCAGCGCTGCATGGAAGGCACTAGGGTTAAGGAAGGGTTAGGGTTAGGGTTAAGGTTAGGGTTAGGTTGCAGCACTGCCTTGAAGTCAACGGTGGAGGCTTAAAACACCATCGAGCCCCAAAAACACCCGCATAAGTGGTTTGTTCATTTATGTCTGGTGGCGCCCTCTAGTGTAGTAGTAATTGTGACAGGAGCAAAACAGAAAGTAATGTTACCCTAACCCTAAGTATGAGAGCACTTGATTTGAACCCAAACCACAATCTTTCTCCAAACGAAACGATAGTTACGTTATTGTAACTCCAGATTCTGTGAGTATAGGCGTAGCCCTCTAAGCCAGGCTATTGGGTTTATCCCTTTGCGCATGCGCAGTCGTGAAGATTTTCTTTCCCGCCTTGCATACCGCTCAGGCTTCAACTACGTCCGCAAATACTGTATATAAACAGAGCGGACCCGTTGTTCTGCTCCCAACATAAGCTTTTTCTTGTAACTGGAGCAGGTGGCCCGAATCTTAGAGGGCTACGCCTATACTCATAGAATCTGGAGTTACAATAACGTAACTATCGTTCTATTTCGTATAGGTGTAGCCCTCTAAGCCACGCTATTGGGTTAGGGCGAAGCTGATGTAGTCAATGCCACTTGCGACCCAGAGCCCACAAGTGGAACATAGACTAAACTTTTCCCTTCTCTGTCTCTCTCTCTCATGCACTGACAGGAGACTGTATCAGATAAGCCGTTATCTTGATAACGGAGCCTGCCATGGTAATGACTTGGCCTAGCTGGCTGTAAAGCCCAAGCCGTGAATGCAGGCATGCATGATTGGTGAGGGTAGTACATGATTGATAATTATGGGACACCCGTGTTCCTCCCAGCCACCCAGATTGGGGGGGGACCCCAGGCAGTACACATGCAGCGGCACATATCATGATTGTAGGCGTGCATGGTAGTGAGAGAGGATGTAAGAAAGGAGGCTTCCCCAGAGCGCAAAGCACCAGGACCAGATCCCATTGGGGTGTGAGAGAGTGCACGGCGGGTTTCTGTCGTCTGACCCCTTTCAAAAAACGCTTTACTAGAGGGGGTGTAAAACCCATCCTCTCTTCATAGCCTTCGTGGCAGGATGAAATGGCTGCTGCGTAGGCTTTGACTGTGGACGGAGCCAAGTCGTTATCCACCAATGTTTGGAGATAAGTCAACATGAGAGGCAGGGGACACAATATGGGGTCTGGGCAATTTCTAATAGCCGGGCCGAGCGTACGCCGCCATGGCGATTTATGAACGCTGCTGCTGTAACATTGTCTGTCTGTACGACAACATGTCTCCCCGCTACCACTGGGGCGAAGTGCATTAAAACCTTCAGCACCGTGGACAGCTCCAGGCAGTTTATGTGTGGGAGGGGGGGAGGTGGCCATTCTCCTCCCACCACCTGTGATTTGCACATTCCTCCCCAGCCAGTAAGAGACGCATCCATGTACACTGTCACGTATGATGTCACCTTGCCCAGGGGAACCCCAGCTGATAAGGTCCAGGGGTTCCCCCAATATGACAGGTCTGACTGCAGAGAAGGAGGGATGGTCAGCATTCGCCACTTGTGGCGTATGGGGTCGACGTGCTGGCGGAGGAACCACCTCTGGATTTTTCTCATGTGGAGAAGCCCCAGGGGGACCACCATGTAGCCCGCGGACATTATGCCCAGAAGGCGCATGACGGACAGTGCTGACACCTTCACGCATGGTGTGCGACAGGAGAGAGATCAGCGCGTCTTGCCTTGGCGTTGACAGCCTGGCCCTCATAACAATCGAGTTTAGCACTACGCCCAGATTCGATTGTGTGGGAACTAGTGAGCTTTTCTGCCAGTTTATGGCAAAACCCAGTGTCTGCAGGTGCTGCAGAACCGCCACAGTGTGCATTGCAGCCTTTTCCCGAGAGGGAGCCAGGATGAGCAAATCTTCCAGATAAAAGAGGACTCTGACGCCTTTTTTCCGCAACGGCTGAAGTGCTGCCTCCATGGACTTGGAAAAAGTGCGTGGGGCCAGTGAGTAACCGAACAGAGAGTAACCGAACAGTAGCCGGTTGTACTGGAAATGAGCCCCTTGGAAAAAGAAGCGCAGGAATTTCCTGTGCCTGGGAATGATGTGGATGTGAAAGTATGCGTTTTTCAGATCCACAGATATAATCCCTTCTTGATGGCGTTCTCCTCCCCCGGAGGAACGCGGGAAATTGCTCCTTTTGACAGCAGTTCCAGTAGTTCTGACATCATGGCGTCTGATTCTGCCTGGGATGACACAGTTGTCTCCAACGTGCCCATGAAGTGAGGCGGGGGGGAAGCGAACTGGAGTGTGTAGCCCCGTGATATCAGTTTTGACATCCGCGAGTCCATGTGTGTGAGCCTGATCCATGCCGCGCTGTGCTCTGAGCCTGCCGGTCAGGGGCCGGCTGCCGCTGTGATGGGACAGGCGGAGGAGCAGAGGTCGAAGCCTGGGAAGGTGCAGCCACAGCGGAGGCTGTGGGGCGTTTCCTCTTATGGCGGTTGATGGAGCGGTGACGCTGCTGTTGAGGAGCCGCTTTCTAGGAGCCAAGCCGCCGTAGACGCTCCGCTTCCTTGGTCGCCTGGTGAAGGTGGGATGTGGCTGTCTGTAAGCGAGGCCCAAATTGTCCATTGGGAGCTATGGGGCCGTACAGAAGCTGACGTCTGACCTCCGTGGGTAGCTGCGAAATGTGGAGCCAGATGTTTCGCTGGGCGTCTGCCACGCCTGGATCCTTGACAATGCCACCGTGGTCGCCGTGGCAAGGGTAAGGATGGCAGTCATAGCTTTGCCGATCTCCGTGGCTAGCTCCGGAGGAAGAGCCTCTGGGTTGGTGGCCATGGCCGAGACGGCGGTTGTTTTGCGCTGCCAAGCCCTGGGCCGCACATTGGTGAGACCGGTCAGTAACCTGGGCGCAAACCTGATCCTGGGGGGATGGGGGGGTCGGCTTCTGGGGGCCAAAAAAAGTAGCCTTCGGAAGCAGGATGGACGCCAGGCTCTGCTCCAGGGGGGGGACCGAAGGGAAGCCTGCCTCTGTGTCGCTATGAACCAGGGCGAACGGGCCATAGCGAGAGACTGGAGCCTTTAGTTTCCCGGGCTGGGAGAGAGCCTCCTCCACGAATGGCCGAAGCTCCGTAAAGTGCGGCCAGAGTGGAGCCCGTTTGGACGGCGGTTCCTGTGTGTAGACATCACCGCTCAAGAGGCCATGAGTGGGGGCTGGAAGCTCCGCCGGGAGCGCTATGCCTCTCTGGTCCGCCGCCTTTTTTATGATGGGTGGAGCCGCCTGTGGCAGAGGGGAAGACCGCTGAGACGGTGCCCCTGGCCGTTCCGGAGACGGGGAGAGCCATAGTGAGAAGGCATCGATCCCTGTCTCGTGTTCCAGTCCTCCCAGCGTGGAGGAAGGAAAACTGGTGAGGGAATCGTCATACGGGGGAGACGAGTCATCGGACTCGTGCCCGTCGAAGACACCCTCTTCCAGCGGTTCCAGGGCGTCGACGGTGTCACGTCAGTCTGCCCAGCTGCCGTCCCCCTTCTCCGTCGACCTCAAAAGCCAGACAAACGTGAAGCTCTTTAGATAGCAGGCGGGCACAAAACGGGCAGGAGGCGTCGGAGGTGAGAGCCTTGCCGGCGTGAGCGGCGCCGAGGCAGGTCTCGCAGTGGGGGTGGAGATCCGGCGAGAAGATGTAGCCGGACTGGCAGGCAGGGCAGAGGCAGACGCCGCTGGAGCCGGAGGTCTTGACAGTCTTCTTCATACTGCTAGCTTGAAGAAAGAGTGGGAGCAGAACAACAGGTCTGCTCTGTTTATATACAGTATTTGCGGACGTAGTTAAAGAAAGAAAATCTTCACGACTGCGCATGCGCGAAGGGATAAACCCAATAGCGTGGCTTAGAAGGCGAAGCCTATACGAAATAGAACTAAGTAGTTTTTATGCCTAAATTTAACCAAACTGCAGCCATTTTTCAACGTTAACAATGTGTTTTAAACCGCAACCGTTACATTTTGGTTTAGCTCCTGTGGGTAGGTAGAGTAGAGGGTAGGACTAAGCAACCTATATCACTGTATGGTTTGTAGGATTTGTTGCACATAATGGACATGTTGTATTCTCCTTATTCATCGTGAGTTTTCAGTCTCAATTGAGCTTTTGTATTGAACTGTACCTATGTGTTTGTCTGGGGATGTTACGTCCGCCTTTTCCTCAACTGGCATGTTTTCAAATGCTATGTTGAAGAGTTATTTTTACTTTCCGTTGATTGATGATTTACCTCCTTTTTGACTTGTAGAGCAAAGCACAAATCAATAGATAATCCCACTTGGATTCATTCAAATCTTTGAGGGCACTGATGGAGAGGCCTCCCCAAATCTTTGACTTTAAAAGCCACATCATCTCATAAATACTTTAAAAAGAAATCCTTAAGGTATTAGACAGTTGGTGAGAATTTACTTTTTCAGCTGGGTGGCTGATGGCATTAACAGCAATATTTCAAAAGACAAAAATACATCAAAGTGCTTCCCTGGCTCTTAAGTTGAAATGATGACAGAACCCAGTTTGACATGGCTCTCATATGTTACTGAACTATCTATCAAAACCATCAGCCTCTTTCTCTTGAACTGCATGCAGCCAGAGGAAATTAAGCCATTAGAGGGTCCCATCATGAGAGCAAATGTCATCACGGGTTTCATCTCCTGGTACAAGAGAGATGTATCCCTTACATCACAATGGGCAGCTTTAATTTGATAACAGGTAGGAAGAAAACAATAAAACTTGAATATGGGCTGAGACAATCAATAAACATTTCACGCTGGCGTAACACTTTGATATTTAAGTTTTTTTCTTTTCTCATTTAGTATACCCAGGAGAGAGTAAGAAATAATTTCCAGAATTTGTTAAAATTAATACAAATTCAAGCTGCATCCGAGCTTCCTTTTTTATAAGAAATATATAGTAAAATCCACCCGCTGTCAGAATATAGCATAGTGATATTTGATCGAAGATACAGTTTCTTTTCTTCTGCCCAACTTAAAAGGGTGGTGAATGAATTCTTCTGGCAGTGTTATCATATCCTGCTGAAATAAGGCCATCTCACCAGCTCACACAGAGTGAATTGTGGATTGTATATAATTACTGATTCCGACTGGAATATTCCATACTGAGCAAGATAAATTAAATGATACGAATCTCAGTCTTCTTAGTGCTTATTTCCTCCTCCAGTGCACGTAAGACGAAAGCACTAATATTAGATATGTTTTTTTTTTTTCATTTCGGGGGCATGAGAGCACACAGCATTTACTGGCTGGAAAAGCAATTATCATGAGTTCTTAAGAAGGTTGCAGACAACAGGCTCTGTAGTTTGGGAAAGTTATTTTTTATTATAATTGAAGTGTTTTTAATCTGAAATTTGGTGTAAAATCCAACTTATAGTACCGGGAAACCAAATGTGTCTAAACATAAAAGACATACTTATTTTATCATCCTGGATGCCTGCAACAATACACACTGCTACAGTAATTGTTCCTGTGAAATGATTTATCACAAACTCGAAAAGTAATGGTGGATTTTGAACCAGAAGATGCATATGCCTTTCTAATTTCATGCACACTAAGGCCAGTCTGTCATTGTTAGACAGAGTAATGAAATAATTGCTTTGGTATTTGAAATGTCAAAGCTGTGGCTGTCTTCTGTGAGGTTAATGACTCATGGAAAACACAAGGGTGCTGTGTTTGGTTGTTGTTTTTGGCTGCATATGTGACTCCTCAAGTGATTTTTCTTTTCTCTGCCTTTGAGAAATTACTTCACGTTTTGTGATTTAAGGAGAGGGAGTTGTCCCTCTAAATGAGCCATTTTGTCATAAAAGAAAAGGGGGATAGAGGGATGTATGGAGGGGTAGACAGACACATAGCAAGACAAATGTATTTAATGCCATTTTCTGATTACCTTACCATATGTTCAGAGTATGTTTCAAACTTTCTATGAAAACATTGATTCTGTTCAGTAAGCTAAATGTCACTTGTCTTGAAGAACTTACTTAGGAAGGAATATTGACATCCTATTCCGTAGGCTTTTAACGATTATATTGAGGCCTGTTTGAAGAAATGAAAGGGGAGAGAGGGGGGAATGACATGAAGCAAAGGGCCGCAGGTCGGAGTTGAACCCTGGCCCGCTGCGTCGAGGAGTAAAGTATAGAGGTTCACTCCTCGACGCAGCGGGCCAGGGTTTGACTCCGACCTGCAGCCCTTTGCTTCATGTCATTCCCCCCTCTCTCTCCCCTTTCATTTCTTCAGCTATCCTGTAAATAAGGGCCTAAAAATGCCCAAAAAATTATCTTAAAAAACAACATTTGCCGTACATGTCAATTCAAAAGGTGTATTTAAATATGTCAAACAGGCCTCAATATAATCGTTAAAAGCCTGAGGAATATAGCAATATTCCTTCCTAAGTAAGTTCTACTACCCTGGCGCCCAAGCAAATGTTTTCTTAAAGCAATAATGAGGGAGTAGATTAGTATACTGTACTGACATTTTGTGCTGCTAATGGCAAGAATTGCCAGATTATTGCGTAGCACTGTCATGATTGTTTAGATCTACATTTAAGATTTTAAGCCATGCTAGCGGTGTGGCTATAGGGATGGCTCCGCTGCGGCACATCCTGTTTGAACAGCCCAATTGGTTAACACCGGCACCGAAAGGAATCGGGCAGCGCTTCCCGGCCCTTCGGGGAGCTTCTGCCTTCTGTCTGAACCCGGCGTAAGCATCAAACATGTATGGCTAAATCTTTCTGTTTCTAGCCATCTTGATGCCCAATGCTCTTTCACCAATCAACCTAGCGCAAGCAGTGGTGGTGGGCGGAGCGCTAGGCCAGATCCAGAATATCTCAATGAGGGAGAAAGAGTAGATGTGCTTCTAGGCACTTTTCAGAGTTTTTGGAAAACCACGTTAAAGAAAATATCAATCATAGTATGGGTGTGCCCAACTTAGAATTTTCATAGTCAAGTCTTGCCTATCGTCGACTGATCATCGAATCATGTGGGTGGGAGTCGACCGTTTGTCAGTGATCATGGAAAATGAAAGTTAAATCTGTCATTGGGCAGTTGGTTTTAATTCCCCCACTTCCAAAAAGATTCATTAAAAGCTTCAAAGATTAGCGAATGTTGCAGGGAAAAGTTGCAGCAGTCTGAAGCGGCCCGGAGACTCTACGAGCGCCCGCAAGCACTTTAAATGGTTGAGCGACCTAAAGAGAGACTGACATTGTTTTCGTCGTTTCATCACTATAAATGCAGCTCTAGCAAGTATCCCACTATCACTATCCTCATTCATATTTAGACGCAACAACTGATATCCGGCTACAAAAAAGCCTGAAAGTTGAAAGTTAGGACGAAAGTACAAAGAGTCGTGCTATGAAGATACACCGTTTCGTTCCACTGGTGTAAACTGGCAGTTTCCAGAATACTGCAGACATGGCTGCATTGCAAGCAACTGCAAGTTTACACTTGTCTCGTCCAGAGGCTTTGGTCTGAACTGGACTTCACAAGTCTGATTCAACTGTGAAAGTGGCAGTCGAATCCAGCTCTTTCCATCGAAGAATAGAATATTCGACTATTCGGGGTCACCCCTAAATCATAGCAGAGTATTTTTATATACTTTAAAACGTGTCTGGAGGGGGACTTTAACCTTTGACCCTTATGAGCAAAGTTATGAGGGAGTGATGACATTTGTGGCAACCTGTTTACCATGCACCAATGGCACACTACCTGGTCTGGCACTGGCAGAAGTGATTAAACGGCAGCTGTCGGAAGATGTGATTTTATCTCTCCCAAACAGGAGTAGAGCCGAGCTGACAGCAGCAACACTTACATCTCACTTGGGATGGGCTCGACCAAGACAAATGGAATTATGTCTTTCTCTCATTTTGTCAAGCGCCTTATCTGTCTGAATCGATGCAGCTTTCTCCTGCAGGGTGGGGGGTGCAGGAGGAAATGTGAGTACAGCCGTTGCAGGTAGACAACAGTAATTGGACTCTTTCCATTCTCCCTTTTGAGTCTGGAGTAAAGTGAAACTTCTTCCTGACTGGAAGAAAATATAGCATAGGGGGAGCGGCAGAGATAACAATGAGGCAGCTGAGTCTTAAGCTCTACATCAACAGTGTTACTGTATGCACTGTTCACTCGTCAATGACAAAATGTCACTTTAAATCTGAAATATGTCTGTGTGCTGATACAGTTGAGCTGTCTGTGTGTACTTGGAAACTTCTAATATAATCACATAATCAGACAACTCTTGCACAGTATCTGCTGTGTATGAGAGTGGTCAGGTTGTCCAAGTGCGTATTTAAACAGAATTAAACACACAGATTAAGATACAGAAGAGACTCAAGTGATGCATATTTATAAGAGGGAAGGAGGGAAAGAAGGACAAGTATGTAAGGAGTATAAATTAGTCACGCCAGGCAACATTGCAATTATTTTTACATTTCTATTTTTTTTTTACAAAATAGACAGGATTGCATGCAATTCAATTTCCATTCTGTAGTTTCAAATTATATCTAAATGTCCACACCTCGGTGTTCTCAATCGTCATGAGTGTGAAAGTTAATTATGCATGATCGACACAGTAATTTGACAAAATAATCCTAACTCAAGGTCCATTTACTAACTATCTTTTCCAGAGACCACTAAGCCATGACAACTGAACAAACGCAATCCGCGGATGAAGAGAGGGTTGGCCCCGGAATAAAACAGAATGTGGACCTAGAATTAGTATTTTGGATTTAAAATTGGAAATATTAGTTAGTTTGTAGGAACATGAAATGTTACATAGACTGATGGACGGATGATTTGATTACCAGAACAAGGAAACCTTTGTATTCCATGTGTCTGCAAACTGCTAATAACATATCTGCAAAATGGACACTGTAAATACATCTTTTTTATTATTATTTCTGCTCCTGGCAACTAAAGTAACATTTTAATAATTATTCTTCGGCAGCTCAGAGCACCCTCGAAAGGTTACAGTAAGATCATGTTCTTATTTAAATATTAAAAACTTGAATCAAAGGACAGGAAGCATTGACCGTCTTTCCCTAACCTTTTCTGGGCCTTTAGCTTAAACCTGACAATATGTGGGATGTAGATGTAAACCTCAATCTCTGATTTCAAAATTCTGTACTTAGTTCACTCCAGCATCCACTCTAACACCCAGCTGCTGTGCAGTATAAATATGTCACACTGGTAATATATTAACAAATGTGTAATTCATAATATCTATTTCTATTACATTTTTTACACTAATTGTAGATGCTATATGTCTACTATTTTGAAGGTGAAATGCAAAACAGAAACATACCGAACTTTCTATTTCAATTATCTTTACAGAAGCATTTTTACTTACTGTATAATGGGAGTGTTATCAGGCTCCAACCATGAACTCCTCTGCCATTTGGTTTGCCCTTTGCATTTGCCAGAACTCCTAGCCTTTTTAAATGCAGAGTAGAGTGTGTGGAGATGCGCAACCCCTGTGTGTGTGTGGGTGTGTGTGTGTGTGTGTGTGTGTGTGTGTGTGTGTGTGTGTGTGTGTGTGTGTGTGTGTGTGTGTGTGTGTGTGTGTGTGTGTGTGTGTGTAACAGCACACAAACAGGCACAAACACACATTTTCACCTCATTCATTCACATTAGCTGCTTTTCACCCTGCTTATGCAGAAAGCCTCCATTTCCAGGTGTACATTTTTTTCATTACAAGGGGAATTGAAAAGGAGATGGGGACTACTTTTTTGCCTTTCTCCCAGTGATGAGTTCATGCATTTGAAGAGGAGCTTTGTCACCTGGGAATTAGCACTCCGTGCATGCACCCTCTCTGCTCTCCCAGACGGCCTTTACATCATCTGAGGCTGAAAAAGAGCTGGGGAGAGAGCAGGCGTCATGCTCAGAGAAGGAGAGATCCAAAAAAAGGAGAGAAGAAAAAGGAATCCTGTCACTACATGTGTGCATGTGCAACATTGAATAAAACTAATGTTATATATTAATACATATTTGCGCAGCCTGTGGAAATGCATACTTAATGTGGGGATTGTCAACACATTATTTTTTTATTTATTCCATTGTAATAAGAGTGGTCATATTTAACCCTTGTGTTGTCTTCCTTTCAACCTTGAAAAAAACACTTTTTTGACGCCTTTTTTCACAGTTTGTTTTTGCTTTTTCCAACGTTTTAAATTTTAAAATTTTTCTTCTACACTTTTTCAGCGCTTATTTCTACGTCCCATATTTTCTGATATAAAACAAAAATTTTAAATGTGTCAGTGTGACCCGAAGTCAACACAAGGGTTAACCACAGCGCTATCTTGGGAGGGCTAAGACTGCCTGGAAGACAGCACCTCATCTGAATTTAACAACCTGCAGGCTGCACTGTTCCTCCCACACATGCCAGCCATGGCAGACAGCCTGTATTAAAATAAATCAAATAAATAAATATTGTAAAGGAGAGACTTCAGATGTGTGCGTTTGTGAGTGTGTATGTGCATTTATTCTATGTGCACGTTTTTTGAAAAGTAAGTGTGTTCATATCATATTTCTGCTTGTGTGGGTGTGTATTTTAGCCATGCTGGTGAATATGTGTGCAAGTGTGTCCATAGCAGATACACTAAGTGTCAAAGCCAGCTGCTTGCTTATGATGGCACTGCTCATTAGTTGGCTGTTAGGGCTATTCTGGACTCCTTGGAACTCTGATGGGGCGAATACTTCAGAGGATTTCACAGTCAGCAAGGTACCAATAAGACACCTGGCATGGCCGGTATGTATGTATGTATATATGTGTGTGTATGTGTGTGTAACAGTTTCAGTAGAAAAACAAGAGGTGCCTTATGTGGCCACAAAAACAAGATAATCCCTCATTTTGAGTAAAAAAATCTATGATTAAGCCTTTTTACATCAGATCATGTGCTTTTTTTCCCCCCGAGGACATCATATAAATCTATTGAAAAGGTTTTGAATCATCAGCTGTATAATAGTACTCTATTGTCATCTAAACAATCCAATTAATTTGTCACTTTTTGACAGTGTAATTAGCAACCATGATCCGACATGAATGTTCAGATTATAAAGCTCCTGAACTCATAATTCTCAAAGTTCCTCATTATTGGGCAGAAGCATCATTTGCAGCGCATTCTAAAGTTGAAATTCAGAGAAGTGCACTATATACGGAGAGGCATTCTTTTTTGCCTTTTTCAATTGAATGCTTCTGTGCATCCAGTGCAGACCCTCATATATTAACTTTGCTAAGTCTAATCACTTGATGCAGGGTGGTTTTACATTCATCTGGCATTGACATTATGCTAGTGAAAAGCAGGGAGCGCTTTGTGGATTTATCTTCAACTCCCACGCAGTTCTTGGCTTCTAATTTTCTGATAACGTCAGAACACGAGTTCTCCCCCTAAAAGACACAACTTGAAACTCCAATGTGCAATTACAGCAGAATGAAAGTCTGGGACTCTTTCATAACATAAGACCACAATAGAAGCCCTGAAAAAATCCCAGTGGTGTTTTGTCCAACTGCATTTCTTGTTACATGATTGTGTTCGAAGGCAATAGATGTAGTGTTGATTTTAGGAATTATTTTTTTACCCGCTGTTATGTGTGAAACTCTTCCCTGAACCATAGTGGCTCAACCTCCAAATCCTCTGAAAAACGGGCTGCTAGAGTCAGTTCCTGCCCTGACTAGCCCTTATCTTAGGATACAGCCTGTTCTAATGTCTGACAAAATCCAGACAGATTAGCCCTGACTAGAAGTTAAACGAGTCACCTTCAAAGCCTCAAAGACTACAATCTGTTACCACTGAGCAAAAGGTCCTCGAGAGCGCAAGCTGTGTAGTCCACGATGATGGAAAGAGATCACAATTTAGATGCAATTTTTTTCTGAAATGAAAAAGATGGATAGGTTACTGATAAAATGCAACTTACAGGGTATTCAGAAAATGACACTGTTTAAAACCAAGAGGTTAGATGCTGCCTTCTTTTCATACACTTTATTATCTTTTGCTGCAGTGAAAAACTATGTTTTTACAAATAACTGCCTTGAACAGGAAAGGTGGTGTGGCTTCCTCTGTGTTTTGTGCTTCATTCAGCAAAAATATGTTTTTGCATTACTTTATTGTCATTGTAGCTTGTACCACACATGCATGCATGCTCACACAAGCTCACACCCACACATAAGTGCACCTGCCATACAGATACATACTAAGAATAAGAAAGAAAGATTAAAAAAAAGAAGTAATACAAATAAGTGGAATATTAGAAGCTGCTTTTTGAATCTTGTGGCAAATGTTTTTTGCATCTTATAAATATATGTTTGTGATGTTGATGGGGGTGGTGTGACAGTGTGTTGTGTAGTTCAGTTCGATGGGGCCCTGGGGTAGAAGCTGTTTTTGAGGATGGAAATGCTGGACTTGTGGCACCTTCCCGATGGCAGTAGAGAGAAGAGATGCTGATATTGGTCATTTGGCTATAAACACATAGTTATCATGCAAGATCTTACTTACTTACGCTTTACATGCCAAGTTAGCAGGTTAAATCTAGTCTCCGATGGCATTGAAATCAAGAAATATATTCATTGTAAATGGGGGGGAAACCCTTTCCTTGGGATTTAGTGGGAAACCAGCGTGGCAAGACCACTCCTTTTTTTCTTTTGTAGCTTTTTGCTACATCAAAGCTAGACTAGAGACATATCTGTAATGCTTCTTTCTGTATTCAGACTATTATTTAGATAAAACATCTCTATCATTTCAAACTACTACTGCTATTGATAGATTTGATAATAGAATAGATACAATAGATCAGTAAGAAACTATTATTCATCACTCAATTGCATTAGTACTTTTAGTAATTAGTATGTCAGTGCTCAGAAGCATTTCAAACATTGTGTTAATGAGCATTCATTTTTCATAAAAAAGGAATAATTATCTCCTAAATAATCCGATAATTATCTCCTACAGCCATTGAAGACAAAATTTCCTGGTCCGCCAACCTTTTTTTTCTTCAAGGTAAAGTTTGCCCTCATTTGCATGGATGCATGAATTCCTTTTAATTTTCAACTCCTCACTTTTTTTCTTGCTGACCACTCTTTACTTGAATGCCTTGAATAAAATGACCCAAATGGCAGACTTTGACCCAAAAGCACAGGGAGAGAAATGAGTGTAGTCGGGCAAGTTCAGCTTTACTCAGTTCAAAGGTAGGCAGGGGTCAAAACCAGGAGATATTGGGAATATTGGGATATAGGAAATATTCTGACAAGGGGCTGGCAGAGGAATCTAAGAATCAGGCAAAAGGTCCATACAGAAACATCATGCAAAACACACTTTTCAGAAATGCTGGGAAGCTCAGCAAACACTCTAAACAATCTGGCAGATGAACAATGGATGTGGGCAAGAATAGAGAGTGGCTGAGTAGGAATGAGGTGCAGGTGGGCGGGGAAGACCAGGTGAGGGGGATGAGGCGATTGCAGATGGCTAATGGGAGTAGTAGGACATGAAACGACAGAAGAGTTATTGATATTTTGATTATGTTTTTGCTTTTTTTGTAATTTATCTTTCTAAAGCATAACTGCTGTTGAAGGCTATTTGGTTAAGATGATTTACCATTTGTTTTGGATGATGTACCATAAAGAATGCTATTGCAGTAGTCGATTCTGGATGTGATGAAGGCATAGATCAGGATTTCGCCAGCAGAAAACTTGAGTGATGGGTGGAGATGGGCAATGTTTTGAGGTGGAAGAAGGCAGTTCTGGTGATTTGATTGATATGGTGCTAGGAGAGTTTACTGCCAAAATAACTCTGAGGTTGCAGATATGTGGGGAGGGAGACAAAGTGGAGTTATCGATAGTGAGGCAAAAGTTCTGAGTGGTTTTGGTGAGGGATTTGGGACCGACCATATCTGATTTGTCAAAGTTAAGTTTGAGGAAGTTGGTTTGCATCCATGATTTAAATACACTGAGACAGTTAGACGGAGTGGAGTAAGTTGCAGTGGTGATGGATTTTTGTGGAAATGTAGAGCTGAACGTAATCGGTGTAGCAGTAGAAGCGACCATGAGATAGAGACCATGACGTCGAATGATGTTACCAAGAGGGAGCATGTAGAGGATGAACATAAGAGGACCAAGCACCGAACCCTGGGGGACGCCTTGGGACAGAAAAGCAGGGGAGGAGGTGCAGTTGTTGATGTTGAAGAATTGTTGTCTATTTGTGAGATATGACCTTAGCCATGAGAGGCCGGTACCAGTGATGTTGAGGGAGGACACAAGGCGGGAGATAAGAATGGTGTGCTTGATGGTGTCGAAGGCTGCAGTGAGATCGGGGAGGATGAGGATGCTGAGGTGACCAGAGTCTAAGGAGAGGAGGAGGTCATTGATGACTTTGAGGAGGGCTGTTTCTGTGCTGTGAGCAGAAGTTGGATTTAAATGGTTCGAACAGGACATTGGAGTTGAGGTGGGCTTTGAGTTGGAAGACGACAACAAGTTCCAGTATTTTTGACAGAAAGGGAAGGTTGCAGATAGGCCGGAAATTGCTCATATTAGCAGGGTTGAGTCCAGGTTTTTTGATGATGGGAGTGACAGCACCAAGTTTGAATGTTTGGGGAACTGAACCGGAGCTGAAGAATGAGATGATGATGTCCGTGACGAGTAAGGAGACAGCTGGGAGACAATCCTCAACCAGATTGGCTGGGATGGGATCCCAAACACATGTGGAGCTTCTCATTCTAGCCATTAAGTTGGGCAGTTCCATTTGGGAAACGGGGGGGGGGGAACAGAGACATGGGCTAAGTGATAAAACGGGGGGACACAGGTCGGGAGGTGGAAACAGGTGGGGAGGTGGTCAGGTTACTGTATATATTGTCAATTTTGAAAGTAGGAGGTCTTAGTTTATGTTTGGTTGATATGTATGTATTGTGCTGTTAAATAATGTTGGGATAAAATGCTGGGATGTTTGGTTTGTTGTTAGTTAATGTGTCTTAATAATTCCCTGAGGGGAAATTATTAAGACACATGTAAATTACCAGACACATGTAAGTGACCAGACACAAATATTCCTTCAAAAATTTAATATGGCATGAGGAACAAAACAGAAAATATAAACATGACTATGGATTGGCTGGAGTCGTGACATTGATTCATCACGTACAAATAAAAAATGAATACATGAAGACATCTCATTGTGGCACACCTCGTCTTGCCTTGTCTTTTTAGGCAAATTACAACTTCCACGCTTTCTTGTGAGTGTAAAAATAAGTCATTTAAATAAATGACAAAAGCAGTTGTTTTAATGTGAAGGACTGTTGCTCACAAAATGTTTTTTTAACTGTTGAGGACAGCTCATTTGTATTATTTTCCAGCTTGCAATGCATGTTCTTATTTCTAAATGATGACCATCTCTCCAAAAATAATCGATTGCTTCAGTAATTGTGTTGTTAATTACACTAGACCAGAGGTGCCTCCTGCTCAGTTTTACTCTATTTCCCCGTAACCATGAGGAATTACAGAATTTAGAAATTGATTGATGTTGGTGGCCATCAGCTTCTTAATCCTGCACAGTGCTTCTCAACTGTATAACATTGCATTACAAATTGCCAGTGTGCTAATGGAGACTCATGAATAATCCAAAAGAATGAGTGCTCGACAGTTAGTCCTTGTGCACATAAACATGAGTCAGACCTCACATCTAATTTATTAACGTGTGAAATCCACATTTGAAAAATACGAAAAGTCCCTTATGTAGCAATCACCATTACTTGAAGCTTTCCCCCTGCTCTGGAACATTTTAATCACTGGTAAACATGTTGCAAGCAATGGGAAAATAATGAAGATTAAGTCAGGAAGAAATTGAGCAGGATTTAAATTAAGCTGCTGACGCTCCTGCATCATGGTGGCATAGAACATTAATTATTACAATATAAAAATGCCCTGAAGCCTGCTAAACACTTTATCTTTGTTGCCTGCAATGTTTCAATCTCAACATTGTTCAACGCTAGTTTAGCGAGAACAAAGAAGGCCTTTGAACGGTCTGTTCACTAATGAATGCAAAAAAATTGTCTAGCACCTCCTCCACGTGTGTACATTATTCCTTTTCGTGTGTATGTGGTTGTGTCACATACTCATTGCTTGAATTCCTGGATGCTGTGTTTTTTTTTTTTAATTACTTTTAATGAAAACCTTTAAACACTTCATCATGACCACCTGATGTATAAAAGAATAGTAAAAGATTTAAGGAGTATCATTACCAGTTATCACAGCATGACAATTTCATTAATTACAATCATGTGATTAACTGTCTGTCAGAGCAAAGGAGGGCAGCCAAGACATAACTTAGAAAAGCTTTTTAACTGGAAAAGAATGTAAGAAAGTGCCTGGTTAACCGAAAACTGTTTTTGCAAGGTTTCATACTCAAATGGATTGTATTTAATACTGTAGATGTGGGGGCAGCTTAAATGTGAACCTCTGAAATAAAGCACCTTTTTGCACTTTGCCAGTTGCTTCTGTAAGCCAATGCTGTCTTTAGGGACCCATAAAAGTATACTGAGCAGGTCAGTTCTGTCTAAACTGAAAAGAGCACTAGCACATTGTATAAAGCATTTGCATGAAGTTAGGAGACTTTTAAGAGAGATTTAAAACAGAATGGCTAAAATGTATGTACAAGAGGGCATCCTGCTTTTAAGCCAGTGCTCCAAAAAGCTGGATCCTACAAAAAAATCCAACTGATTAGTGACTTTTTATACACCCTAACCAGGGCACAGTAAATGTCTACATTTGCAGATTCATGCCCCCAGTTTGTAATGCAGGCTTTCCTTTAAAACATTTTTGGTTTCCAAGCCCAGGCCGAGATAACCCTGATGAGATCATTGAAGTTAATTTTTTCCAACTTGTCAAAAAGCTCCTTTCAGAGCCACAGAAGACATATAACTGCATTCACAGGCCAAGTAGTACTCCCCATGACTACTAAATTCATCTTCATGTCTACAATCGGTTGGGTGCTCCATTTAATTTGCATTTATAGATTCTTTTTGGAAGATTAAAAACACACAACCTTAGGACTGTATTGCCTTAAAGGGTAGTTATTAGTTAATGTGTAGGTAAAATAGTTGCCTAATTACACATCCAGCATACAGCATTTAGTATTGAGTAATGTCTAAAGTTTTCAAGTTTAATATTCACTCTCCTGTTAGTTGTAGTTTGGTCTCTTATCAATGTCTCTTTAGCTGCTGAATGCTAAACATTCTTCACCAGCTAGTCACTAACTCTGTCTGCTCTTTAGTGCTGTGCACCTAGTGTACAGTGGATTTACAAGGGCTTTCTTTGCCTGCTGCTGCAGAAAATTGGGTTGATCCGCGAGACTGAACCCATACAGCAAATGTGTCACCCGTTTCGAATGTTATCACTCGATTGAATGAGCGTTATAAGTGGTTGTCAGCCTTATAGATATGACGTAGAAGGGGCCTGCTACACCTACTAGTAGGTTCAGAAGGCCTTTATTATCTATTTACCTGGTAACGGTCGCAGTGTTAAACACGTGGTTAACATGTTATGAAGTGAAACAAAAGTACTTGGTTAGGTTTAGGAAAACATGGTTTAGGTTAAAATAAGTACTCTTGTAACATAACTTACGTTTCACTTGTTACGTTAATTTCACTTTTACACTGGACGAGAACGTCGGTCTCCTGGGTAAAAGTCCTGTGTTTACCCATCCATCCGCCCCGACCACCTCGCTATGCTGACTTTCTCCCTCTATACTACGTCACCTGACTTCCTCCTTTGCTCCTATTGTAATTACTAAAGCCAGTATTTTGAACCTTTTGGTCCAGATTACCAATGGATGACAACGTACTGAGCCAACTAGGAGGTAGAATACGATTATTATTATTATTATTATTATTATTATTATTATACGGCCTCATATCTAGGGTAGTTATAACTGATAATGCCCATTAAATTGGTTGATAACATTGGAAGTGTTTGAATGTATTGTAAAACCAAAACAATGAGATAAAAGAAGCTAAAAAGCTGAGTATAGCTGTAGAGTAACTCTCTGTGGGTTCTTCAGAGTGACCCCTTTCACATTACACATTGCCATTTATAGGGAATGTATTAATAAGTGGATTATTAAATGTACCCCATATGGCTTAAAGTATAAGAGTGGGATACACATTACACTGAAGAGGTTGTAGAACCGATTCTTTTGAAATGGGAAGCACCACGTGCATTTGCTCAGATTTTTACGGAGTATTCTGAGGTTCCAAAGTCCCTGACCCCAGGCATTACACTAAAAGCAAATCCATGTTTTTTAAAGTCATTTTCCTAACCCCACCACATAAATTTAATAATTTTCCCTCTTGGTTGATGTGCTTTCAGGCAGTCATGCGTGCAACATAACCCCTGGCAATAACTCCAAGAGGCCTGGAAAGGTGACCTCTGTGAATTGCATGTGTATGACTAGGCATTGTCAGTAAGAGGCGATAATAGTATGCACAGTTGAATTCTCCATCATACCCAGAGGTATGTATGTGACAAATGGGATATATTTCATGGTGGGGAGAGAGAATGGCAACAGTTTGGGGACATGCAGTTTGGGGACATGCCCTCCTCAAAATACCTGACAAATGTCATTGCTTTTAATTAGATTAATGTGTGATTCTGTAAACAACCACAGGAGTGACTTGTTGCTGATGGACGTTGCCACTGCACACTTCATTAAAGCAGTTTATTGTTAAGTCATTGTAATTACAGTAGAACTGACACACAATATGGCTGTAACTCATTAGTGGGCTAATCCAAAATAACTGGATACTAATGCAGGCCTTCACCCAGTATGTTACACAAGACAATTTACAAGATCAGATTGGTGTCTAGTTTTAACATTTGATGATCTTTGAGATTTATTTAAATTTGATTTATAAATCTCCAATCTAGTGTGCCTTACCACAGTGTCCTTGATGCTTGTTTTTGAATGAACTATGCCCTGCTTCACTCATATTTGAGCGCTGTCCAGTTCTCCCACAGTCCTTTATTGCAGTCCAGTGAACTGCTTTCTTGCTTTGAATTCATTTCAGCCACAGTATTGTGCTTCTATCTCTTCTTCTCTCAGTTGAAAGAAAGGCTGCTTGTTTGATGTATGTTAAAAGATGGCTATGATTCAGAAAAATATCTTAAAGTAAGAAATCTGTGACAGGCTTGATTGAATGGATGCATGTCACACAATAGGGTGTGTAGGAAGCAATTCTGTTTTGCACAAATTTGCTTTTAAATCAAGAGATGAAGAATAGGTGAGTTACGCCATTATGCCATTATAACATCCAGTGGGAAATATATTACTGGCCACGCTGTGCCATTGACAAGTGATCTGAGTCAAAATGTTCTACTAAGTATTTACCATACGGGTTGACAGGATCTTGTCCATGAAGACAACATTAGAGGCCAACACTATTAGAGGTGGATTTGTGATTCTGCTAATAGCGTGTACACATAAATTGGTAGCCATTTATCCTTTACTGAGGTTACAGTGTCCTTGGTGCGGTAATCCATTTAGCTCTTAAAGAGTCCTCATCAGCCATGCATACTCGAATAGTACATGGTGCATGGGGCCATTGTCAAAATGTGAGAAAATGGCCCTCGGTTCAACTAACACATTTCTGTATGAGTTTCATAAAGAGGAATCAATACCAGTGACAGAAACACTGCAGCAGGGCATAGTGCCTCCGTGAGGTAATAGACTAACTAGTGGCTTGACAAAAACTGGAATGAGTCAGTGACCATGACACAGGCCCTGTGGCTGTAAGGTAATATTTTGCAATATCTCTGTGAGGTTTCTATGGTCTGACAGACCAGTCAACATTAGTGAACTGCAACAACACTGAACTAAGAAACTTGAAATTCCGTAGTCATCAAGATGTAGAAGAAAATCCCACTCTTACACACTGAAATGCTGTCATACTGTTGTCCATTTTGTTATTTGGAGATGCATTGCATTCTGCAACTAAGCATCTACAGTAGACATGATGCAAAACGAAAAATGTTCTATAGCAGGTAAAATAAAATTTGATGTGTGAAATGGGTTTGACAAAATATCCTCCGAACTGCAGTAAAATGGCTTCTCTCGCCCCTCATTCATTCAGTCATTCAACGGTGAAATCCATTACAGATGAGGCAGAAAAACGCTCTTTATCCACCGGAAGTTGCCTCAACAGGCCAGAAGGCAATGTTAGTAAGAAGACATCTGAGTAAGATACATGGCACATTTTGTGACAGGCAACCCTCTTGCTGATTTTCCAGAGTGCTTTTTGTCAACTACATGTAGAGTAAAACCTGCTTCTCAGGTCAGCTAATGTTTTTGGGGGTTTCGAAAGGCATTTTAGAAAATATAAGAAGTCAGCATCAGAGAGGTGGCGGAGAAAGTGGACAGCCCAGCAGCAAAAATGTAAATCAAACATTTTAGGTTGGAAAATCTGTCTGCAAGCAATGGTGATGTTCTGAATTCTGGCCCCTGACCAAAGCTCACATGGGGTCATGAAACACTAGGTATAATCCAGCTATGGGCCCCTGAATTATTGGGGGTTTTCCTTCTATTCTGCACCCCTGTCTGTAAGATTGGAATATGCAGAAGTGAGGTTTTCAGATGGATGTAACATTTAGTGCACAATCCCATTTACCAAAACCAGTACCTAAGTACTTGACTGTAACAGTTAGTCATAGCTAGTCAATCATCATAATGCACTAAACATATTACAATGCAAATGATATATTCCTCAAGATTCTTGAAATTCCTTGAGATACTTGTGAAATGTTGCAAGGTAATATCTCTCACTGCGGCTGCTGACATAGCACTTTTATGTGACTGAGATGTTCACAAAGACCGGAAGCTATGGGAAACAGCAAGTCTACCTTTGTCCACGTGCCATATTTACATCTTGTAACTGTAAAAATATATAGAAAGTGTTCTTTCCCCCCTGTTCTTCTCCCTGTACACCAACAGCTGCACCTTCAGTCACCAGTCCGTCAAGCTTCTGAAGTTTGCGGACGACACCTCCCTCATCGGACTCACCTCTGATGGAGACAAGTCCGCCTACAGGTGGGAGGCCGACCACCTGGTGACCTGGTGCAATCAAAACAATCTAGAGCTCAATGCTCTAAAGACAGTGGAGATGGTTGTGGACTTCAGGAGGAACTCAGCCCCACCTGCCCCCATCACCCTCTGTGGCTCCACATTTGACACTGTGGAGTCTTTCTGCTTCATGGGAACTATCATCTCCCAAGATCTCAAGTGGGAGCTGAACATCATCTCTCTCGTCAAGAAAGCACAACAGAGGATGTACTTCCTGTGGCAGCTAAAGAAATTCAACCTGCCAAAGACAATGATGGTGCACTTCTACACAGCCATCATTGAGTCCATCCTCACATCCTCCATCACCATCTGGTACGCTGCTAGCACTGCCAAGGACAAGGGCAGGTTGCAGCGTGTCAGTTGGTCTGCAGAGAAGGGGATTGGCTGCAATCTGCCGCCACTCCAGGACTTGTATGTCACCAGGACTCGAGCTTCAGCGAGCTGGAAAGACTGTGGCTGATCCCTCCCACCCCGGACACAAACTCTTTGAGACACTCCCCTCTGGCAGGAGGCTGAGGTCCATCAGGACCAAAACCTCACGTCACATGAACAGCTTTTTCCCCTCCGCCACTAGCCTTATTAACAAGGCCCGGAAACCACCCTGAAACTCCACCCCTGGCTCTTCAATCCACTGTTCTCTCTCTCTGCTATAATGCTCTTTATTTTTTATTTCTATCTTTATTTTTAATTTAATACATACTGTGTACATATACTTATATTTATACTTATATTGTTTATACCTATACTTATATTGTTTAATATCCCATCTAGAGAATGCGTGACGTGCACCAACAACACCAAAACAAATTCCTTGTATGTGTTAAAAAAAGTACTTGGCAATAAAACCCTTTCTGATTCTGAAAATAAGACACATTAGTAAGCTTACACATTGTATTTACTGACCACCGTCAGCTAAGTAAGCTTTGACTTACAGTTAGCTTTGTTGGCACCAAGCTTTTTTACATAGACAAAGGATATAGGGTAGAATATACAGTCTACAGCATGCTGCATCTTCTAAGATGTCAATGGTCTCTCAGTCAACTGCTTCAAGAACGGTTTGGTACTTGAATAATCTCGTTCAAGTTGAGGGGTTCACAAAACACATCATGCCCTAAACTTCACAGTCTGGCAAGGTTACAGATACTATAAAAATATTTATGAAATAAAGGCCATTATAAGTAACTATGGCAGCCAGGTGATTGACACTGGAACGATTGTAAAATGTGCATTTTTATGTTTCTAAAAGTGATTAGTCCACTTCTTTTAAAGGTGCAATATGTAATACTGACAGGTAGTGTTTAAAATAGTTACTGCAGTACAAATTCAAAATACTCGAGAGAGTTGTCTCCCCCGACCCCTCCTCCCCAGACTCGAAGTTCACGGAGGTTGCCAGGCTGAGATCGCAGCATCCACAACAATGTTGCTAGATGCTTGTCTCACATAGCCAGATATTACTTCATAGCACAGCGGAGTAGCTACTAGTAGCTCTCTACCCACCTGACAGGCACACTTTTTCGGCTTAGAATTACGGTAGGAACCGCTAAAAACACAACAACCTCGCTGTCCTCTCCACCCGACGGACAGATAACACTTCCTCGGCTTAGAATTACAGTGAGAACCGCTACAAATAACACTACCTTGCCGTCCTCTCCACCCGACTGAACACACTTTATTGTCTTAGAATTACAGAAACAATCACTAAACACACTGCAAACTCACGGTCGTCTCTTCTCAATTTACAGCCCCCATCTCTTGGCCTAAAATAACTCACCGTTGTCAGCTATGGCCACTGAACAGGCTACATGTTGTAAACAGCCGTGGTCCGCTTGCCTAGTCCTCCGGTAACATTAGCAGTTAGCAGGGTTAGTATTGCGGCATTAGCCAGGACCAGTCAGGATCACTTTACTGGCTGTGTCTCAGTTGTTTTTGCGAGTAACCAACTCGGGTACTCTAGCTATATAATTCAATGTGAGTACACAAATGTTGTAATGACATAAAATGCCCGTCCCTTGTTGCCGTGATAAATTAGCCTGAAGCTAATGCTTACCTGTTCAGGAGGAAATTAGCCAACTCGGCGTCCTTTTGGGCTCTAAACTGTCTCCATCTTTCAAATACATACTCCAATATTTACCCGGGGTTTGTTACATCTCTGGTCATGCAACTGTTAGAAACATGCCGTTTTTTTTAGGTCAGGTAGAATCTATATCCGTTGATCCTGTTTGTTTATTTGCTGCTTTCATGGATGTACTAACTTACAGCTGTAGCGCGCTGGGTTTACGTTTTTACAGATATATCTGGCAAACCAGCCTGGCTGTCAAACTGGGCAGTTGATAACAATACACAGGCCAAAACACAATCAGAAATTCCGTCACAGAACGGAGAAAATACTGGCATTAGCATTGTTGTCAGAAAAGATAGTATTTAAACTTAGCATATTTCCTTAATATCTGATGACGCATTGGGGTCATTTTTGGATTTATTACAGTAAATATATTACATATTGGACCTTTAACTTGTATCTTCATTGTAAGCCAGTAAGTTCTCCCTAAAGACACATCCTTCAGTTTTCTGTTGTAGAGGTATTCTAATCTCTGGTAAAAATCTGGGCGTCTCTCATGGTCTCTGCCAAGTCATTCCGGAGTCATGCAAGATTCACTGCACATATTCATCAAAGTCCACCCACTGTTAATCAAGAAAGATTGACACAAATGTGTCATGTTGACATATAGAGGTTCTACCCTGTTCATCAGCTCATACTGAAGAAGTTGCTGGCTCTGCAATGTTTTTAAGCTGAACAATATCCAAGTGATTCCTGTACAAGGACTGGTTTCACAAAGACTTTGACTGGTTTAGATCAAACTAATAGTAAGACTTCAAACAGACAAAGTTGTCAAGTTCTTGACTATCTTCAGATGAACTAATTCGCCATAAAAATTCAGGGAAAATGAGAAGAAGACTTTTTTCAAACTAAAAACATTGCTGACCGAGCACATTAATCCGCTCAGCTCAGTTTGCCGTCTGGAGGTTTCCAACATTTACAAGGACATTTCACTCTAAAAATTCAGCGAAGAGTGTAACAGTACAAAGAACTTCCAGCAGCATAAAATATTAACACTGTACAGCTCTTCAGCCGAGCTGAGATGCGTACTTGTACTTATCAGTCAGGCTCAGGGTAGTTTCCTCTGTCCTGTATTTCCAACAGGTGCACTCTAAAAAAAAAAAATCTTTCCCTGGTCACTGTCTGCTGCACAACATTATTAGCAAATCAAAAATTGTGAGCTATGTTTTTTCTTTTGTCATTTGGTGCCAGTGGTCAACCGCTCTCACAGATTGTAACAGGGAAACATGTTCTGAATTGGAAATCTATTATTATTTAAATTGCTTTAGACTAATCTACAAGCAACATTAAGCCTGGCCAATATGTTTGTAACCTGCCCAGTTACAAGCTTCCTTGCTAACAAAAGACAACATGTATTGAGACTTTTTACCTTATTTGACTGGGCATGCTGTTTCTCCTGCTTCCAAGCTCTGTACTAAACCTAAACCAACACATCCCCATACCTAAACGACATTATAGGTCGATTTCCAAAGACCAAAACGACACATACGCCGGTTCTATTTACTGCCGCACGGCGGCGCTGTAATCACATGACCGTTCTATTCAACATAACAGATGCAGCTTTAAACACATAGTTAACGTTGTGAAACGGGACTAGTTTAGTTTAGGCAACATCAATACTTAGGTTAAGTAAAGCATTACGATTTGGCTAAAAATGAAACTACTTAAAAGAGGATGTCACGTCATTGAGACATCATTGCTACCCATATGGTTGTTTTCTGGTTGAGGACGGGCTGACCTTAATATGCCTAGGATTACTCTCTCTAGTCAATGCACGAAAATGGAATTTAAATTCATCTAAATCTCATCTCTACGGTGGCCGACAGGGGCAACCGCCCTTCAACTTAAAGGGGTGATAGAATGATTATATAGGGTATTTTACACTGTTCCTTAAGGTCTCCTAATAGGGTATGTAACATTGGTTGGGCTGAAAATTGCCTGAATGCTATTTTATTAGGCCCTTAACTACCCTGTGAATATGGCTGTATTTGGAACAAGAGCTTTTCTTCCAAATATGGTATGCTCATGAATATTTAGATGAGCTGCGCGCTGATTGGTTTGAGCGAACCACATAGAAACACATTGGAGACGAGACAGCAGGTCTCATATTTCAGACACTGCAAAGTTATACATTGCTATTTCGTTATTAAATTCACTTCTGAGACTTTTTTAAGTGAGAAATCCACTGTAAAAATGTATGGCTAATTGCAAATTTGGTAAGACGTGTCAGACTTTAGCTAGGAGCTCCACACAGTCTGACCTGCAAGCCCTGGAGCTCTGAGTCATTTTCAGCGTATTTAGTATTACAGTATATTTACAGTTTGAATTTCGTCACGCCACTTATATAACATCTACCCCAAGGTCTTATAAAGCTAACAATGGTGTCCAATTTCAATTTAATGAATTTTTGTGAATTTCAGAGGAATTCTAAGAGGAGGCTAGCTAGCTCTCATTGATAGAGCTCCATCCAGCCGCAGGCTCTGTCAATGAGAATCGCGGACAAGAGGCGTTTATTTCCCAGATTGTTTGTTTAAATAAGTCAACACATTATAATTACACACATTATAAGATTAACTGGAACCTGTGGTAAGAGATTGCAGGCGTAACAAGCTCGGTGACCGCACTCTCACTCACACACACCGGCCATTTAGCAGGAAGAGGGGAGCTGCAAGCCCTGAAACTCTGTCAGGGCAGCAGCGTTTGGTAGTCCATTAACCCAAAAAATGGTGACTTTGTGCGGGTATGGAGTGCCGTGGGCTGCCAACCGTGACGGAGCTCCATCTACCTCACAGCAGGCCGGGGTCTGTGAAGGAAGGCAGGCCGGGCGGCGAGGCAGCAACACAGGCAGCACCGGCCGCTGAACTCCGACACACAGTCGGACAAAATTTGCAATTCGACATCAATTTTCGTAAAACAGCCCATATTTGACCTCTACATAGTTGATTTCTCGCATAAAAAAGTCTCAGAAGTGAATTTAGTGGTAAAATAGCAGAATGTATACAATTTCTGAGTGGACTAAGCTGACCTCAGATCAGTGGTGTAGCCTATGTAAATGTTTGGGCGTGACAAAGGTAGAGACTAGAGCCAAATGAGGAGGAGCCGCCGAGTTGACGTCAACTCGGCGGCTCGTTGAGAATTGCCCGTTTTCAGAGGCAGTTTCAAATTGTGAGATTTGCAGAGGAAAGAGATGTCAATGGGATTTGTATGTCCTAGTTACCCACTAAACTGTCATTATTCAACTATGACAAGGTAAAATCGATTTTGCATTCAATCACCCCATTAAGAAAACACATGCAAATAGTGAAAACCCAAGCAAATTAAGAAAACTTCTTCATTAATTTGATAACACATGCGCAGCATTTAGCAAACGTGCAAATACACACAACAAAACCAAATACATAAATGTGCTGCAAATATAGAAATGATCTTATAGGTCTCTTGATAACTTCACAGAAATATCTGACAAGTTCACAGACGTTGTCTTTCTTATTGACCTAGTTCACAGACTAAATCTGACCAGTTCACAGATGTGGTCCTTGTATGGATAATCTATTGTCACACCCGTGTTGGAGAGGTAATATCAGAAATATGTCCGTTATCTGCCGGTCCATATTTCTCCATCATTTCTCTGACCACAGGTCCTTTTGGCTCAGGTGACTTGGTGTTTTCGTTACCCATTACAAGAGTTGCAGTAGTTCTACTTTTCACTACGATGTAGCCGTCGCTACAAAGCTTAGTTTAATCTTGGTAAACCTTGCTAAATAAAAGTTCAATATCTGACAAGTTAGCCCATAACACTAGTTATGGGCTAACTAGTGTTAGCTAGCAAGCTCTTGTAGAAGTCAGTCTCTAACACGGTAGCTACCTAAACCTGTTGCTCTTTTATAATACTGTAAAAGACTAGGGCCAAACGTAAAAAGGAATATTCACATTTTTATGTTGCGTCTTTACTACACTTTCTTTCCCGTTTCCACAGCAAACATCTCATCTGTTCTCTCTCTCTGTCTCTCTCTCTCTCTCTCTCTTTCTCTCTCTCTCTATCTAGTTTTTTTAGTGGCAGTGCGTTTTGCACCTGCTGGGGACCGTACATCTCACTCCTGAAAGCACCTGACCGAAATGTTGTAATTGTAGAAATGTTGACATATTTTGTTTAGAAAATTTCCTTAAAGTTGAGGTGAATGTGATCAAAACCCCAGAGATATTTTCTCAGGGGTGCATTTATAGTGTGGAATATGAACACCCCTTCTGCTAACAAAACTCTTTTATTCATTGACTGCAGAGCTGCTTTTACATCAAGGAATTATTCCACTCAGGTCAAAGGACATATGTAAATTTGTTGTAATATCAGCACATAAGAGGAATGACTGAAATCAGTGAAGAAGTGGAGAGTTATACACAGATTTAGTAGCAGAGCCTTCCCATCAGCATCCTCAGTATGAGCTTATTTACCATTGACATATATACAGATGGTAGCATTGGTCAGTATGCTAAACTCACCATACACCCAAAGAGAAGTGGGATAAGTGGGAGAAGTACATTGATACTTGACATACGTATTTCCCTTTTGTAGTTCTAGATAAAATCCGTGGAGTAAATCTAAACTTCTGTGTAATTGTAAGTGCTATTAAAAACCCATGGACTAGAAAAGACTGATAGAAAAAGCATAAACAGACTGATATCAGTGCTCCAGTAACTAGTACACACTGAACACTGCGCGCAGCCAGATAGCTGTGCATTCATAACACATTCATGAATGCAGGGATATATCTCTGATTTCTTTCCACCATATACACCCGTTAATAAGTAAAGTAAACAAACACTGATTAATAATCTTCATGCAGCATAGTTCAGGGTGTGAGAGGAAAATATAATGACAGTCAAGGCACCTGCCGCAATCCCAATATCCTTTTATAATTTACCTTGACCAGACTGTTTTGAGCAGAGAATCTGTTCCAATCATGAAGTTGGGCCACCATGAAACTGTTTCAAATTAGTATTTATGGGGAGTTCATCCATATTATTATTTTTTCTTGCTTGGGAAGTGATAATCAGAAATTCAAGATGCATACTCTGTGTTTGTCACTTCGACAGAAAACAATTGTCCTGCTGTGCCCCCTGTGTTTGGAAAGCAGCAGTCTTGGGTATACAGGATTTGAACTCTCTCACTTTCAATCTCTTGTCTCTCTGCACACGCATGCGGTCACACAAGCGCAATAATCTTAACGGTACATCACAACCAATCTCTACCTCAACAGATTCTGTTTGATAGCAAACCTGCTCGTCATGACTTCAAATGGGAAAAGATTACCAGCCGGCAAAGAAGCAAAACAGAGAGGAAGGAATACAGTAAAGACAAACAAATATAAAACGAGAGCAAACCTCAAGTGTGGTGGGGGAAATAAATCACAGCTAAGAGGCTAGTCTAACTTCCTCTCCTCCTTTATGGCGGACTGCTGCTAAAAATGCTGGTGAGGCTATTCCCAGCAGGACAAAACTTCTAGAGATTACTGTGTAATAAGCCTGAAATGGAGTCCGGGTGAATTGAGACTGAGCGTTCACCCTTCTTCCAGGGTCACAGGACTCATGCTCTCAGGAACAGCCACTTGTCTACCAATCTTTGGTTGGATGTGTTAGTGGTGAAGTGGAAAGAGGAGTCATATATGGGCCTTCAGGCTATTGTGTGCCTGCCTCTTTTAAATCACCATATTTTTTTCTTCATATTCTGTCGACCCATAACTTTTGGATTTAGAACCTATTTGAATTTTAAATGTGTCCGAGCTTGACATCTCTTCATGCAGGCCAATAATATGAATTTTTACCACCATTAGTTCAAATCAAGATATTCCCCCTGTGAAGCCTCCAGAATTCAAATAATAAATAATAATAATGTACTTTATTTGTCCCCTTGGGGAAATTCGGTGTTTGATAAACCTGCAAAATATTACCTTATTTTAGTTGTGTATTTTTAGGTGTAGAATATCAGTTTTTTTACTTCTTTAGTTGTTGACTCAATACTATGGTATGTCTAAAGACAGTTTATTGTTTTATTAGATAAATTTCACTATATTGAAATGTTTTTCTAATATTTTGACATCCTCATTTGCATACTTATATATTATATTATATCATATTATGCAACCCAGTAAAACTAGTAAAACACCACAAACTACAGCTATCCAGGTGACCAGGGAGGTGAACCAACGCAGAATTTCACAAAGGTAGTATTTCATAATGGACCTGTTGCATTTAAATTCATGCAAAGAGGTTTCTATTTTAGTGGTCAACCAGACCCCATCTACTCCTGGTACTGCCATTGGTCTGTATCGTGATGTGTAATCTAGATAGTGACATCTGAACAGTGGTCTTTCTTGTTATCTCAAATCTGCCCAGATCTGTTCAGATCCTTATATACAAATTAGGTTGCAGAGCTGGAGGATTAAACATGGCAGGATCCAGGTCAAGGTAAGGGATGCTATGGGCTCTACTTATTTTTGCTTATTTTTGCTTTGCCAAGGAAAGGGGTTGTGTTGTTGTTTTTTCTGTGCAGCCTGAGAAAGCAGGTAGATGCAGAGTGAGGTCACCTTTTAACTTGTTGGCCTTTTTTTTACTCTGTGGCCATACTGCACAGGTGGCATTTACACCTGTTTAAGATGTGATCAAATTGCAATGGTCTAACTGATCCAATAGTATACAGGGCCCCCTGCTCTGGCCTCCCTAACTAGACTGTCTTTGAGAGCATGTAGCGGGCTTAAGGCATCCATTGGTACCAACCATCAGAAACTTATTAATTTCCAGGTGATTTTGTTTTTTTGTCATGCTAGCTTGTTGTGAAAGTGGCTAAATAATGCACACTGGCATAGGCCTTTCCAAAGGAGCCCCTTGATCGCTCACCTCAAGATATCTGAATGAAAATGGCTTATATGGGTACCCATGAATCTCCTCTTTGGAGACGTGCCTAATATATGCTAACCCCATGCAGTTTGGGGCAAAAATCTTGCAGTTTTCCTCATGCAGTATAAATCTGTTATTTTCGCCTATTCTAAAAAAATGGTGTATCTGAATATGTCTGCATACCGTGGCCCCTAAACAGTCTTGGGATTGCATAAATTGGGTATGACTGGAAGGCTGAGGCTCTTGTAGATTCAATAAGCCCACTTGTATTATTGTATGCTGATGTTAGTCCCCATAGTAACAATTTCACTGTAGTGAGATTAAAAAAAAACTTGATTCCACTGTAGAAAAAAATTACATATAGTGACCAATCCAGAAATCACAGTATGGATTTGTCTTGTTATTGGTGTTTTAATGTGGTATTTTGGTAGGATTTGACCATGGATGACCAATTCTATCAATTCTTGAGTGGTCAAAACTGGTTACATTTAGCACATAATCTGCACAACAAATGGTTTCAACCCAAATATTGCAGCAATTGTGAGTTTAAGACCCACATTAAAACATACCAGAATGCCCCTTTAATACCAGGTGTAAATGTGGTATCAGTGGATAGCACAAATCACACTGTATCCATAAAGTCCATACATTGAATAATTGATTGAAGCAGTCTAAATGTGGATAGCATTCAACAGTAATGAGGAATGTTGCCAAAATGTCATCAGTTAATGCCAAAATTTCTCCTTATCTGTCCTTCTTTCTTGTGTTCTCAGTCGACTAGATGTTGCTTTTCTTCAGTTATTCTCAATGCACTTCATTCCTATAGTGTCAGTGTTTTACCTCAGCAGTAACTTTATTTTCCCTCTGTCTCTCTGCCTGTCTCTGTTTAAATCTCTTGCTTACCTCTCACTTTCTCCCCTCACAGTATATATCATGTCAAACCAAACAATCCCCAGCAAGAGGTAGTTTGAGTGTGCTCCTTGACAGATTCTCCGTTACAAGGTATGTTTCCAGGTCACAGCGGTTGATATTACAGAGATTCTTCATGGCTTAAGAACTAACTCTCTGCTTTCTGGCTCTTATTGCCTCCGTCACGAGTTGCTGTGTTGAGTGTAGTTTTAATACGTTTTAGAAGTTTTCCAAATGCAGAATAAATACTATTAATGTGCTCACTGACATGAGCTGGAATAAGTGGCTTCATCCACTCAGCTTTTCTTCATGCAATCACGGTACTGACTTCCATTATTGGAGAACAGTACGAGACTCATTGACATTTTGGCAAAGCTAACAGGCAAGTTGGAAATACAAATCTAATTGAAGTACTTCAGAGAGTGAGGTAATAGATTTGAGAGAAAAAAACACCCTAATTGATTCCAGTGTGTCACATACTGACACTGATGCATTTAAACAAGTAAAGCCTTCAATGAAGCCGATAATAAGCCAACTTTTCTCGCGTCTGAGCTTAAATGTTAAATTGCTTAAAATAATTTTTTTTTATTGTTGAGTAATATAAATGAACATAAGAAAACACTACTGGAATTTGTTTTTCATATTCTTACGTCAATAATAAGCTTCTACACTGGGCAGTGCAAGAGTTCACGTTCACTTGAAGCTCTGGAAGAGTACATTAAAAAGGGCATCATACAAGCCCTAGTAAAGCAATATACTTTAATTACATAACATTAAATATAAATGCAATCCATTGTATTACCTTAAGCATGTCTGAATTTAACCTTATGATTTATAATATGTACAGTGTTTGATGTTAAGAAGTTTTTATTGCCTCGCAGCCTGATTTCAAATCGCATCCCTGGTCCTCTCTGTTGGGACGTTGCATCTTATCCCCTTGTTTAAAATGTAGTCAAAATGCATCCATGCCCACAGTTCTTTTCCCTACCTTTAGCCAAGTGAGTGCCTGGATAATCCCCATCTGCCCTAAAACACTGGACAAAATTAAGCGTGTATAGAAAATCAATGGGAAAAATGCTGTAGTTAGCTGAACCTCAGCACTTTCAAACTCATTTAGACAACAAGACAAAGAGACAAACAACTTCTCCTTAAGGTGATGATCAAAGCTTTTTTTGTTTTTTCTTTATTTTGGTGACACCTTTACTGATACTGCTGTCACTGTTGTAGTGTACTGCACTGCATTTCCCAGTGATCGCTTGTCAGAGTGTCACCAGTGGTTTGACGCCACTGGATTGACAGCAGCTCCAGCCCGCCAAACAAGCATGCATCAGCTGCTCTACTGAGACCAGAGAATGCAAAATAAAAGGAATTTAGATGGTGCCAGAAAGCAATGATATCTGGAGACATGGTAATGTGTGCACTGCTTCTAAATATATCAAGAAAGGAACACTCTTATTCCATGTCATTTACAATCAATAGCAGCAAGCAGCTTACAACCAGTAAGAATGTTATAATGAAGAGACAGCAACTGCTTAATGGAACTACACCTGTGTAAATGCTGTTCACTTCCCAACCAAACACTGATTTTAACATGACAGTGTGCTGTGGCAGGCTTACCTGCACTTAGAACATTAATACTAATCGTCTGCCAAAAATGAACTTGCAACCTAATATTGACACATACATAACCAAAGTTAGACACCAGCTAATAAAATGAGAAACAACAGCTGCATCTGCATCCCTCCTCATAACAACTTGTCAATATGTAATGTTTAACATGCTTTTGTATATCAATGCCAACATTGGCTCTAGATTTTCTTCTTGTAGTGGTTGCCATCTCTGACCATGCTAACGACAGTAACATTTCTATACCAAAACAAAAGAATAAATGAATGAATAATGAAATTAAAATGCAAACCAAAAAGTAAATTTAGAACATATCACTTTCTGTGGACAGTAGACAGTTATTTCTCTTTTTCCATTTCCTTTTAGGATTTAAAAAAAATATATTTTTTATGAATGACCACTCATTCTACAAACATAATTTTCATTTTCATTTTTGTGAAAATGTCACATGATCCTGAGTGCATGTTCTGGCATCTGAAACAAAACTAAATTCCAAAAAATCATCGTTACAGTGCAGTCTGGAAGTATTTGGACTGTGACATTTTTTCTCTTTGGACAATATACTTTGACAGCGTTTAAGAATGTTTGAGGATGTTCACCCATTGGTTTAACAGTATTGGACCTGCAGCCCTTTTTATACGTAGCACTCTATACACCCAATATGGATGTCTACAACCTCAAATTAAAGCTGAGAGATGGTAATTTGCCCTAATTGTCACTTCATCATTTCAAATGCAAAATGCTTGAGTACAGAGCCAAGCAATGTGGGAATGTCCAAATATTCATAAGCTGCTCTGTATATAGTACAGATGAATTGAGATGCTTGTAATTTGCCTGTAAATAAACCAGCAAGAACGTCCAATGTTCCTGCCTTATAATTACAGCCCGAAGAGAATTCTTGCAATCACAATTATCAGTTTAATTATATCTGATAGCTATCAGGCCCTGGAGCTTTATCAACAGGATCTCCATTAAGAGGAGTGGTGGAGGATTGGCTTAATGAATTTCACATTTGGGTTCGAGCCAATTATTAGCATTGCCATCCTAACATCTGATAATCCCTTTTAATATTGCTTTTATATCAAGCTAAATAGTTCAGTACTACATGGTAGAATAACAGAACATATCTAAAAGATTAAATCACAGATGATATAAGCTTTACATATGCTTGTGTTTCTATATTATCTATGTGAACAGACAACGTTTTATCTTATCTTATCTTATATGGTATAGGCATCCATGGATGGGCAGAATCCATTGCTTCTGGTAACTGATGTGTCTTCATATGCTGAGGACTGATTACTGGCTACAGGGCAAACAGAATGAAAGTAGGTTTTGCAGCATCATCAATATTCTTCACTCATCCCTTTTGCACCCAAACAAGGAAAAAGAAACAAAACATTGTCGGGTGAACTCCTCACAGGAAAAACGAATGGAAATTGAGTCAATCAAAGAATGTCTTCCAATAGCCTGACTTATATGTAAAATGTTGTAGGACCTTATTTCCACCTCACAGACAAATTCAGCTAGTTGCCAGTGGTTTTGCGGTACTGCAAAGGAAAAATAGCAGATCAGTGTACCAGGGCTCTTTCAATCCTGAGTTGTTCATACACTTTGCATGGCAGAACTTTATGTTGAATGTAACTCAGGGATTAAAGCAGATAAGGCTGGATCTGTGCTTGTGGTGATGTCTGTGCAGCTGCCAGGGCAGGGCAAGTAGAGCACTCAGCTCCAGGTTTAATTGGAGCCCATTGAAAGAGAGCAGAGAGAGCTGGCGTCATTCAGCAATAACTTTTATCCACTCGCCTCTTTTGCTCTGCTCTCGGCTCATTGCTGTGTTTTGCCTTCCCACACAGTGTAGTGCTGGTCCAAATGCTTCCATTTCACAAACAAGACACACATTCACTTTCCTTTATTCATCCATTCTCCATCAACGACAGTGGCCTTGCTATCTTTAGTTTTGTTGGGCTCACTCTGTTTAGAAAAGTCAACAACCACCGCCTTGCCCATCACCATAGTAACCAGGGCATGGACATGTAGGATTTTATGTACTTTCTTCACAAACAAAATCAATATAGTTTAAAAGCCAGTAAGCCAAATGTCCTAGGCCAGAGAAGGCATAATAGCACTATGCCATTAAATCATGGTAATTACTTAATTATAAACAGCTCTAGAGGGAAACATGACCTGTTCTATTTCCTTTTTCTACTGTATTAGTGTTATGAATAATAGAAGGGCTTTCTTCTAAGACTTAGACTCGCTTTGCCAGACCATCCTCCACAGCGCTGTGGGGAGGGGTTTGCCTAGTCCACAGCATTCTGGGATGGGAGAAAAATGTGCTCTGGTTTACTGGCATTTCTTTAAAGCAATCACAATTGTCATGGGCGGTGCTAAGCTCTGCATTAGGCCACTGCAAAATAGCCTCGGGAAGGAACTTGTTTTGGTGGAATGTATACATTCAAAAGTTGTTTTAGTCGTGCGAGAGAAAATTCAGATTGAACAGATAGTCTAACTAGCTGTCTCAATTTACCCTGCAAAGATCTGAGGAGCAGAGTTTAAAATTCCAATACAGATAAAGGGGAAGGAAACGGACATCGGCGATGAGGCTTGTATTCGGCGGAATTTCCTGCGGCACCGGAGCAATCCCGGAAGTGGAACATCGTGGATATAGACTATCTAAGACTTAACAGTGTTTCCTGTTTGCCAACAATTTGGTCCTACATGTAATGCTTTAGACAAAGATTATTACATATTCATAAACGTAAATGGATAAACATCTGCGGCTATGCAGGAGTACAGAGTCATTTGCAGCAACTGATGATAATCAGCTGATCTCCCCAAGCACCAACTACTCATGTATTAACATAAGAAAGCCCAGCGGCATATACCTATCTGCTATTGTGCTATTAAATGGATTACGCATCAGCCAGCCTTAAGTCACAGCTTTTTAAATTCCAGTCTACCTACAGTATGATACACCAGGCAATCGTACCTTTGAATGAACCTCTTATGTGTTGCCATGTGTGTTCAGATAGCACTGATGTCTACAGATGACTGATTATTGTTGGGACACTGCACATACAATTCCAGTAGTAATGTGCAAAATACACAATCAATGAACTGTAAATGGAGAACAGATGTAAACACATATTCAGCAGTTAGAGAACATGCAGCACTAATCACTGATAAGAGAGGAAAATAAATCTCCTTTAAACATCAAACATCTCAATTAAAAAAAAAAAAAACAGAAGGGGCTTAGCTTTGTTAGGACAAAATAGACTCTTTTTCTAAGCATTTGTAAACTGCAAGTTATTATATATCCATCCATCCATCTTTATCCGCTTATCCGGGGTCGGGTCGCGGGGGTAGCAGCTCCAGCAGGGGACCCCAAAATTCCCTTTCCCGGGCCACATTAACCAGCTCCGATTGGGGGATCCCGAGGCGTTCCCAGGCCAGGTTAGAGATATAATCCCTCCACCTAGTCCTGGGTCTCCCCCGAGGCCTCCTCCCAGCTGGACATGCCTGGAACACCTCCCTAGGGAGGCGCCCAGGGGGCATCCTTACCAGATGCCCAAACCACCTCAACTGGCTCCTTTCGACGCAAAGGAGCAGCGGCTCTACTCCGAGCTCCTCACGGATAACTGAGCTTCTCACCCTATCTCTAAGGGAGACGCCAGCTACCCTCCTGAGGAAACCCATTTCGGCTGCTTGTACCCTGGATCTTGTTCTTTCGGTCATGACCCAGCCTTCATGACCATAGGTGAGGGTAGGAACAAAAACTGACCAGTAGATTGAGAGCTTTGCCTTCTGGCTCAGCTCTCTTTTCGTCACAACGGTGCAATAAATTGAGTGTAATACCGCACCTGCTGTGCCGATTCTCCGACCAATCTCCCGCTCCATTGTCCCCTCACTCGCGAACAAGACCCCAAGGTACTTGAACTCCTTCACTTGGGGTAAGGACTCATTCCCTACCTGGAGAAGGCACTCCATCGGTTTCCTGCTGAGAACCATGGCCTCCGATTTATAGGTGCTGATCCTCATCCCAGCCGCTTCACACTCGGCTGCGAACCGATCCAGTGAGTGCTGAAGGTCACAGGCCGATGATGCCATCAGGACCACATCATCTGCAAAATGAGATCCCCAGCCCACCGAACTGCAACCCCTCTCCACCCCGACTACGCCTCGATATCCTGTCCATAAATACTACAAACAGGATTGGTGACAAAGCGCAGCCCTGGCGGAGGCCAACTCTCACCTGAAACGAGTCCGACTTACTGCCGAGAACCCGGACACAGCTCTCGCTTTGGTCGTACAGAGATTGGATGGCCCTGAGAAGGGACCCCCTCACCCCGTACTCCCGCAGCACCTCCCACAGTATCTCCCGGGGCACCCGGTCATACGCCTTCTCCACATCCACAAAACACATGTAGACTGGTTGGGCATACTCCCAGGCTCCCTCCAGGATCCTTGCGAGAGTAATGATCTGGTCCGTTGTTCGACGACCAGGACGGAATCCGCATTGTTCCTCTTCAACCTGAGATTCGACTATCGATCGAACCCTCCTTTCCAGCACCTTGGAGTAGACTTTACCGGGGATGCTGAGAAGTGTGATACCCCTGTAATTGGCACACACCCTCTGGTCCCCCTTTTTAAAAAGGGGAACCACCACCCCGGTCTGCCACTCCTTAGGCACCGTCCCAGACTTCCACGCAATGTTGAAGAGGCGTGTCAACCAAGACAACCCCTCCACACCCAGAGCTTTAAGCATTTCTGGACGGATCTCATCAATTCCTGGGGCATGCCACTGTGGAGTTGTTTAACTACCTCAGCACCCTCCACCAGGAACATTGACGACAATCCCCCATCATCCTCCAACTCTGCCTCTACCATAGAGGGCGTATTAGTCGGATTTAGGAGTTCCTCAAAGTGCTCCTTCCACCGCCCTATTACCTCCTCAGTTGAGGTCAACAGCGTCCCATCCTTACTGTACACAGCTTGGATGGTTCCCCGCTTCCCCCTCCTGAGGTGGCGAATGGTTTTCCAGAAGCACCTTGGTGCCGACCGAAGGTCCTTCTCCATGTCTTCTCCGAACTTCTCCCACACACACTGCTTTGCCTCTTTCACGGCAGAGGCTGCAGCCCTATATATGCTTTACTTTAATGAAAACTCTAATATGAACGTACAAAATATGATCAATGTACATTTGCCCCATATTAAAAAGCAGCATCTTGCACAATCCACTTCTGAGCTGTCTCAAAGTCTACATAAGTCTAATACAGATTAATAGCAAAGTATAAGTGTATATATTAAGTATTAAGTCATAACCATTTTAGTAGTACAGAGAATCAACAGCAGTTATTTATGCTAAATACACTCACCTAAAGGATTATTAGGAACACCTGTTAAATTTATCATTAATGCAATTATCTAATCAAACAATCACATGGCAGCTTCTTCAATGCATTTAGGGGTGTGGTCCAGGTCTAGACAATCTCCTGAACTCCAAACTGAATGTCAGAATGGGAAAGAAAGTATTTCACAATCTGCTCAGTTACTGGGATTTTCATGCACAACCATTTCTAGGGTTTACAAAGAATGGTCTGAAAAAGGAAAAACATCCAGTATGCGGCAGTCCTGTGGGCGAAAATGCCTTGTTGATGCTAGAGGTCAGAGGAGAATGGGCCGACTGATTCCAGCTGATAGAAGCTCTACTTTGACTCAAATAACCACTCGTTACAGCCAAGGTATGCAGCAAAGCATTTGTGAAGCCACAACAGGCACAACCTTGAGGCAGATGGGCTACACCAGCAGAAGACCGCACCGGGTACCACTCATCTCCACTAAAATTAAGCAAATTAGGCTACAATTTGCACAAGCTCACCAAAATTGGACAGTTGAAGACTGGAAAAATGTTGCCTGGTCTGATGAGTCTCGATTTCTGTTGAGACATTCAGATGGTAGAGTCAGAATTTGACGTAAACAGAATGAGAACATGGATCCGGCATGCCTTGTTACCACTGTGCAGGCTGCTGGTGGTGGTGTAATGGTGTGGGGGATGTTTTCTTGTCACACTTTAGGCCCCTTAGTACCAATTGGGCATTGTTTAAATGCCACAGCCTACCTGAGCATTGTTTCTGACCATGTCCATCCCTTTATGACCACCATGTACCCATCGTCTGATGGCTACTTCCAGCAGGATAATGCACCATGTCACAAAGCTTGAATAATTTCAAATTGGTTTCTTGAACATGACAATGAGTTCACTGTACTAAAATGGCCCCCACAGTCACCAGATCTCAACCCAATGGAACATCTTTGGGATGTGGTGGAACGGGAGCTTCGTGCCCTGGATGTACATCCCACAAATCTCCAGCAACTGCAAGATGCTATCCTATCAATATGGGCCAACATTTCTAAAGAATGCTTCCAGCACCTTGTTGAATCAATGCCACGAAGAATTCTGGCAGTTCTGAAGGCGAAAGGGGGTCAAACACGGTATTAGTATGGTGTTCCTAATAATCCTTTAGGTGAGTGTATATTCAAATGATACCTTTCATCTGTTTTAGTTGTCTTATGATTTCCACATGAGGTCTTTCTTAACTCATCCTGACATTATTGCTTATGAGAAGCTTATCAGCATTCATTAAATTACAAGTGTAACCGTTGAATATTGTTTTCTTAATTCCCTGAATCGTATCTTGCTACCTGTTTTGGCTGTGAATGTAATCTTTCCAAATCACAGGAAAGATTAAGTGTCCCTTATATCTTGTAAATTTAGAGGACTTTAATCTTGTGGCTGAAATGAGTCGAGGAGATTTGTTATTCAGTTCTAGTAGGTTACTTTAAAAAGTCATAGGCATGATTAAGTGTTTTGGCTCAATCACGGCTTTGTGTCAAGGGTCAGGAATCACAGAGTCAAGCCCCTAAAGTATTACTAAGTAAGTTAATTGGCAGCGGATTCCGCTTGATTTCCAAAACATACTTAGGTTTATTTAGCTGCCAAGTTATCGTATTATATCAATATGTTCATAACTTGCCTTGCTTTCCTTATTTTTAACTCTGTGCCAAGACATTCTCCACCCAAAGGCTGGTGTGTTCCTGGTCAGTTTATAGATCTGCTGCTCATTAGAAGTTGAAGGATAGTTCTGGTTATTTTAACCAATGCCTTATTTTCCTTAGTAATCCTATTGTGACAGATATTCTTAAATATTTAATTTCACTGCAGGGTGTCCTGTTCCTCCACTTGGGCGGCGGAGCTGCTCTCTAATACACACCCAAATCTCAGTTTAACCTAAAAGCAAGTAAATATTGTTTTAAGACACTGCAGTGAGAACAGTAATGGGGTTAAAAGAGAAACTTAGCGCAGCAGTGCTATGACATGGTTCAGTGTAGTTCTGATTAATAAAGGTAGTGTAGTATGAATTAATAATGTGGAAATGTAGATTATGCTGATTTTAAATGAGGGTAATTAGTTTTTTTCATACACCACACAGGGAATCACTTTCTAGGTTTTATTGATGGAATGTTGTTTTGCTCGAACGGCAAACAAAAATTCAGTACTGTGGAATTAGCGATCTCCTGAAAATTTGAAAACACACCATAGGAAAATAGTTTTATCGTAGTTAGGGCTTGGAAAGAGAAGTTCCAGTTCATTTATTTTGTTTTTTGTCAAAATATACAGTGGGGCAAAAAAGTATTTAGTCAGCCGCCAATTGTGCAAGTTCTCTCACTTAAAAAGATGAAAGAGGCCTGTAATTTTCATAATAGGTACACTTCAACTATGAGAGACAAAATGAGAAAAAACAAATCCAGAAAATCACATTGTAGGATTTCTAATGAATTTATTTGCAAATTATGGTGGAAAATAAGTATTTGGTCAATAACAAAAGTTCATCTCAATACTTTGTTATATACCCTTTGTTGGCAATGACAGAGGTCAAACGTTTTCTGTAAGTCTTCACAAGGTTTTCACACACTGTTGCTAGTATTTTGGCCCATTCCTCCATGCAGATCTCCTCTAGAGCAGTGATGTTTTGGGGCTGTCGCTGGGCAACACAGACTTTCAACTCCCTCCAAATATTTTCTATGGGGTTGAGATCTGGAGACTGGCTAGGCCACTCCAGGACCTTGAAATGCTTCTTACGAAGCAACTCCTTCGTTGCCCGGGCAGCGTGTTTGGGATCATTGTCATGCTGAAAGACCCAGCGACGTTTCATCTTCAATGCCCTTGCTGATGGAAGGATGTTTTCACTCAAAATCTCACGATACATGGCCCCATTCATTCTTTCCTTTACATGGATCAGTCGTCCTGGTCCCTTTGCAGAAAAACAGCCACAAAGCATGATGTTTCCACCCCCATGCTTCACAGTAGGTATGGTGGTCTTTGGATGCAACTCAGCATTCTTTCCCCTCCAAACATGACGAGTTGAGTTTTTACCAAAAAATTCTATTTTGGTTTCATCTGACCATATGACATTCTCCCAATCCTCTTCTGGATCATCCAAATGCTCTCTAGCAAACTCCAGACGGGCCTGGACATGTACTGGCTTAAGCAGGGGGACACGTCTGGCACTGCAGGATTTGAGTCCCTGGCGGCGTAGTGTGTTACTGATGGTAGCCTTTGTTACTTTGGTCCCAGCTCTCTGCAGGTCATTCACTAGGTCCCCCCATGTGGTTCTGGGATTTTTGCTCACCGTTCTTGTGATCATTTTGACCCCACGGGGTGAGATCTTGCGTGGAGCCCCGGATCAAGGGAGATTATTAGTGGTCTTGCATGTCTTCCATTTTCTTATCATTTCTCCCACAGTTGATTTCTTCACACCAAGCTGCTTACCTATTACAGATTCAGTCTTCCCAGCCTGGTGCAGGTCTACAATTTTGTTTCTGGTGTCCTTTGACAGCTCTTTGGTCTTGGCCATAGTGGAGTTTGGAGTGTGACTGTTTGAGGTTGTGGACAGGTGTCTTTTATACTGATAACAAGTTCAAACAGGTGCCATTAATACAGGTAACGAGTGGAGGACAGAGGAGCCTCTTAAAGAAGAAGTTACAGGTCTGTGAGAGCCAGAAATGTTGCTTGTTTGTAGGTGACCAAATACTTATTTTCCCGAGGAATTTGCAAATAAATTCATTAAAAATCCTACAATGTGATTTTCTAGATTTTTTTTTCTCATTTTGTCTCTCATAGTTGAATTATACCTATGATGAAAATTACAGGCCTCTCTCATCTTTTTAAGTGGGAGAACTTGCACAATTGGTGGCTGACTAAATACTTTTTTGCCCCACTATATCCACTTCATTAAAATAAAATGTCCACGTGTCCATTAGTTATCTATCATTTTAGTTTGCACTTGTGTAAACTACTTATTTTGTCAACATTGTTACCACCAAAAAGTTGAATTTTGTATTAATTTCTGATTTGCAATGATAGCCTCCCCTATATTAGGCTATTTGTTGTGTGGATTTGTGCTATGAACTGACAATGTTGCCACTGGTAATTGGATTGTGGCTGTTGGAATTAAAGTGATTTTACCACAGGAAGGTAACCAGCTGGTAACTAACAGTGTTGTAGTTGAGACCACCTAAACTGAGAGCAAGTTATCACCAAGACCAGAGTGTATTGAGACCGAGACAAGACCGAGAATTTGAGGGTTTAAGACCAAGTCATGAATAAGACCAAGGAAGGGCGATACTCAGTCAAGACTAAGACCAGATTTGTGTTAGACAGCCAGAGCTTCTTGCTCTGTCTCCTGCATTCCCTTTATTTGGAGTATGTGTAAAGGGGGCAGGGAGAGTGGGGTTTACAGTAACAAATTTCAAATTAGATATAAGACAAGTTATTGGTTGCAAGTTTTAACACAGGCATAAATCAGACAATGCACAGGCAACTTTGCGAAATCCCTGCAGCTGTGGTCTTGACCAGTCTTGAAATAAAATCCTGAGTCCTCTTTATCCGAGACCGAGACTGAGTAAAAATGTGGTAGATTCCAAGTTCTTCAAAAATTGGTCTTAAGACCGGTCTTGAGTACTACAACACTGTCATGGTTGTGTTTTAATGTTTTGGAGAAGCCAAAGACAAATTCCCACCAAGGTGGACAATGCAGTCTAATCTAATCTAATATAACTAGCTCTGTGATTTCTGGACATTCTACATTACTCTGTGACTCCATACATTACACTGTGTTGTGATTTCAATATTGGGGTAAAGTACAGAGTGCTGAGTTTACGGGACTACCCATAGCTGGAAGTAGTCGCTTCCTGGACTGTTATGTGGAAAAGGTGGAAAAAGTGAATTAACATTCATAGGATATACAGTAGTCTTCTATCAATATTCATAGCATAATATACTCTGCTGTTCTCCGGTCAGTAGGGCACAACAGAAGCGCATCTCTGGGATTCTGCATCCTGCCATGGGAAAAGCCAAGCTTGACGATGCACACTAATTCTAAAAATATGACTTAAAACAGTTTATCCTATTAACACAACAGCTGCAGTATCATTAGTGTAAATGTAAGAGGAATATTCAAATGCCTGTTACACTTCAAAAATGTATAATATATACTGTATATATATATATATTTTTACAGCCAACTTTCTGGTACAAAACTTATCTACTATACCAAATTACTTTTTTAGTCTTCTGCCTTTAAACAGAACACATCCAGGTAATGGAAGGTCTTATTAAAGCAGACAAGTTCATTTGTTTAAGTCATTTAGGGCACATAGGTCCCTAATGGCTAATGATTTATTACAGGAAAGAATTCAGCATTCAGGCATCCTTGGACCTACCCGCCCTGCCAACTACAGAGATGTCATGTTACATAGGAAATTAGTGTCAGAGGAAGTTACTGTTTTGGACTTGTGAATTAATCACAGAGGAAGACAGTGAAGGAGGACTGGAAGACTCTGTCAAACTGTTCTCCTGCGTACAGTGATTTCTGGGAAATACATCAAAGAGTGAATAACAAGGTAGGGGCCATGAGACCTGGCAGCCTGGAGAGGTGTACAGAGGGAATGGCAGGTCTGCAGGGTTGAAGGGTGATTAAGAAGGTTGCTATGACAGAAAGGGGAAAGAGAAGGAGATAGAGAAAAGACGTTGTTCTACAGCACTCATCTCCAACTTTGGACTCATTACAGTTGCTCTGTACAAGTCCTTTGAAATTCCACTTTTCAAACAATACGCTGAAAGTTGCCAGTGTCTCTTCAGAGCGAATCTTTGATTACCATTACAAAAGGCGAAGATCGGAGAGCAGTGAGACACAAAGACAATGGAAGAGCTTACGTTGTGTCTTGGCTTGCCATACATCACTGAAGCAGATGGGCTGTGCAGCTTTAATGACGCCCTTGTTCAGAGCATGGCTTTGCAATACTCATGCCTGGCAAAGTCAAAGTTAGATTGGTCATTTTCCTTCGACAAAGTCATAAAGTCATAAGATCATTTGTTACGAGCTTGCGGGAGAGTCACCGGCTGGGTCAGCAGATTGTGCAGAACACTGTAAGTCCTTGGCATTGCTGTTTTCTTAATCTTTCAAGACGAGCAAGTCTTCATGAGCTCAATTTCATTTTTTGGTGAAAAACATGTCATCCCAGTTTGCTATGAGCAGAATTTAAAGTCAACACTTGGAAGTTGTTTGAATTAGCTCCAGTATTTCCATTGAGGCATATAGGAAGATGATATATTTTTAATTAATTTTGACTTAAAAAATAAAAATAAAGATATCCCCTTAACGTCCTGTCTGCCTCACTCATTTACTCACTCACTAGCTCCAACTTGCATAAGGGTGCTATGCGAAATTCAATTTATCATTTACTAGCAGAGTACAGAGTCAAACATGTGACACCAATATTTGAAAATCACTCGGCAGGAATATTCTCACACGGAGGCACGGTGAAAACACAGAGCCAGAAATGTCTCCCTTTCTAAAGGTGATGTTCTATGAAAATTTGATTGGTGAAGCGGCAGGTTTTTTTTTTTATGTGTAAATGAAGCAATGATGCTTACGGGTGTCATTTTTTCTGTTGCTGTCTCAGGAACATGACTAGGGATTTGTAAATTTGGAGAGCTATGAAAGTTTGATCAAAACGCAATGGCTCGTTACAGGAATTAGTTAATTCAGGGGAGAAGCAGAGCTGATTGGACTGGGTTTAATGGGACGGCTCTGAGAGCATATTATCCCCTGTCACTCAGCAAACACACAGAGCTTCATACATGCTGGTATACATAATACACTTTAACACACATAAACCCATTTCTCTTACAGTATATTCCATCAAGGAGCAGCAGTTTATTCCAGGCGCTGGTTTGCCCCCTGCTGTGTGCTGGCTCTCGCTGCTTCAAGAGCCTCTTCCTCTGCCTGAGTACCATTGTATACCTCTCAGCAAAGTCATACAATTATCCACGAGAGTGAAATGACACCTTATTTGGAGAGGTACTGGATGCTCTAATGACATTGCCCCCATGAAAAAATGGTCCCTTATGTTGTGATTCAGAATAAACAAATTCTTTCATATTTAGTAATTTGCATTTTTAGGAAAATTAGATTTAGGTTTTCTTTAAAGATGTGATTTCCTGCATCTTGGATACATGAATTATGACTTTACTCTCTGTAAATGTGATCTCTCATTTATGGAATACAGCAGAATTGGGGTGAAGAACTACAGCGGTGAGCAGATAAATGGTGAATCAACACTGCCACCCTTAGGCCAACTGGGAATAGCACACAAATGACACCAAACTCCAGTTCAGAATTGATGATTTTTATATACGCTGAATATCCAAACTACAGGTTTTGCCCCAAATTGCTCTCGCAGATGAAATGGCGCAGCAGTTTTGCAGGTGTGAAAAAAGATGCGCTCAGCAGAGATCTCAGCTTATTATGTCCAACATTGATCTGTCACTGGTGTGAACACAGTTTTAATTATTGATATGAATACAACATAAAAAAGAATTGAACCAGAAAAAGCTACAGTAGTAATTTTTGGCAGAAGTGTGTATCTATATGTCAGTATTCATGTCAACATGAATATATGAACAAAGCTGGCTACATCTGTATCACTCTTAGAACATTTTTGTCAACTAGACAGTGGTCAGTAAATGTATCAATGATTGATTCCTTTCCTTCAAAATATGTAAAAATTTGAGAGGCAGGTTTGCTGTGGGAAAGAAAGATTGACATGTTTATAACTACTAACTAAATATTTACGGTGCTGCACACTGTGATTTTGAGAGCTGAATGCTTGAGAGTCTAACCAAATGCTAGAAGTGTTAGAATCAGGACAGGGTGTTAGGAGAGTCGTGTGGTGCCCTCTGTGGACTGACAGTTTTCATTATTCTCTCTCTCTCTCCCCTCCATTACTCACTGTCTCTCAGGCTCCCTGCATCTCTCACTGTCTCTCTCACACACACACACACACACACACACACACACAGAGAGACATAAACAGATTGTTGCAGCTGACCTTAGGGCATCTTGAGATGCTGAAAGCAATGACACCCGATGCCACATGATCAGCAAGGTGAGTGAGTGAGTGTGTGTGTGTGTGTGTGTGTGTGTGTGTGTGTGTGTGTGTGTGCGCTGAGTGTGACAAGAAGCTGGATTTTTTTTTTTAGGTTAAACAAAAGACAATTAGAAATGATGAACCATTCGTACAAATAGCTACAAAAAGTAATGCACATGTAATTCCGTACGAATTCCACGTATTTATTGAGTGCTACTGTACTTTAAAACACAGGGCTTTCAAGTGGGGGAGCAAAGTTCATGTCCCGGGGAAACCAAAGACTTTCACCAAGATTATTAGAAATTAATACACTGTCCTGGCTGTGTAAATGTAAAACAAACAGAAAAGAATGCACGAGCCACAAAACACTGTTCCAGCCAATCGGCAACAGGCAGCGACAGTTGATGGTAGAGGTGGGGGCAGCATTTGAATGTGCCAGCCAGTAGTTCTCTGTCCGTGAATCTGGAGGGCGGAGTTTATGAAGGGTTGTATTTGTTTGGCAGTTGTGTTCAAATATCAACAAATCTTTGCGCAGAATTACTTACTGCACCTTTAAACGACCGGGGTCACACGTTGCTCTGTAGCCAGCTCGCAGTAACCTTTTCTCAGGTAATTTGAACTCTAAAGACTGCTAAAGACGGCTTGTCACATGACTAGCCGGTGCTCGCTGTAATTTCGCAGGATCTCATACAAATTTTTTTGCATATACGTTTTTTGTATAAGGGTCACATGTTGATCATATGAAGGTTATTGGTATGAGTTTAGTATTTGGTGGACTTTAAAACTACTAGTGTATGTGCCTCTAACTTCTACATACTCCAGGTTGAGTAGATTCAGGAGTTTAACACACAGCAATTAAAGGAGGAAAACAGTGCATTCAGTCTGTAGCACTTCAGATTTTCAACAGTTTTAAATATGGATGTATTGATTCAAAGTGTTGAAATAACACACAAGGTCTTGTATGCATCTTGTTGTGTCTGTTGTTGCCCGTATTATTATTGTTTGTTCTGTTTCCTTGGAACGAATAGAACAAAAGCAATGTCCTTTAAATGCAAACTATTACAAAAGAGAACATGTTACCATTTCTGACATTGGATTTAAACCTCACTTTCTGTGTTCTTTTCTTTTTGCTTTGACCCCTATTTAGTCTTTAGTTCATGACTCCACCAGGCCAGCCTCCATTGTGTCGACCTCCTCCAAAGTCCTGGTCAATCCTCAGGAGAGTTCCAGGCTAACGGTGGGTGTGTCAGTCCACGCCTTTGACTGCCCTCCACGCTACAGAGCTCCTCCACCGAGTGTGCTGTCAAAATCAATAGTTGCGTATTCCCTATAGTATACAACTTTGACAGCTGTCCTTCCACAGTCCCTATCATACAGGACCCTTTCTCACTGATTTATGAATCCTGAGTTGCGCTGTGCTAGTCTGGTTTAGCATTCTCCTCAGTTCACTGTGGACAGGATGATCCGCCAATAGCACCACTCCTGTAGGTCAAACCTGTGTGAAAATGTCCGCACAATGGTCAGTTTAAAGCTCGACCTGGGACTTCACATTCTAACCTTGGTGGATGCTACTGTATTCACATATTGTGAACACCAAAGTGGCCATAATAAATATAGTTTTTTCTACTGTTGAATCACAGTATTTTGAACCACAGGCCTATCCAAATTTAGATTTTTGTTTTAGGGTGGTCCCATTAGTTCTGTGCAAGTCAGGCAAAGTCATGCTACCTGACACTGTGTAAACCAACCTTCCTCCCACTCTGGGATGAGCTGTCTAACTTGGGTCAGCTCCAGATCTTCTTGCTCACAGGGCCCAGTGTCTCACACCTCTCCCTGTCGTGATATGTCATCTGCTGGCTCTGACAGGCTGGAAGTCAGGCTGCTTTTACCGGAGGGAGGCTCTGCTTTCGGGCAGCATCTGTGCCACAAACTCTGCAACTCATTTAGTTACAACCTCAGCACTGTAGTCAGCCAGTCAGTAAAATATTTACCATAAATGAGGACTGCATGAAGAAAAGGTATGCTATAGTGAGAAGTGCAGGGAGTTGGACCCTTGTTGATGGCTGCCAAAGTGAGTGCTGTATCTCATTCAGCACATTGAGGCCCCTTACCAGTGTTTCGGCACCAAGGAGCCTCGTGCTCTGAGAGGAGACATTGTTAGCTCTCAGCGGGTCTGTTTATTCATCATAATGAGAAAAGGCAGGTGACACTGTCGAGCACACAGCTGAAAAAGCAAGTGAATGTGTTTAGAGCGATGGTTTTCATTGAAGCCACTGTGATAATGGACTGCAGAATAAAGATGAGCTTACTCACATTCAAAAGCCCTTTCGGGAGAGGGTGGACTCTCTTTTATCTCTTGGGCCTTGTGTCTATTAATTCACTTGTTTCAACCTTCAATCAGCGCCTGCAGCACTCACAAATATACGCAGTGGTTTGCTGTTTGAAAAGATGAAGATTGAAAGGTCTTTTTTTACTCTAGTTAGAAATCTCTAAAGCACTTGTAGCTTAATCACAGGCTCCGGGAAGATCTGCCACCTTTTAAATACTTGGGCCTCTTCATGTGACCTGCTTGACTTTCTTTTCAAGATTTTACACAATTCATGGTAGGAATGAAGTCCATTTGGGAATATATTGCAACATCTTGTCCAATTGGGGCAGATTGATTTGCCTTGAAGAGACACACCAGAGGCGATGGATGGTCATTTTAGTGAAAAGAATAGATTCAGTGTTGGCTTCCCTTTAAAAGTATGCGGCCAGTGTCACCCTTATTAGCAGCCATGACAGCAAAATGTGTTTAATCGTGCATAAAACCTTTCACAATTTAGACCCCATGCAGGGGAGTCCTAGAAGGTCGCAATGCACTCACCCATTAATTACATTCCATATGAAAGATAATAATAAACACACTGCTGGGCTGGACTGGTTGCACCTTCTGCTCTGCTCAAGGGCGGCCCACCGTGAAGTCAGGTTTAGATGGATGGAGATACGCAGGCGAGCCGAGAGTGCCAGGGCTGAGCTTGTTTGCTGGTTCGCCTTTACCATGACAATGAGAAGAAAGGAGGGGAAAAATGAAGAATGGGGCAGAGGAACAATAGGAAATGAGTCTCTTCTATCTAACTCCTTTGCTTGTCAGAAGGACTTTGGAGTGAACACACAGCTAATAGCAGATTTTGTCTTTAATTACAGCGACTGTTTGAAAATATGAGGCTCGTGTCACTGGCTGTTTTGTCAGATGCCATCACACTCTGTCCTTGGTGCACATACAGAGGAGCCCAGCTCTTAAAATAACAGCTTTGGTTTGCTGATCTGCCAGTTGGCTAATTGTAAGTGGGACACCAAAGACACAGCATGAGGCCTGTCGCATCATTGTCTTTTTTATTATTGTGTGGCTTGTAAGCTGTGAGCAGTATGCGGTGCATGTCGCAAGTCGTCTTTTCAGCTTCCATAATGGATAGTGTTTGTGTGTGTGTGTGTACATCCAAGTGTATGCATGTGTGTCTGTGAATGCTCAGATGCATCCAAGATGTGCTGTGCATGCCGAATGAGAACAGTGGGTGTGCGTGTGGACAAGTGTCAACTCTTTTTTGTCTAGAAACACCTGTTTATTCTCTGTTAATTAATTGTTTTAACATAGCTCCAATTTGTCAAACACTTTGCTCTTGGTAAAATTAGATTGCTAGCTTGCTGACGCTAGCTAGTACACCCCCTAATCAGTGTCCAGATGAATTATAAGTGTTGATGTGGCCAGATGTTGCTCCACCATACATCCAGCAGGATATAAATAATAAATGACATCTGCTCCTTTAGCATTGTGTAACCACACAGATGAACAGAAAAGAAAGGCAGAAGCAAGCTTATAGTTACGTGAAACCTTAAGATTTATTAAAATCTACGCTGGTTTGGTATCAGTATCATAATTACTGACAATTAACAATTCATTGCAGCTGTGTTTACATATTCATTATGGGCTGCTTGCTTATTGTTGACAGGTTTTCACATCTCTTTGCAATAGTGTTATATATAGTGATATTTTCTACATTGATATTTTGTTGTCATAATAACAGTGAATACTGTATTGTCCCAGTGAGGGGCACTGCAGCAATGCATACAGCTCTGTGACTGTGAAACCAGCACTGCATCACTACACAACACATACACAAAATAAATGGAGCTCTCTTCAGCATGAGGAATCCAGACTGGAAAATTAACAACACTTTTGCGAATTGCGAAAACAATGCACCATAGACACTGTATAACTGTTGAAATGCTAAAGTCTTGCGGGTTTCAGTTTGAGAATTTAACCCAATGACAAGTGGGATTATTTGAAGTAAATACAGATATGCAAGAGCATTTAAACATTATAGTGTTGCATGTTCTGTAAGTTGAACGCCTGAAGAAAATATAATGGCACGACACTTTACAATTCTGCACAGAGTTTTTTTCACTACATTCTCTGACCCCTCGTTCTCGTTATCAGGTATCAGTGACAAGTTTAATGGCTGTGTTGACAATGAAGGCTAACCACTCCGAGGCCATTTCTGAGTCCATTAGCAACTGCGTCCCTCCATCAGTCAGAGTTGGTTAGTCTTTTGTCTCGGCTGCAGCTGTTAAGGTGTCATTCATTAACGGCATAGTCCTAACCTCAGCTGTGAACACAGACTATTTGCATTTAGAGGTTTTTATATCCCAACTTATTCATGTGATTCACCCTAAAGGAAAGTGCTTTTGATGTCTAGAGATGTGCCATTTCTTTGAAGGTTTACTATAATTCTCCTTGACAACAGTCGACTGCAAGGCATTCTGTGTAGCTTTGAAATACAAATATGCTCTGCTGCTACCTCTTAACTCACAACAATGCTGGACTCTAGTGATGCAAAAAATACAAGGGATATCATATTGTGTGTCAACCATATACACAGTCGTCTATATATGTATATATATATATATATATGTATATATATATGTATATATATATGTATATATATATATGTATATATATATATATATGTATATATATATGTATATATATATATGTATATATATATATGTATATATATATGTATATATATATATATATATATATGTATATATATATATGTATATATATATATATATATGTGTATATATATATATATGTATATATATGTATAAATATATATATATATATATATATATATATATATATATATATATATATATATATGTATACGTTATTCTTTCCAGATTGTTAGTGTTAGTGAAGATTAATTCCCATCAGTAATGAGTGCTGAGCATGCTATTGAAACAGCTTTGATGCCCAGGGGAATCCTTCCCATTGTAGTCTGCCTAGTGCTTTAAAACTAATCGTGTATCAAGAAGGAGACAAACACTCTATGCGAGGGTGACATTAAAAGACATTTTGTTTTTGTTTTTTTAAAATGTAACAATCCCCTGTTTTGTGTTCCTTAATGGATGTACCCTTTTTAAATTTGGCACACATGAACAAACATTCCTCTTGTTCTTTATTTAGAAATTAATATGCAAAAGTTCAAACTCTGTTCATCTGCTAGTTAAAAACATGAAACTGCTTTTGTCATCATGCTTTCCCTTTATGTTTGCCATAGGCCTTGCCATTTGTAATATCTTTATGGGGTTTAAAGGACACTATAAATGCTGTCAGCAGCTTAAATGACATCAATAATGGCATGCTGTTTTCATAATACAGATAAGCAAGCTATATAATTAATAACAATGAGTAACTATGTTGCCTCCTCCTGCATGTACTTGACTTTATGAACAAAGAATTATTATTATTACTTTTATTAGGCTACCATAATAATAATACAAAAGAATAATTTCTTCTTCCGTTTTTTGCCTGAGAGCTAAATTTAAGATTTATTAAATATATAATATATATATATATATATATATATACATATATATATATATGTAATATATATATATATATGTATATATATGTATATATGACAATGCACATTAATCAACATTTCTGTAAATGCGCCAGTGTTAGCCAGATGACTGATTTTCAACTGTAGTCCTCATTTCATAGCATGCATGTCTTTATGTGTTGTGACTGTTTGTCATGCATGTGTGTCTTGCACATCCAAAGGATCTGAGTTTTTGTGCTGAAGCTGCGTCCACAAGGATATTTATATAAATGCATTTTTTTCTAGTATAGCAATGTGTACCAACAGCACCTAAACATACATATTTTATCAACTCTGATCAATCAGTATAAAGCATGGATTTTAAGGAGTGTCTCAATATAATAGTCCAGCAAATACTGTATAGCCTCGGCCAATGGTGTTGCCTGTAAATAAATCACTATATTTTACTTATGAAGTCACTGTGTCAGTGAAAAAGCTTGTAGCATTTGTTTGATTATATTGATAGACAAAGGTGATGGATCTAATATACAATTCCTTTTGCTGAATGAAAGACGAAGAAGAAGAATTATAAAAAGAGATTGAACCATTTTTCTACTGTTCAGATCGACCTGAAAACACCAGTGTGGATGGAAACCTGTTTGACATATAAACAGCATTTTTATCCTCCATTAGTGAAGACATGGCATGAGTGCCTAAAAAGCGTTTTGTAAGATTCATAAATCTCAGCCAGTTCAGTAATTCTTGAGTCATTGGTATTGATCAATAACCTTATGAAACCCCTGAACATATATCATGGTCTTTTTTTTTATGAGGACAATACAAACAAAAACAAACACTTTGCTCATGAAGGATGTTTAATTCCTTTTTTTCTCACACATATGAGGCACCTGCTCAGCTTGACAATTTCTGGGAAAATTGGAAGAAAAAAACACACTGCGTGAGATGATACACCTCTCCATGGACCAGCAGAGAATCAACACATTGTTAATGTTTTTTGCGTCAAACCGAGTGTGTGAACAAAGATGCATCTTCTCAGTGCAGAAATGAAAGCTAATCATTATCACAGGATTTTGTGCCTTGTTTCCAGCGTATTACAGTACAAACATCAAACTCAGATCCAGATGTAAGTATGACCTAATACTTGTATGTCAGTAATGGTGTGAATTTTCATATGCTTGTATACATTTTTTGTGTTAACACTGTATTTTACAGCTTCTTTACAAATTATACGGCTTACCGTTGTTTCATTTTTGGCCTGAAAATATAGCCACACAGCGCTTCTCTTCCTCTCTGACATTCTTCTGCTCTGTCTCTGTCCTGCTTGTGTTTGTGGGCTGCTGGCCGTTGCCAGGCCTGGCTGCTTGCTTGCTTGTTTGCCTGGCGCCGCTGAGTCACATGACGGTACAACATCAAATCACAAGAGGGGGGAGGAAGAGAAAAGTTTGTCTGCTCTGCGCAGTCACAGCATGTGTGACAGGAGCGGCACTTGAAAGCAGCGGCACTTACACAGACACCAACAGCCAGGTCAGCTCTTTGATGAAACTGCAGCGGTGCATACTGGAGAGAAACTAAAACTAAAGTATCGATCTCATTACACTGGTATCAATATTATCAATATTTGGATCGATCTGCACACCACTAATGTCAGAAGGGACAAGACACAGCAGACTACAAATCCATTGACTAATTTTAATATTACCTAGCTAGATAAGAAAGATTAGCTAAATTAGCTAGCATTTAGTCTATATCGACGATGTTCCACTTCCGGGATTGTTCCGGTGCTGCGGGATATTCCGCTGGATGTCCCTCTTTTTAGGCTGAATGTCCCACACCTTCCGTTTTCTTTGTGTTGGCATTCTAAACTCCGGTTTATTTATGAGGACTATGGTTAACTGCTCTTCAGATCTCTGCAGGGTAAATCCAGACAGCTAGCTAGAGTATCTGTCCAATCTGAGTTTTCTGTTGCACGACTAAAACAACTTCTGAACGTACACGTGTTCCACCAAAACAAGCTCCTTCCCGAGGCTATTTTGCAGAGCTGCTGTCATTGTGTCTGGGCCTAGCACCGCCCAAGACAATTGTGATTGGTTTAAAGAAATGCCAATAATCCAGAGCACGTTTTTCTCCCATCCCGGAATGCTGTGTGGACTAGCCAGACCTTGCTCCGCAGCGCTGTGGAGGAAGGTCTGGCAATGTGATACTAGCTAGCAGTTGACTTGCTGACTTACAGTAGGACATATCCTTGCTTGTTTTAAAGCATCTGGGAATAGATATACTGAAAGTTGTTGAGTGGAATTGATTTTCAAAATGCGAAAATTTACACCTGTTTGACAGGAACAGTTTGTTACATCATAGCAATGGAGCCTCACATATAGGCACCATACATTTGCTGGAAGAACACATGCCTCTGTTACCTTCTCCATGTTTGCAATGCCGCCATAAAAATCACAGCAATTATTTTAGTGAGTACAGTGTTATAACCAATTGGAACAATGGCAAGAGCTACACAAATCAAACCCAAGTTGTAATCAACCATAGTTTTCATTCAATCATAAACCACATTGTTTTACAGGAGGCTCTAAAATGTAAAGCAATCAACCAGACGTTTCCATGACATACTGTAGCCTTGGGGTCATTTGCGTATAAAGTTTTGAGTCTGGCTGTAAAGCTTGATTACCAGCCCTTTCATCCAGCAATTACACCTACGTTTCTTCACACACACTCACACACACACACACACACACACAATGATCTAATGAGGTTACATGGACAAGCTTGCATGAATTAGTTATTACGTCGAAAAGGTTGAGGAGCACTTGGGTCAAATGTTAATTACAAATTGTTTCAGTTCATAGAGAATAAAGACTGTAATTAATTCTGGACGGGACAAATTCATAGCAATTTACTACACTAATGTACCTGAGTGGCCAACAAACAGCATCTCACACATTTCTCAAGAGCATAATTTAAAAAAGTTCCTCGCCCCATATTAACATTAAAAACCAAAAGGTGAAAAAACCCTTAAGTGTGACATCATCTAGGACTCCATCCAGGTTAGGCATGACCTTACACGGGTAAGATTTCATTTTGTGTGACATTAAAGGCAGAAATGCAGCATAAATAAAGTATAAAAAGGTTCCAACTGAAAGATGATATCCAACAATTAAACATCACTTTAGTTCCTCTTGATTTACAGCACCAATGTTTTCTCAAATACAGTAATAGCAGTTTTTGAAGTATGTGTTTGTATGAAGGGTATTACCAAGCCCAATGTAAATCCACACAAGCATGATATACCATTTAAATAAATCATATTAAAACAGCTTTGAAAACAGTTTGAACAGATATCAGAAAGATAGCAGCATCTATGGATGACGACTGTCATCTTGGTACTATTTACACAGCTTTTTTGGCACAGAACATTGTGTGTTCTGTTCTGTCTTTGCTGGCCACTTTAACAGCCGTAACTCTAGAAACCTGAAAAACGCTCTTATGCTTCACTGTTCACTTGGATCTGCACTACTGACTGATGAATGGAACATTAAAATGTTGGGGGTCACAAAGTTTGTCTGAGCTCTTATGCCCAAGTGACCTTTTTTTTCTTTTCAGTTCAGCAAAAGAAAAAAGTTTCCTCCACAGGAAATTCCCTGGAGACTATCACATTGTCCACAATGTGGTTCTCCCATTCAATGTCAAAGTGATGCTGCTTCAGCAGGTGTCTTTTTTTCATTTGGAGCTAGGACACACACTCAGATGCCCACGTGTCTAGACGTCGGTTTAATTCCAGGAAACGGGATAATAAACTGGAAAAAAACGTACTAGGCGTAAACCAAAATGGCTAATATACAAAATATATGTATCACAACCAAAATAAGTCCTTTACGTTATTTATACAAATGTGTCAAATATCACTTCCATGAGGCTCTCAGAAGACAAATCACAGGCAACACACTTGATGTTTCATATTCCTCGCAGCTATAACAATGTTTAAGCTGCATGCAAAGTTAATGTTATGTTCATTTGAATGTTGATTAAGATAAATGGCTTTCTTTTGCCCTAATAATTATTAATACCACCAAATAATTCAGTAAAGCGCTCAGGTTGGGAACCCATAGGTTTATGTTTATTTCTCCTTGTTGCATTTGTTGCATGAAATATGACCAATGTGTTTTGACTGTAGCTGAAGTTATGTTTTTGTGTCTATGTGACTGATGGGAACAACAATCTTTGAAATTGGTCCAGTATTAAGTAAGACCACTGCACCTTCATTCACCCAGTTACATGTGAAAATATGCTGGCTCTAAACACGCTAAAAGTACTGTTTATTTAAATGGAGTCTGGTTAAACAAAAAGGATTTTACTCTTTAACTCTTTAACAAAAAGTTCTATCTCTGTAGGGAGCCTTTCAATAATGTTGTCAGACCCTTATATTAACAATCTGAGCCGGTCAGTGAAAAAAAAAACAGCAGAAATTGACGATACGCATTTGCCCTATAGGATTTGATGATTTGATTTGATTTGCTGCTGCCTGTTCCAACATTCTCGCTCAATACTGGACCAATTTCAAAGACTTTTGTTCACATTAGCCACATGTACACAAATGCATGGGAAAATAGGGTCCAGGTTGAAATAAAGACTGAAATTACCCTTTACTGTAATCCCTAGTCTAGACTGTTGACTCCAGACATGAGCATATCTACTATACTGTATTATAGCTCATCCAATGACCATTGCAGAAACATTAACATTGTTTTCCTGTAAAATTGCTGTAGTCTGAGCATGAAAGCTTTGCCTCATAGCCGTATGGTGTAGCTGGAATGGAGCTTTTTATGGTGACCTTCAGAGTTGCAGCGTCACACTGTAAGAGCATAATGACTGTAATCATTTCAAGGCAACCATCACTGCAAAATGACTAATCGACCATTAGAGATAACAACGTGTAGAGTGCTTTTCAAGGCAAGCCTATGCACACTTCAACAAAGTTTCACAATGCAGCACCACAGCTAATTGATATATAGCAGAATCAACGAGTACACAAGAAGTCGCTTTAATCAGGCCAGCGTCAATTAAAAGGGCACTCATTTTCTGTGCTGGCCCTCTCAAGGTGACGGGGCATGTTGTGGTTGGATTAAATATTTATTGAGGGGTGTCATTACATTGCCATTATCATTTAGATCAGTTCATTAAACAACAAGATACACCAATGATGAGGCAATTACGCTTGTTAAATAAAACAGGATGAAAAGAGATAAAAATAAGACTGCTGCAAGCACACGCACACACTGTGTTATGTATACACACACACACACACACACTCACAAGCGTGTTCTGCTCACTTTCGAGGTCACTGAGCTGGGTCCCAAGGTAATCGTTGAACAGTGGTTCTTGGCTATGCTTGGAAAACAATGACTCTGATAACCATTAACAGCTGCTGGGAAGTCCAGGCAACACAATAACTGCACACTTGAGGAATAATGTCACACATAATACAGAATTGATGTTGCTTGTAACAGTCTTATATTTCTTGAGATATCCAACAGACTTGGACGTTACCCTTTTGATGACACACTGTATGTATAATGCATGACTCACATTGTTTCCATTTTTTTTAATTTTTTTATTTTTTACCTTGAACATTGCTGTGGAATTCTCTGTATGGTTACCTGGTAACACAGATGATTTTGTTCATATAATTCACAACATATTTGTATGACTCAAAGATATCGGAGTCATGTCAAATGTTAATGACTCGTGGGTGCTATCTATGAATTTATATATACATGTCTTTCTCCCCACATAACTACCTATTATGTGGTTAGATAACAATATCTTGTATTCAAAGCATCAGCAGTAACCATCTGACTTTGGTGTCAGTCAGTAGGGCACAGGCTACATTAAAAGTGGTCTCAATAGAACTGGAGTGTTGGAAGTGTTGTGTGTTTTATTCTCATGGGGTGGGGAAAGCTATCTGGGACTTCCATTGCTATCACTACTGCTCTCACATTTTTTACCACCATAGTACATTTCCTATCTACTGTAAAACCTAGATGACCAAGGCTATTCTTTAAGGGTTATACAACAGCATTCTGGGAAATATAGGTGATCAGTTATGTTCACCAAGCCGGGGAGAAAGAAAAGTAGGCACACCAGAGAACTAATTTACAAGACTTGAAGGATAAGGCTGGTGTTATATAGGCTATATATTGATATAGTATTTGCCTCTATGCCACAGAACTCCATTGTTGTAAAAAAACTCTTAAAAGCACAATATGCTGTACAAATTCCTTCAGTTTGATGAACACATTTATTCAAGTTTATTTTTAAACAACTCAATAAACTACAAAGAGATGAATAAACTAAATATGAAAATAATATGATAACCCTAACCCAACAGAATTGCTGAATATAATAACACGATAAAAAGCCATTGTTATCCTTTAAATAAAAATGTATCTGCATATGATATTTCTTGTAAAGCAACACATTTTGTAGATACAGTTTTCTCCTTCAACCGTCTGGCGTGCTGGTAGATGTCTTGTTCCCTCTGCCACTGCACGTTTGATCTCTTACAGTTATAAATGAAAAGGTGGCATTCACTGGCACTCATTATTCAGTGAAAGGTTTCTTCAGTCAGGGCATGAGCAGCGAGGGAATGCACAAAAAAATGCAATGATCTACGGATGTGGCCGTTAGAAGAAGAGACTGAAACATGTCCTCTGCTGTGTGTGACAAGTGTTTAATGTGAATGATTGCTCAGCCATGTCCATTTGATCTCCAGCAAGGGCCCTATTTTTAGAAAAGTACTTCTAAATGTCCACCAATTTGATGTACATCTCCTACAGAGTGTCAGGGAACAAGACACTTTATCTTGATAAGTGCAGCCATTTGACGGTAGTACCAAAATGTAGCATATACAGGCATTCTGCTTGGCCCAGAAAAAATATATGAGAGCTTACAGATGTCTCACAAATAGAATGTTGTCTGGGAAGTAAACAGGATGTTTTAAAACAAATGCAAGTGTATCAAATACGGTCTAATGTGAATGTCCAACTTTGTAATAGCCTTGTTGGGTCCAATTATAGTTTTGAATTTTTCATTTTTTTTATTTTTATTTATTTTGACTTTTTGTTTTCAAATTCAGTTTAGTTTTAATTAGTTGTTAAAGCGTTTTTTTATTTTTTTATTTATGGTTTTTATTAGTTTTAATGTTAGTGTTAGTCTTTTTTTGTAATGTGGGTTATTTGTCAGGGGCAAGATTCAAAAAGGTCAGATATAGTATTGTCTAATAATAACTCGACAAAAAAACATCATAAAATTTTAGAAATATATATTCATAATGTATTCAACAATAACACCAGTACATAAAATGTAGCCTACATATGGTCATAAATATGTAAACAGTCTACACAAGACGCCGCAGTAAGTGCAAAATGTGTAAGTGACGTGTGCCAGGAAAAAGCTTAAATAGCCAACAAACTAAAGAAGACATGAACAGGTGTTTTGAACTTTGGTTTGAGTAAAGTGGCAAACGTTTTGAAGTCAATCAAGTCACACAGTTGTGTAGACATCCCAGTATCAATACACATATTAACCCACGCTTCATCCCGTTTTTGGTGTTCCTGCGTATTTACTAACCAGCAGCTATCGGGTCACCAGTGAAAGCCCTCCTGTAGTGTTCTCTGCATAGACAGTATATAAACTGGACCAACAGATCCCGTTGCTCTGGACGGAGACCAGTGAAGGATATTCAAAGCACTTCAACTGCGCAGCCTCCAACTGAGAAAGAAGGCGTAAATGTGACATGAGCAACCTGTCTGAAAGTTGTAAGTCTTCTGGTAGCTGTGCCAAGAGAAATCTCAATCATTCCCAATCTTGCAGAGACAGAGAGCGTAGGTATATGTAAGGAGATAACATAGGTACAGGCTAATTATTGCTAACTAAAATGCTAGTTAACATTAGTAATTAAACTTAAACAGCTATTGCTACCGCGCGGCGAAAGCTTCTGAGGGACGCAGTAGTCAGACGGTCCGGTGGCCTACACTGCCTGGATCGGCCAAACGACAACGTTCCTCAAAAACAATCTCCCCAACCGAACGCTTATAGTTAGGGAGTGAGGAGTTGCAGCATATGCCTAGACCGGCGGGGAAGGGTGTATAGCTTCAGACACAGCACCCCAGCTTCCCTCTGCTTCTCCTCATAGTCATCATATCTACCTATCATATAATCAATAATATAGTGAGAGTAGAGGGAGGCAGGAAGTACAGCCCGTTCCGGCAGGGGAGAGTTCAAGCCCGACCCGGCACCTCTCTTTAGCCTGCCTCTCTTAGTTATGCTATTATAATTCTAGACTGCTGGGGAATTTCCTTCCTCCCTATGACACAATGAGCTGCTCTTTCATCTCTCTTTTCATTTGTTCCTTTTATGTGCATCCTTCTCCCAGAAATGCTTGTTACTAACCTAGCTCTGGGGAGTTTACTCCCCGGAGTCCTTCTGTTTCTTCTTCACCCAGAATATCGCCTTTGATTAGGGTGGCACCAAGACCTGGGTCTTGGGTGCAGCTGTCGCTAGGGACCTGCTACACCCTGCTACGCTCTGCGATTCCCTGCAGTGTCCGGCTGCGTCCTGCTGCGTCCTACCGTGTCCACCCATGCTGTGCTGTGCCACATTACACCCCGTAATGCCCTGCTGTGCCCTACTATGACATGAACTACTACGACTACCATTGTAGTCACTGTTCCATTATCTTTATTGTGACTACTACTACCACTGTTCATCACACCCCCAACCGGCACCGTCAGACACCGCCTACCAAGAGTCTGGGTCTGTCCGAGGTTTCTTCCCGAAAGGGAGTTTTTCCTCGCCACTGTCGCAATAGCTACCGCTAATGCTTGCTCTTGAGGGAATTATTGTAATTGTTGGGGCTTTGTAAATTATAGAGTGTGGTCTAGTCCTACTCTATCTGTAAAGTGTCTCGAGATAACTCTTGTTATGATTTGATACTATAAATAAAGCTGAATTGAATTGAATTAATGTAAGTCAAAACTGCCTGTGAGCTTCTCCTGTACTGTACGGTAATTCCTCTACTATGCGACAGTAAGTCGCGTGGTTATGACACAATCGTTAGCCTATTTTTACAAAAACGTCTACTATGGAGCCATAACGTGACGTACAAGGTAATGGAGCCTTTTATACATTGTAATTGTAATAAACAATGGACAAATAGAGTAGTTACACGCTTCAGATGTAAAGTTATTCACTGTCAAAGTAGCGCCAAAATGAATGGCAGTCAATGGAATGCTAACGGGAGGTGATGGCTTGGTAGCATCAAAATGGCGCCATAGGAGCTACGCGTTCTGGGGAGACGCTTACCCCCTTGGTTCTCTGTCCTGCTCTTGTCTCTGTCATGCTGCCTGGCCCCAGTGGCGCAAAAAGTGGGTATGCGCTATATGTGGTGCATAGGGGCGAAGCAAAGCGATGGTAAAAAAAATAATATATATATATATATATTTTTTTTTTTAATATTTTCTATATGTAGCTGTTGTTGTGCGTTTCTAAATCATTCCTGCATTTCCTCAATGTTATATAACATTTTAGAGGACTAACAGGCTAGAGCAGGCGCCCTGTCTCATAAGATTCCCATCATAGAATGTTGACATAGAAGAGGGAGCGAGGGAGCGGGGGAGTGTGGGCGCCGTGAGCGCCGAGCAAGCAGGTACGAGCATACGAGTAGTGAGTTGTCGTCTATGGAAAAAGATGAATAAAGCAAAACAGCTGTCGGGGGCAAAAATAGAAAAAGAAAGAGGGAAAAGGAGATGGCATGTCAAGGGATGCGACAGCAGTTAAATAAGTGGATGGTGAAAGGCAACAGGTAGGATTTAAAGTGTGACATCTGTGCTTGGAGGCTCGCAAATATTAACATAATATATGTTAACAGACTAGCTAGTGTTTGCTAACACTGGGAATGTAGCAGCAAAATGGGGGTTTACAGCTAGCTTAGAATATGCAAAACCGAGATTGCTTAGCTGAAAACGACAATAAATGACAAGAATCTGGAAAACAACTACTAACCAACTAATGCTATAACTCTGGTTTACCATGGAATCATGCATAGATTTGCTACCAAACTTGGAGGCTTGCAAATATTCATGTTAACAGACTGGCTAATGTTTGCTAACTTAATGCAAACCAATGTTGGTGATAGCTACATTTAGATTTTGGTTTAAACCTATGGTACCAATCCCATGCATGATATATCTCAATTTTATCAAGGTAAAATAACAACATATTAGAATATAAAAAATATAAAATATAAGGTAGCATGCACAATAAATGACAAGAACCTGGAAAACATAACTTATGCAATAACTCTGGTTTACCATGGAATAGATTTTGTTTTACCATTAGCTGTGTTAGCTGTGCTGTCAGACATACAGGCTATAGTTACATTTGTTGGGTGACATGGAAGCAGTAATTACATGGTCACATCTCTCTCTTTAAAGGTCTGTGCTAAGTGGCTCTCCATAGTTGTACTTTTTAAAATACAAAATGTGAATGTAATTTCAACAGCAGCACAACCATACTGCATATAGTTGTCTTATCTGATGCCATCACTAGGCTGATTTAAGGCTGCTATATTTAACAGTGAGTTCATTTCATTCAGGTGTGAGGATGGTGGATCAGGAAAGACAGGGGAAGGCAACAGGTAGGTCTAACATTAGGTGGAAGCGTAGGGGGAGCCACTTGATACCAACAGATTCATTTCTTTATATTATTAATATGGAAAAACTAATATAGAAAATCTATTACATAATGTTTGTTTGACAATATGCCTTAGAAGAAGAAGAACAGAAGAAGAACACAGGCAAGGAGTGAATGAGACAGACATGAGGTCGGCGATGGCATCACGTAGAGATGAGACCAGTGATGACATCATGTAGCGATGAGACCAGTGATGACATCAGGTAGGAGTTCTATTAGACCACACAAAACTGTGTGTCCAGTATGGTTTGAAGTTCTGTTGACCAACCTATTCACTGTGTCCTTTTTGGTGGAAAAATAGTGCAGACAGAGATGGAAAGCCACTCACCACTCAAATCAACCAGGGGTGATGATTAGGTTTCCAATTGTCACAGTTTGGTTGCCAAGGGCAACCGGGCAACCGTTAATGTCGCTGATATACTTTAAAATAAACCTTTATTATTTAAAGCCCATACATGATGATGTCCGGCACACTTTGCATTTTCTTTTTCTTTTTTTGGGGAAGGCGCCAAAATTGTGTTGCTGCATACCCCTCTGACACTGAGTAGTTGCGCCCCTGCCTGGCCCTGTATCCATACATCCATGCCCTGTACCGCAGTTAGCTTCTGTTTCGGGGAAAGGGGGCTTTGCATTCTCCTCTACCTTGTTAAGGTAAGCTAGGTTAGCCTCCTTTTGCGCGCTTCTCAAATGTACTTTCAAATTCGTGAGATTTTTCCCTTTACCACCTTCCACTGCAGGCACTTGCGTTTATCTGACACAGTCATAATCAAATAGGACTCTGTCGCTTTCTTCCGACTTTGGGTACGAGGGGATGGACTATGTTCAATTTAACATGGAATGTTGGAATTTCTGGGTTCCCAGTTGGAAACTATACATGTCTATGGCATAGACCGTATAGAACAGGTCTAAGGTAAAGGTAATACTGCTAGTAACCGCAACACAACACCTCATGAAAAATCATGATCGCTATGGAGGAACTCACAACTTTTGAAAATGTTAGGCAAAGCTTTCCAAACGTCAACTCTGAACACTATAATGTTATTTGTTCTATAAAAGACATTGACAAAGACAAAAACTAAGGACATTTAGTTAGTTTTGCAAACAAATATTACAGTTTTAGTTATTTTTTATTTTTTATGTCAGTTAACAACGATGTTTTGATGATTTTTTATTTCGTTCATTTTAGTTAACGATTATAACCTTGGTTGGGTCTTGGCTTTTATTTCGTTTTGTGGTATTCACAAATGTATTAGTGAAATATACTGCAATGCGAAATATCAAAGAACCAATTAACAAATAACCAGCATTTTATTAATCCATTCAAATGTTAATGAAGGTGCACTTTCCAGTTTGAGAATTGGACATTGTAGAATATCAGGATAGGTTATTTATATTTATATATATATATATATATATATATATATATATATATATATATATATATATATATAAAAAATATATATATATATATATAAAAATATATATATATATATATATAAAGAAAGGACATTTTGGCTTGTCCTTTCCAATTGAAGTGTAATGGCATTGTGGAGTGTAATGGCATTGTAGCAGTCCCCTCTTTTTTGAAAAATGGGAACATTCCATTTTAGGAAAGTGAGGGAGCCCACATTCCAATTTCTGTTGTAGACTTTGAGAGCAAGGACATGTTGAGTTTGAGGATTGTTTTGAAATTGTGAAAATGTTTTGGCCTGTTGTCACTTTCCAAATTGAGTTTCAAATTTCACTGTGAAGAAAGGCACAGACTATCTAAAAAAAATAAAAATAAAATGTACGTACTGTCAGCAGCAGTGCTATTTTCAAGAAGCAGACTGAAGCAATACAATGCATGTTCAATTAAAATGTTTATTTGTCAGGGTTTTGGTATTTTGTTCCGTCTTATTGTGGTAGTCTTGTTTTTCTGTTATGTTCTGTTTCCTGTTTTATTTTGTAGTCTGTCTTGTCTCCCTTGTCTTGTCTAGCTTACTTCCTGTCTTTGTTTGTTTCCCGCCTTTTTTGATTGTTCTGCCCCACCCTGATTTGTTTCACCTGTTGTGTCACCTGTCCAGTGTTAGTCCTTGTTACCTGGTGTATTTAGTTCCTGTTCTGTCGCTGTCTGTTGTTGGATCTTTTTTTTTTTTTGGCTGTTGTGTGATGTTTAGGGATTTTGTGGGTGAGTTGCTTATTCCTGTCGCTGCATTCCTTGTTGCTGTATTCCCTGGAGTTTTTGATTGTTTTGGTTTTTTTTTAGATTTTTTGGAAATCGTTTTGCTGTGCCAGTTTCTGGACACCTTTTGTTGTAGTCCTTTTGTTAATAAATTCTGTACTTTGTTTTGAACTGCATTTGGGTCCAAGCCTTGCTAATTCCAGCTGAAATGTGACATTATTACATTTTGTCATGTTTCAGGTAAATAACACTCCAGAAATTGTTGTTGCCTTTTTAAATGTATCATAGAAAATTTTCTATGCAAGATAATATCTAAAAGAAGACAAACTAACACTTTCTGGAATGTTATTTACGTTAAAATGTTATACAAAAAAACATTTGCATTTTTTTGTTGTAGGTTAGGGTTTTAAAACATCTATGCTGAATTTCTTTACCAGTTCACCACTATATGTCAGTGCATGTGTGGGTGGGAATTAGTGTGCTACCACCTTCAGAAGAATCAGCATTACCTTCAAACAATAAGCAATGCATTCAAGGCCAGTTGAACCAGACCCAATGATTAATGCTTTAGTGCGTAACTTATTAATGAACGTCTGTTACATTCAAGCCATTGCCAAATGAGTTGCTACAAAGCTAATTAAGACTATCAGCTCCACACAACTCTGTATTTCTCAGTATAGCTATGTTCAGAAGATTGTGTCGTCGGTGACTTTCGCACGCAGAAACTCGAGTAATTCCCTCTTCTGAAGAGTCCATGTTTTAACATGTCTTCCTTGGCTACTAGCAACTGCATGGAGGAGGGGTGGGGTTGGTGCGCATTCACTGAAGGTATCATGTAGATGCGCTGACAATGTTGTCATTACTTAGAATTCCTCATGGGGGTGACAAACTACGCACTATAGCTTTAATTCATTATTATTCTAGCGTATGTGAACTTTGAGGCAAAGTAACTTTGCTTAATTATTGCAATCCATGGCCAATTTTGGAGCAAATGCAGAAAATTACCATTAAAGATGCATATGTTAAATTATATTATCTTTTTGAAAATATACAGGAAATTCCATCGAGCTCTGAATCCAAAAGCATGGATTAAGAGTGCTGTGAAAATATTCATAAATTATAGGAACGTTAATTACTTTTAGTCATAGAGGTACTAATGAGAAATGAAAAGCATGCACATTAAAAAAGGGGACAGTAATTTATTGCCTGAACACAAAAACAATCATTCTGGATGTGCGGCAGTCATTTGAGGAACCATACATGCTGAGCCTACGGGGCAGGAGAGTGAGTCATTGACTTTTTATTCAGGAAGATTTGGGATTTTAAGACCATAGTCAAAGTGACATTTTAGTTTAGTGTTATCAGTCCAGTTTTCCGTTACACCAGGATTCGTTTTCATTTTAATGACCCATCAAGGTGAGTGCCAACTACACTTGAGCGAAAATATAGAACATTAACACTGTGCACTTGAGTAACTATTTTCTGTTGTGTGAAGGTTAAAACTTGTGTTTTTGTTTTTTTAAAAAAAAGCTATACCCAAAAAGCTTTTTGAGGTCACTGTAAAGTGGAGAAGGTGATTTTGACACATTTTACAGATTCCTCCAGAAGCTGCAAGCGCCAAGGGAGAATAGATATCATTTGTTCAGAGTGAGAAGTGCTCAGAAGTGTTTCTCGGCGAAAGATGAGGGGCAGGGAGTCTTTCATGCTCCGGCCAGTCTCCCTCTGATTTAGATATGTGGCCATCGGAGGCTTCTCTGACCCAAATGGGTTTCCAGAGGCATTCTTGGTGTGAGGACGCAAGCCTCAGCAGGTAAAGAGGATCGGTAATTGGAGTTACTTTAACAAGGCTGTTACATTGCCATAAATCATTACAAGGGAAAGTCATGTGCCCTCTATTCAGTGTCCTGAAATAGTGCAGGAGGAAAAATGAACTGTGCGCCTCTAGAACTTTCCTCTTCAATCCAGTTGGGGTTTATTGGATTTTATCCTGATGAGCTCACAGTGTAGTGTGTGCTTTGTAGTAAAGCTGTAAACTCTATTTTCATATATGAAAGGGGGGAAAAAAGCACAATAAAATGTGAACTAGGCTGCATGATGTTTTTATTTTGCATATGCTCATTTAATTCAAACATCGCCTCCAGTTGGCTCTTACAACTACTTGAGTGTCAGTGCCTGGCTTACTTTTAATGTAGACATTGGAAAAAATTCAGTTTTGGCTGAGTGCTTGAATTTAAAAATGTTGGATCTAAAAAAAAACTGTCAGTTTTGGGATATTTAGAGTCTAATCAATATACAACAGTTATTTGTGATTGTCTTCCAGTATCCAATCAGAGCACTTTCTGATTTGGCAAAATCCCCAAAGTGCCTGCACTCAGGTGCTCTTTTCTATTCAAGTTATTCAGTTGATCATTTATTTTTTTTTATTCTATCCTTATTACTGATGTCAGACTTTGGTCCAAAATCATGCAGTGTTTGCGAGCCAGGTTAAGCGGTTCATTCTGGTTTCTGAAACCAGGATAAGATGTTTGCTGTGCATAAGCATACACATAGCCTTAGTGTCTGTAAGGACTATGATGCATGATTTATATGTGGACTGCAGCTGTGACTGCAAGGTGTCAGGCCCCACAAGGTGTCAGAAAAGGAAGAAAACGGAATAATGTGGTGACATGCAGCAACTGTACTGTCACCGCTACAATAAGGTGAAGAATCTGATGGAAACAAATTCATCTGCCCGTTAGTGCTATAAAAAAACACATCTAGTCTGAAGAAAAGTTAGAAAAGCAAACATGTCTGTACATAATTATTCTTCTAGAATGTATCAACTCTAACCATGAATCTTTGGGTGGAGGCTGGCAATAATGTAATCTAATACTGAGGTATATGTACCAGGGACAACAAAAAACTAAACCTGAATCTGAACTGAATTAAAATGTATTAATAGAAATATAATGATGTGGTGAGGAAAGTGGGTGAGAAATCCAGGTGTGTGTGTGTGTGCAAGAGCTCTATTAGCATCACCCTCACACTTGTAAAGCATCTGAAACGAAAACATTTTGAAGGCAGGATAATTAAGGACTTTTAAGGATGGAGTCAGTTGCCACCCTGATACATTTCTGCCCCAGGAGCCTTATCTACAAAACACATTCAACCAATTCACATTTAAATATAATGCAACATACGCAGAAATTTGTGGAGACCTAATTATTTGTGAACTTTGAAGCAGAACTTTCCAGCCAGTTCCTTTTGTGTTGCAGAGCTCAGGTTTGTTTACAGTATTATGTCAATACCATCTGCACTAATTACTGCAGACACTGGCTACAATGCTGTAAAGATATCTGTGCAGGGTGGTTTATATTACTCATTATGCCATAACTCTTTTGTACACATATATATTGCTGTACTTTGAGCTGAGGAACACAGTGGCTTCCTCCAATAGCGAAATGACACAACTCTGTGAGAACTAATGCAGAGTGACTACCCCATTCACACGCCATTAGTCTGATTGTGTAATTTAATAAGGTTGATGATAAAATTAGTTCCATGAACGTATAATAATTGTAATCACTGAGGCTTATTAATTAGTTGGATAAACAACTGAAGGATGCTTGAAAAGTGCTCAGCCATGATGTGTCATACAGTTAATTGTTTATGTTTTCATAAGAGGAAATAATGATGACTGGATGATGAATATGCAAAAAGGGTGTTAAAATATTTGTGAAGCTCATAAAGGTTGATTTATTAATTGTGGCGTGATGGACACACATGTAGGTAAAGTTTAGTGCATGTGCAACAAACAACAAATTGTACACATACGTTTACAGTGTTGCAATGAGGAAGGATCTTTTGGTTCTGTATTACATATAAAAGTATTCTTTCAATTAAATTAAATTAATAAAGGGAAGCAACAGAAAACTTATTAACATAAGAGTTTAAAATGGGACGAACAGAATCACAGGTGCGCAAAACTACAATGGAAAGAGGGCACATAGATGCTGGTTAAAACAAATATAACAAAAAGAGGACTCTTTAAAAATAAGAGTTAAACAACTACACTTAAAAAAACAGACAGAAATAAAACCTTACCAATTAGTCCCACTTTAAAACAAAACACAAGAAAACAGCACCCCTAAAACTAGTGTATCTAAACATAAAATACCTACGAATGTGATGTGTGATCAAAATGAAACTCTGGGAACATTTCTGGTTAATTTAACTATGCTATATGTTTAGGTTATGACCATCAGTTTTAATTATTTCAACACTGGTTCTTTCCCCAGTTTGGTATGGCGGTTGGCTGTATAGCTGCTATGATGCCCAATAAAGTCCCATTGCCAGAGCACTCCATCTCTTACAGTGTAGTTGCGCTGTGAAGGACTTGCTTGGTGTGGCCGAGTGTCACTACCGAGACCAATAACTCCCTCAACGTACATATGGTAGTAGTTTTCTTGGAAAAAAAACAAACAAAAAAACTATGTTTCAACATGAGACCAGAATAACTTTTACCTGTTTTTTTGTTTTGTTTTTTTTTTGTCGGTAAAAATTGTCATTTTTAGATTCTGGTTGCTGTTAGCAGCGTATGCAACAGGATTTGAAGCTCTGTGGTTTACTTAATTGCTCCTTAGAAGTTGCAGTCGACTTCTCCCCTTAACTTTTTTTTTATCTACACAAGCTAGTACTTTTTAATAAGAGTTTCTACCACAGCTTGGACTCCCAAAATAACCTTTTTGAAATGAAAAGATTTACAGTACTAATATTACTAGTTCAATATGTACATGCCAAGAAATAAGATCACGTGACTGGATAATGTTGACTTATTTGCAAAAGAAGTTGATCAGTTCACATTATCTGTGCTAAGAGAATCTGAACTCAGCCTGTGGAAAATGCAGCTGATCACTGCCTCGTGTACAGTATGTTGGTACAAATAGCAGCAGTGATTCCCTCGCCTCCTGTGCGTGCCTGCAGGCCATAAAGCTGCATCTGTAGACCGGTTTAATGAGCCATCATGTGTCGGAGGACGAGGGGTTTATTTCAGGAGCAATACAAAAAAAAAAAAAAAAAGACTCCTCATATCGCTTCACACATTCCAAGCCGAACCTTTGAAATGCTAAGACCTTTCTTTTCATCATCTTATTTTTTCCTCTAAGGTCACAACGAGTGTAGACTACACTAGAAATAATGGTCTCTAATTGCAATCATGATTTCATAACAACTTACCCTATCATTTTTGCCCTTTTTTTGGGAGAACAAGATACAATAGAGATACCCAATATTAAAGATCAGCTGCTACCCAAGCCAGATAAATACTTAGCAACTCAGTGGGAAGTAGAAGCTAATGTAGCAATTACCTCAGCCAATACCTTGATAATCACTATAAGGCTCCGGCAGGTTCAGAGGGAGCACCGCCGCTGTGAAACACTCCAATTTGCTAATCATTGACTCCTTTGAATCAGGCACTGGGCCGAAGCTGATTAAAAAGGCTATTACAGATTTATTACAGATTTAAAAAGTAAAATGTAAAAGCCATACAGTATATCTCCACTGGTTTGAAATCTTCAAAATCCACATATACCGTCAAACATGATGCTCTGTTGATGAGATTAAACCAATATCAATGTTACAGTAGTACATAGAGATGAACAGAGTGTACAAATAAATAGATCTTTTATGTTCAGAAAAAGGAATATTTTATTTGGAATGAAAGGCACCCTAAAAAACAACTTCAATCAACAAAATCAACTCTGTTTTTTCAAATTATTATTATTGGACCTTTCACCTAAGATCTCTGTGTGAAACTTCTGAGAAACATTGGCGAGCCATTTGAAATGGCCTTTCTTCTCGTCTTAGAATTAATGATTTTTTTTCAGGTTTCGCTCACAAAACGGCCTTGAAACTTACGAGTGATATTTTCCCTAACTCCATGGTGTTTTGGATATTTAACTTTTATTTTATAATTAAATTGTTATTATATTAGAGGGGGACCTATCATGAGTTTTACCACCACAGGACAGGCTCAGTGCCTTTTGCTTGCTCCGTCTGGACAAAACATCTCAAAGTTCTAGCTCAGTCCACTCATTCGAAACACATGTTCTGTATGTTTTACTAATGCTGCGTAGTACTTTTTTTTTGGGGGGGGGGGGCATTTCTGCCTTTATTGGCTAGGAAAGCTGAGATATGAAAGGGGAGAGAAAGAGGGGAAGACAAGCAGGAAAACCATCACCGATCGGATTTGAACTCTGGACCTTCTGCGTCGAGGAATAAACCTCTGCATATGTGCGCCCCCTCTACCAACTGAGCTAACCGACCACGTGCTTATAACTTTTTTTATTGTATGTATCGTATGTGTCAAATATTCCGCATGTAATGCTAGTTTGTAGTGTATCTCACTTCTATACATGTTGTTTGTTTGTTCATATTACAGTATATGTAAAGCCCTTTGAGGCATAAACTTTGACTTGATTTGACATGGGATTAATGTTCTAGAAAATATATCGTAATTACTATGACTGCTAGAGGGCTTTCTCACTTTAAAGTAAACATAGTTTGTTTTGGGGGAACTGTTGAGGTGTGGTCTAAGTGTACATTGTCTGTCCCACATCTGAAAAATGCCATTATGCATACACTGAACCCAAAACATGCTGCACACTTATCTTAGAGCCAAGTGTATCCTTCAATTCACCATGATTTACTACATAACTCCAGTTCAGTTTGCAGTAATGCCTAATAAGCTGGTTTTATAAACAGACACAAAAGGTTATGGTTTATGGTAAATTTTCCTGCGCAGATGATTTTTAATAATGAAATATGTCCTATGCAAGTTATAACAACATTGCTCACGTACATTTCCTCAATGATTGAAGATGTTTGTTCCTTATACCAGACAGAAATCAATAACAAGGTTTCATAAACATGAGGCACACATTTCTAGACTTTGCTAATTACTCTCTTCAGCTGCTGAATGTGCATATTTTTTTCTCACTGTCATCCGATTGCATTTGTAAAGCTGGTAAATCCTACTTCTTCATGTAAAAATAAAATAAAACTTAGAAAACATTTGCGCTCAATGTATTTGCCTGATGGATGACATAGCATCATTATGTGCCGGTGTGCTCTGAATAACTCTAACATGCTTGCAGTCTCAACGGGCACTTCTGGCAGTTACTGGATATCACACAAGAAGGCACTTGATTATCTGCAAACACTGCAAGTGAGTATTGGGACAGAGCCAGTGTTCCAGCTGCCTACTCTCCCATTGGTCAGAACTCCTAACTCACAGACATCGATACACATCCACACGTCCAATAGCCAATGTCCTTTATTCTGAAATAATTTAAAAATATATATATATATATATATATATATATATATATATATATATATATATATATATATATATTGTGCCTATATTTAGCCAGGAAGGTAACCTTGAGATACAAGATCTCTTTTCCAGGGAGTCTTGGTGAAGACAGCAGCATAAACAGTTTGACATTATAATAATTTCACATGTTAGAATGCATAAAAGCAACACAAGGGAAATACTGAAAGAAGAGAGGCATAAATAAAGGCCATAGCAGCGATATGCAAAACACAGTCCACCAAAGTCAAGTAAAACAGCAAAATGTTTCCCTCAGGGCAGTTTGTAAAAGACCTTTAGAAGGTATTCAAAGAAGGGAGTAATTCTAAGATAATGACATTTTGCAGCTCATTCCCTGCCCATGGGGACATTTAAAATAATCAGATTTTTAGATCTAGTGCTTTAATATATAACTTGAGCTGTGATCTTAAAAGGACACACGTGCAAAAAGTCTGGAAATATTTTCACCAAGCTGCAGAGTGGATGCATGCGAACAATAAATCCTCCTCCACTCCACATTCTCCGCTGGTTTGTTTTTGATGAAATGACATAAACTTGTGGCCTACACATTAGGTTAGCACAGGTGTGTACAACACTGGCATCCCTCAAGAAAACAAGCTTTTCACCTTTTTTATATCTCTTTTATTCTGTATAACAGCAGCGTAGGAACACACATGCAAATAGTTCAGGCCTCACGGTCGTGCCCTTAAGTAGGTTGGTGTGTCAGGAGTGGATTTGAATCAAAGTTTGGACATAAGCTTGTGTTTTTTTTTTTTTATTGTGTTTTGAATATGTTTTATTGTATTCCAATGTTTTGTTCTAGTGTGACTATTATATCACAGAAACAGTCAAAGGAACAAGGCAATGTTACTTTGGGGCAGTGTTAAATCCCTTGAATGCCAAGAATATCATGTGCTTGACTTCCCAAGTTAAAATAGGATTTCACAAAGGTCCCTTGTCCTCAGCAATAAGGGGCAAGAAAGTGTAGGAGCTAACCTCACACATATTCAGTTTAACATAAGACACCCCCCAAATATCGTTTATGTCTCTTCTACAACACCATGGACGACGAGATATTCATCTTGGAGCTGGAAAAACATAATAAGACATCATAGAAAAGAGAAGACATGGAGTTTAATTACAGGGGTGTTGGGAGTGGAAGGTAGTTATTAGCTTAATAAACACGTGATTGTTCTGTAAAGTACTTGTAGAGACAATATCATCTGCGAGTCGGGCAGCAAGACGCTTCGCTGAGACACTCCCGATGTGGTATGGCGCGTGGTATGGCGCATGGCGGAGGACGCCCAGTGGAAAATCAGGGTTAGAGTCATCTGGTGTGTGCTGCTTCAGACCACTGCCATGTTTTGCGCACCATTGGGAAATTGAAGAGCTTGAAACTCCAAAGTGTGAGAGGGTTAACTTCAGCAACAGGGATTCTCACCTCCTACCACTTACTTGCCCAATAGAGACCTTCTGACAGTTTTTTTTTTTTTTCACACTAGCAAGGTACAAGAATAGAGACACAGAGCGTAGTATGTTCATTACAAACGTGTGACATTCGATAGTGCTTGCACTTTCATTTGATCACCTGTCTTTGGTCTCATACACACATGCACAAGTCTCCTGCTTGTGCCAAGAAACAAGGCTGTCCAAAACATGAACAGTTTGCAGTTTATTAACTTTTTTATTCTGTGTAATGGCCTGAGATTTCAAGAAGTCTCTTCATTGTGCTGCAGTAAACTATGGAGCCCAGCACGTCGAAGCGTTACCTTGGTGGGATTCATCAAAGAGAGCAGCAAGCAGCTTTTCCCTGCTGTACCTTCATAAGATATGCCTTGTGGGACACTTGCATTCGCTCTACCAGACCTGAATGCAATGTGACAGGCTGTAGGATCAAAGACAGGCCCTGGCTTGATGTCTTGCACAAGTTGCCACGACTTACACAACTTATAACAACAGAATTCTGACAAATGGTTGACTGAGACTCAGTAAAAGAGAGTTTCAAGAGCTTGAGTGTATGCAGATTCGTCTCTTTCTTGGGATTTATTAATAGGATCACATGTGAAACAAATTGGAAGGTTGCAGGAATCTTTCTCCATTTTCTATGTAAAGGAGACAAACAATCTCAGTCAATTCAATGGGTCATGATTAATAGTTGGTGCAGCTGTTGTCAGGAATAGTTCAAACAATATTCTGCATATTTGTCAGTTTATTTGAAGAAAGTTTTGTTTGTAGTTTTAAAGGATAGCCCATAATGTAAACACACACACACACACACACACACACACACACACAGCATTTTGTCCCTGTATTTATATGTATCTGTCTCACAGTAAATATGTCCTTCAGTAAGCCTCCATAATGAGCTCCTTTTTTTTTCTCCAAATGTTGTTAGCCGCTACAATTAATTTGTCCCACCACAGCGTTTATGAGAAGAGATGACTACAGGCTGCAGCATTTATCATATGTGCTTTCCCTCAGTGCCCCCAGTTATAGGTCCCTGTTAGATTTATTGGCTATCTGGTATCTATAACATCGCAGTCCCTGAGGTCCCGCTGTTTTCTATGCTGGTGATTAATCGACAGGTCAGCCATCTTTGTGCGTCACAGGAATTATTGCAATGAGATGTATTGCTTTCGAGATGTACTGTACAGTATCTGTGAAAGGCAACTTTTGTGCTTGTGTAGAAGGGGCAAAGATTTTGCAGTGCAGCACCTTCTTGATAATTACATCCATTTATGAATGGCTCAGGTTTCCTCTCAGCCATGCAGGCTACGTCTGCACACAATTAGCATGTAAAATACACAGACAGTGAGCTTTAAATATCTGAGACTCTTTTAGCACATGTCAATGTCTTAGCATTGCTATGGGATAAATAATGGAGAAGGGATTTAACTCTTATTTCATCCATTTGAATTTAATTTACGAATCCCATTAGTAAGCATCACAGTCACAATATTAAGCTTGATAAGTCTAACCTGAAATACCCACTTCATGCAAGCAATTACACACTATATTTTAATAGCATTCAGCAGCTGAAAACTTCCTGGAGAAGAGGAATGACAATCAGGATTAGTGAAAACACCGTTTTGACTTGTTTGTTTGGTTTTGACTGGAGTTTACTTTACCACTAAGCTCTTTGTCTCTGCTGTACACAAGGTAACAGAACAAATATACAAATGTGTTTGTATGAATCTGGAGCCCACACTGTGATTTTAAGTAAAACCATAGTCATAAAGTCAATTATTAAATCAAGACAGACTTAAAGTGTCTTAAAATTTAAGCTTGTCTGACCTTTTATTGACTATCTACTTTATATTAAATTACCTGTCTTTGAATGTGTAGGTCTGCAGCAACCATCCACGATCGGTATTACTAAATAATTAGTTTTGTACCTCAGCGGGACAGGCATTACTGAGCAGAAGGCAGATGTTCTTATAGGTTGTCCAGCTTTAACTGTCCCATTCACTCAGCATGTTGTGCTCAAGGAGCGAGCTGATGATACATGATAAATTAAACCTCTATATCATCTGCAGGAGGTCCTGAATCCCAAGTTATTACTGTATCAAGCACCAAAGACAAAAAAAAACATAGTGCTAACTTTCATTTCATTTCATTCAGCTTTCATTTGAGGCTGTTAACATTCACATAGGATGAACAGCGTAGGGACAGTAGACATTGTTTTAAATACATACTTCCACAAACAGAATTAGCAAAGGTTAACAGAAACTTAAATCAATTACGTTGAGCTGAAATTGTTGTATTTAAAGGTGCAACATAGTGAGTTATGAGTATGTACAAAGTGATTATTTATTGATTTTAAAACGATGTATGCTAAAGCATCTTTATTAAAGCACATCAGTGTTCATTGATCAAGTTTATATATGCACATTCCAACACATTCTCATGAACTGCTTCGTAGGATATGGTACGACAAGTTATGCACACTAAAACATATGATATCATACGAAAACTAGGAGACCGCCGGCTGGTCACGTGACATTGGTTACAGAGCTACCTGCTACAGAGCGGCAGCTGCTACTTGTTTTAAGCCGCTACAGAGCTTCGTGACGTCCTCCGTCACAGCTCGTTGAATCAGCGGCAGTTAGTAGATGTGTTTAGCCGCTACAGAGCTCTGCGATGCCAGCTACGTGCTCCGCATGGTTCTCCGTCAGGTCAGTGGTAGTTGGTGGTTCAGCTACCAGAGAATAGGTGACTGTGAGCCGGGTACAGAGCATTCCGAGCTGCCGGTCATTTCGGCAGAGATTGAGATTAAGTTTAGGCAAGAAGAAGTGAGCGTTATGCGGTGATGAAAGTTAAGTTTAACTAGTACTTAACTAGTAACCAACTAGTTAAGTTTAGGACAAAGGTTGTGGTTTGTATTAAAACACTCCCAAGAAACACGCATTTCCTGGGTGAAAGTCTTTTGTTTTTTCCAGGAAATGAACTCCGCTCCCTGGCATGAAAGTCTTGTGTGTTAACACACACCCATCACCCCAGTCACCTCCCTACGCAGTTCATACACAGCAGCAGTCATTGTGGTGCGCGCAGCAAAAAAAAAAATCTGGAAATCATACAAATTACAGTGCTTATCTTTTCGTAGCTTTTCCAACGTGTGGTTCATGAGAACAGGCTGGCACATTCACTGTAGTGCAGGCATTAGTTTGTGCAGGCATTAGTTTGTAGTCATTCTGTAATAATTCAATTAGCCAAAAGTACAAATTAACGGCTGTTAAGTCGTATTCATTCTGGACATCGATTTGTGCTCTTAAGAAGCATTTGCATTAACAAAATACAAATGCAAAAATACAATTTCTAATGGAACGATACTATTGACAAAATATTTAACCTTTATCAAATGTACTGCCTATGGTCAAATTTGACCCTTATAACGGAGGTTATCTCCCCCATCTTCTCTCCCCCTAAACAAGTGTGAAGTTGGTCCCGGGCCACAGTGATGGGAAGCTTATTGGAAACCCGACCAGAGCTGCATCAGTTCCACTGTAATCAGCACTTTACCCACCAGGATATCTGGATAGATGAAATAGCTCAAACCTCAAGTTCACTGCACGACATTCTGCAGCTCCTTCACCTCCTCTAAATTGAACTGTGAAATTTTATTGGACAGCAAACCAAGACCAGCTAAGGCTACATTTTCTCCGACTGTGCTCACAGTTCTGAATCTCATTCTGAGTCAATATGGACAATAAAAGATTTAAAAGAACACAAAACTGCAAATCAACCTTTGAGAGCACACAGGCAAAGGCAGAATAATAATTTGGGGCAAGAGAGGACAACACTGTGAGCAAAACAGATGATTGAGCTTGCAAGATGAATTGTGTAACTACACTTGAGATTACAACAGTATAACAACAATATTTTATACAGTCTATGGCTGATACGAAATGACATTCAGTCAATTACAGTCAGTTTGTTGGCAAATTATCCACTTTTGAGCCAATATGGCAGAGTAATATTGAAAGTCAAATCAATGTAAAAGTAGTTACTAGCTATGTATCATATTGGCAGTGTTAGCTCTGAGCTAACTTCAATGTCTAGGGTGATTTTCTGAACCAGTTTTTTTTTTTTTTTCAAAAAAGAAAAGGAAAAAAATATCTTAAAACCATTATAACAAAAACCTGTATGAATTTAAGCTAATTTTCACTTTGAGTGGAATGCTAAAATCTAATGAGCCTGATATGGGGTGGTTGGATTTAATGAGATCTGATTCGAGAATGAAGTGAAATGAAATTTCAATTCTTTATTCATACGGCACTTATTTATATTGCAATATTTATCATTCCAAACATGAGCCAAGATTAATTCGAAGATTTCAGCACTGACCGAATCACCTCTGGTCTTGGGCACACAAATGTGAGTTCAGTCAGTTCAGCCAGACAGCTGCTGGATATGAGCTAAGACTTTTCCTCTCGCCTCCAAAATCCTCCGTGGTGTGCCGTCACAGTTACAGTGTAGAGGTGGAGACAGCACATTGGGTCAGTCACAGGGGGATGTGAACTCACATTACTCATATATTATCCATCCTGTGCTTTCACTTTCTAACTTCCTCTTGAATTTCTCTTACCCTTTTACAGCTGTCTTTTAAATGTTTTACAATACTTTTATTTAATATCAGATTTTGTAGGCTCATTATCTCATAGTTTAGGGCAAAAACAAAAGTATTCATTATTTCCAAATGAGAATTTCATTGAGAAGGCTCTGAACCAGTACTCTGAAGCATACTGCTGCAAATGTAAATCGATACAAAATACAACAATACGAACAAATAATGCATGAGCAACACTGTTTAAAGTTTTGCATGTTTTGTCAGGGAGGATCCTCCATTGTGTATAGTGAATAGTTAAGTTCTCGAGATATTTAGAAATGTCCTGAAACCCAACAGTATATCAGTTCCTTTGCTGGTATGGCCTCACATAAGCTTACACTTTTCGATGTGGTTGACAGCAAAATTGTCCGATGGCATGTCATGTCATGATCAATGAAACAGAACAAATGAACATTATACTTAACCCATAACTGTTTTAATGCGTCTACTTATTTGCTTCAGTATAACACTTTTAGGAAACAATTTTTTAGAAGAAGTATATGCAATTATAAGAAAAGTGATGCTGAGTCTTTATTATGTGAATTTCCCTGTGCATACGCATTTTTCTCTGCATTTGAAACCCAGTGTTTATCTACTCGGGGCAAACCAAAGACCCTCTCCTCATTTAAGCTGCATGTGCATGCTGAGCAGCTGGCTGGTTTATGGTTTAAGTATGAGCAACTTTTTTTTCCACGCTTGGTCGCCAGCTGTGTGTTTATTTACAGCATTTAGGTATGTTTTTAGGTATTTTGGCATTCATGCATAATGTTTTTGGACAGATATCTTAAACAAAGCAGATCTGAATGAGTTTACAGTTTAGCTGAAATTACAGGAAAACATTGAATATTGAAAACATGTTGAAACAGTATATCAGATGAATGGCAACACTGGTTGGAGTTGAAACACTGTCTCAACTTCAAGTTTTGAAAAGCATAACTCCACGTTTTCATACTTTTACGTTAAAACATGGATGCCTCTTGTTACTGATAGATAGAAACTTCAACTTTCAGATTCCAAATGAATGTCTTTTTATCTTTTGTAAGTTAAGTGTGTCTGCAAGTCCTATTTATAATATCATAACAGATAATAATATAAATGTCTTGCTTCTCTCTTACTTTAGAGTTAGTCAGGCTACAATCCTCCAACAGTATTGCATGCTGATCAGCACACTAGGCTTAATGAGCCTCATTTGTATAACTATTACCATTCCTGGATATGATTAACAATGCAATGTTGTTACGTGTTTTAGCTTTTGTGTTTCCACCTGCTTAGATCAGCACTCAGTACAAGTGCAACAAACAATTTCCATGGCTTTAGAATTGCACTGAGCGACCCTTTGTGTATACATTTTGCTTCTTTTGCTTCTCATTTATTTAGTCCAGATTTGAATGCATGTTCAAATTTAATGGATTAAGGGTCTGTATTGAGTTAAATATATAATAAATGGGTGATTCTTAGAAATGATCAGCCATCCATAAGTGAGTAGGATGTATAAGGTCATTTCCTTTCAGTTAGTTAAGTATTGTAGCCATCATACATCAGCAGGAATTTGTGATTCATCTGAACTCTCTAATTTGAGGGACATGCTTTGATGTGCTTTGTAATTATATGCAGTTCAAACAACTGCAGTACCTCCATTTATTAGTTTAATCTTCCAGAACCGCAACAGGATGTAACAAAATAGGTACATGAGCTTCTTCTTCTAAGCACAGAACGATAGAACAGACTCAGCGTACAGTTAAACAATATCAAATACAGGTCCAACCATGAGCTCAAGGTATTTTTGTGTCCAAAAGTATGAAATAAAGGTATTTTTGTGTCCAAAAGTATGCAATGGAGGTATTTTTGTGTGCAAATGTAACCAAATATTGATATTGATGAAGTTTACTAGATGTAGGCAACCTGCTCGGACCGTCACAAGCGCTGATTCCGGAGCTGTCCCAGGTACTCGCCCTGTTGTGCACAGACAATAAATATGAAGTGGTATTTTGTCAGCAACTTTTCAGCAACATTACTGATATTATTGTCTTCTAAAAGACCATGGTACATCATTAGTCACTGGCACTAATTCCAGTGTCCCTTAACCCTTGTGTTGTCTCCCCGTCAACTTTTTGTTTTTCTCAGTCATAAATTTAAATGAAAACTTTTTTTAAAAAATGTTATTGTTCTTTTTCAACACTTTGTCAACATTTATGTCAATTTTTTTCCTAGTTTTTGAAACTTTTTTTAAACGTTCTTTTGTTCATTTGTTTTCCTTCAAATGTTATAAAATTTAATAAAAGTAGTCAACTGATAATTTATGTTACTTGTGAAGAGCATTGTAGGTAGCCATCCACGTTAATATAATTTTTTTGACAGTTTAGTTGAAAGAAACCCAAATTTCTGATATAGAAACTTTTTGAAAATGGGTCAAATTTGAAAGCATATTTGGGGTGCTGTATATGTGTACCTCCCAGAAACTGTTTCCTCCTCTCTCCCCCGGCTCATAAGAAACTGCCTGCTGCCTTTAAAGGGGATGAGAAGAGATGCTGTGATTGCTTATTAGTGATCGTGGGGAATTGTGCCATGCTGTATATTGCCAAGTCAAACACTCCACCTAGCTGAAATCCCTTTTCTAGGGTGGGGTGAATATTTTCCATGAGGCAATGCATCCTGAAATGATCGCACGCACCTTCCAGGGGTTTCAGCTCAGTCTGTAAAAACTAAACCCAAATGACACTAAGAACACACACCATGTTTTGACACCATTTCACTTGGATTATGTCAAAAGCAGCACCATTTTAAATGCAGAAATGTGCACACAACGCAGCATATGGGTTAGGTAGATTAGGAACTCTGCATTCCATGAAGGTGAGAATCTGAATGCATTTGTCAGTGCAGTATAGGAGTATTAGCCCTGTTGGTGACCTGTGAGATCATACTGTGTTATTCTTAACAGGATATGAGTCAAGTTAAATTACCGTTATAAATGACAGCAAATGTTTTTGAGGTTAACAACTGAAAGTAAGCTAATTAAATCGGCTTACATCTCTTTGTAAGCCAAATGGTTTAAAGGGATTTTTCACAGCAAATTTCTGCCAGTGAAGAACTTGTGAACTTCTGATCTTGCTTCATCAACCATCAACGCATTCTCATGAACGGGTCCGTATGATATCGTATGAAAATGTATGCAAACCAATAAGTATGATATCCTACGAAATTAGGAGACCGTCGGCTGGCTACGAGCTCCATGATGCTGAGCGACAGTTGCTAGTTGTTTAAGCCGCTACAGAGATTCGCGACGTGGGCTACGGACCTCCATCAGAACTCGGTCGTATCAGTGGCAGCAAAGGGGTGATTTTGAGCCGGGTACACAGCATCGCGAGCTGCTGCTTGTTTCGGAGGAGATTACGGTTAACTTTAGTCCACAAAATATGAGCATTTTGCCGCAACTAAAGTTAAGATTAGGCACCAAAACAACATTAGTTAATATTAGGAAAAAGATTGTGGTTTGGATTAAAACACTTCCAAGGAAGACGCATTTCACCCCGGGAAGCAAACTCTGCTCCCTGGCTTGAAAGGTCTGTTTTTTAACGCCCACCCATCCTTCCCGACCACCTCTCTCTGCGGCCAGAGAGGCTTATGTGGAATGCTTATGAATTACCCCCAAGTTCCACCGGTTGCGGAACGGCTGCGTTCCGACTGCGTCCCAGCTCCAGCGGTCAGCAGCCCTCCGGAGCAGATACACTGAGCTTAATTAATAAATTAATTAACAAAATTAAACATCCCGTTAATTTTCAAAATAAAATACACCGTGCTCACGGCGGATCATATTTCCCTGCACTACACCTTGAAAACACAGCACAGAGTTGTTTCCCCTCTACTCCTCTGGATGGAAACAGACTGTTGTTGGTTTTGTGGTTCTATTCTACCTGAATTCGCGAGATCTAGTGGGTCCTCGTGACTGAGCTGTCAGTCATGGCCGCAGCCGTACAGCAACAAATCCGGACCTGGTGGGTATTGACGGACAGCGGAGCAACCGCAACCGGTGGAAATGAGGTTACATTGCTTAACTTTTCATAGCTTTTTGAACGAATGGTTCATGGGAACAGGCTGCAACCATTTTAGAATATGTGGAACTTTTATTGACTTCCTAAATGTCCCTATAAGGATTTCAATTTGTAGCCTACTGTTGTTAAAAAATGGGTGGGTTTGTTTTTTCATAGATGCAGGCATATTTTATCTAGCAGTGTTTGAGTTCTGAACCCCCAATCTGCCAGGGTCGGCTGTGTGTTTTCATAACAATTTGATGCTATAATTTGTCTGATATTTCCGTTTTGGAAATTAATAAATACTGTCATGGATGTTTCCGTGGCTGACGTGACTCATCTTACATAGCCTCTCTGACTATCAGGCTATCAGAAATTAAATGCCTTTTTGTCAAAGTACTTTAGGCATTTTTGAATTTGCAAGCAAAGAGCCCTGACAATCTGACTCACAAAAAAGAAGAAAAAAACTGCAGTGTAGTCAGTAAACAGTACTTGACATGTTACGTACTGGTATGTAGCTTGATGTACCCATGTAGCTAGATTGCACAATGTTGACAATGCATAAATGAGCTTTAATTAATCAAATGTTGCTATAGTTTTAATGCACCAGCTGAACTGTTATGATAGCACAGACACCTGTTTTTTTTAAAACTCATGTCAGCCATTTCCACACTGATTCAATGTCATGACATTTGCACTTTGAAGCCCTCATAAAAGCAATTTGTTTTGATTTATTTAAAGGGGCTGGACTCGACATTCAAAACATTAATATTTGCTATGTGAAGATATAGTGGAGTAATGGCGTCCTGAGCAGAGAATGAAGTCGCTCGGATTAATGTGTTGTCTTTCTGTTCTTTGTTTTGATATCTGGTTCGGTCTCATGCATGTTAGTGCAAGTGAAAAATAAATCACGTATCTCATCTGTCTGTGAGAGCCAGAGGCGATCCCAACCCGCTGTTTTTGTTTCCGTAGTTCGAGGACAGCCCCTTTAAAGGCTCTGTGCCAACCCGTTCTCACTCCTAACAAATGTACATTTTGTAACCTCACCCTCGATCTTTTCCTAAACCTCTTGTTCTTGTCCACAGCGTCAAATAGTGACACAAAAAGTCCTGGCCAAGAGCGTCAAAAAGTGACGCCAAGAATCCCGACCAACTGTGTCTAAATGTGACGCCAAAGGACACTTTTTGCGTCAATACCAAATGCACCTGACCAAGCGTCACTTTTAGACGCGATGGGAGTGAGAACCTTCACTCATGCTGGCTGATTAGACCTCCTGCACCATCCTAAGTATTTTTCTATAAAATAAAATAGTCAAAACTAAATACTGAAATTTAAATTAAGGACAAAAAACATCTTTTGGTGGTATTAATTAATAGTTTAACATTTACAAAAATGTGCTAATGGGCCTCAGCAGGACTGTGTGGTTTGATCAGATTTGAGATTCTGGCAAAATAAGCATACGACCCCATAACTGTTGTGTCAAACCTTTGCTAAATTCTGATGCAAGGATGTATGTGATATTACATTTTCCAACTTTTTTTTTGTAATACCAGCCAGGATATTACTCAATTATTGCCCTCTTAGTAGCAAAGTGGAAGGTAAATTAACACTGCATAGTGTGATACAGAGGAGTGGTGCAATAGCAAGTTTTGTTCCCAAATTTGGCTCAAATTTTATATTCCAGAATTTATTAGAACTAATTTTTTTCTGAGCTGCTCCAAACATCATAGTCTAGTGAACCTCCAGACTTTAAATACAGCTCGCTACTGGGTTCCGAGAACAAATAAACATCTGCAACTCCACTATGGTGACTGCATCTGTAGAGAACCTTGTGATATAGAAAGATGAGAAGTGAAGATAACTTTTTTTATTTGACAAACCATATTGAGCTGTTTATCCATGTGTAATGGTCTTTGAGAAGTAAAAACATATTTATATCATACATTACAAGAAGTCATATCAGGCTTCAATTTGCACTGTGACATGATGTAACAAATATTACTCAAGCTCAGCATTTAAACACAAAGCCAATAAAACAGCCAAAATACACTGGGAAATAATCTAAATTGCATTAGTTAATCTTATAATTGCTTTTGAGAGGAGAGATAGAATCTACAGTGCCCATAGGCAGCACTTCTATTGCAGTTGTGTATCTCTTCAATGCTCAACTGACCTTGGGATGCAGTTCAATCTGCAATTCAATCTCTTCCTCTCGCTTTTGAGCTTCAATTAGACTTAACACACAAAAGGCACAAAGTAAATGTGACTGGCTGGAAAAGAAAAAGAAGAATCCAATCTAAGATGGTTTCCCTGCGCTATAGCACATCTGGCGTGGTCTCTCTGTCTTGGCTATGCACTCCTATCACTCACACTGAATTGAACAGTTAATCAACTCCATTTTATGATGCATTTACAGATATGTTTCCCAGAGTATAAATGATATGTGAGCAATTGCATTTTGAAGGACAGCCACTTTAAATGTCAGCACACTTGCTCTTGCAATGTATAGGTTTGCAGTAAAAAAAAGTAAAAGAAGAAAAAAAGGGGTCATCTTGGTAATTTTCGCTTTAGCCACAGAAGATTATTCCTCAGAGCGCCATGCCGGGTAACTTAATGAGATGCTTAGATCACAGAGAAGACACAAGCATATGCCTGAGTGTCACTTCTGTTTAGGAAGGCAATATTTTCTTATGGGGGAAGGTTTCAACTTCAGTTAAATGCATCATTTTCAGGAACAATTAAGAAATAATCTATACAGAAATATCTATTGGAAGGATTGCCAATGAATTTGATAATTTGATACACATTCATGTTCCCCTTACGATAAATTGTAATAACTTTCCTGATCCTCTGACTTTTAATCTAGCACCAACAGCTGGTCAGAATTCTTTTAAATATTTTCTTATGGGGGAAGGTTTCAACTTCAGTTAAATGCATCCTTTTCAGGAACAATTAAGGAATACTCTATACAGAGAGATGTATTGACTTTGCTTTTTCATCGTCATCAGCATCAGCTTAGAATACATATCATTCACCAACTTCTATTGAATGTATGTGTAAATGTCAGTATACAGCTGTCTGTCTAAAGCTAAGCCTGAGCCAAATTACAAAATATTGGAAAGGCAGTGGTGCATGACTGGAATTATGTTTGTTATAAAACTTGTCTCAGACATTTATGGGCTTCTTTTTCATAGTATCAAGTTTCAAGTATATTCGACCAAGGCAGACAAAGATCTGGGTTAGTCTGACCTCAGCATATTGAACTGAAAATGTCTATCTATTTATGAGATAACAATGGAGATAATATTTTTCCTTTCTTTAATTTGTGATGGTTTTATCCAGTTTTCTACATTCTAAGCCGATATTCACATAATAGCGAAAGTGTCCTTAGTCCTTTCTGTATACATCTGAATGTTGAAACATATTTACTTGCAAAGGTCTTGAATGTGCTCACTGCTATTACTTACCTGAAAGAAACCTGACCTTGGCATAAAGTATAGTCTGTGCTGCCATATTATATTGACTCACCATAGACAGTAATTGCCCCCTGAAAGATATTTTTTTTTCTTCAAAAAGAGCTTTCTCAAATCAGTAATACGTTTGCAATCAGAGAAAAAAATATGCTCCAAATGAATTATTAAACAGAAAATACTGGGGCCAAGACAGGAGAAAAGTCAGCACTGTTTCAATTCTTGTTGGGGTAGGTTATTATAAAATAAAAAAAAGGTGCAACCAAATACAAAAACGTAACAGCAAGCATGTTGAGGCTGATGAGGAGAAATCAATGTAATTGAGTGCATTCTTTCTAAGACTATGTTACTGAGTTGCTATATCACATCATAGTTATGGAAAAATACAGTTGTAGCTTGAGATGTTAAACAGAAAATATTGGGGCCAAGACAGTAGAAACGTCAGCGCTGTTTCGCTTCATGCAACCAAATACAAAAAAAAGTAACAGCAATAAATATCAATATTGAGGCTGATGAGGGTAAATATGTAATTGAGTGCATTTTTTTCTAAGGCTTTGTTACTGAGTTGCTATATCACATCATAGTTATGGCAAAATACAGTTGTAGTTTGAATTGGCAAACAGAAAATCATTGGACTGCGTTTTCTTGGAAGGTGTATTCTGGGATGTATTTGCAGCTCGTCTCTGGGGCACTGGCGAGAGGACAGTACTGTATGAATGTGCTGCACAGTGTGCATCTGGGCCCAGTCAGGAGTCCTCTTAACTACCACCTACATGATGAAGATTAAGATGAGTGGGAAATGAACCTCATCTCTCTGTGTGATTAATGTCCGCCAAGCGTAATTAAAGACTTTTAGTTAATTCCCCTGTCACTGCTCCCAGGTAACCATTTTTAATCATTTCCTCAGGTTGGCTCTCTGTAATTGAATGTCTTCATTATATGGACGACAGCAGCTGGAATTATATGTATAGTTGTGTGTGAAATGTTTTATTTAAATGGAATTCAACTGGAATTTGAGTGGTCGAGACTTGTGAGAATACTGTTAGCTTTGACTGGCAACGAAAACAGATGCTGCTTTTCAGAAATGGTTAATTCCATTGAAACATGCCATCTTGTTTTTAGCCATGCTAGCGGAATGGCTCTAGGGATGGCAACGGCGTTGTGTCAATTGGTCGGTGTGCCGGTCCTTTGGTGATCACCTTACCTTTCCTCGAGCCCACCGGCAGGTCAAAGATTTCACTCATTCTGTGAAATATCTCAACATCTACTGTCACATTATCTAACTCACACAATATGGATTTGTACAAAATTTGGTATAGATACCCATGATTCCCAGATGACTTTTCCTCTAGCGCCATGCACCTCAATGTTGACATTTGTTGTTTTCTGTAAAATATCTATTGGAAGGATTGCCAATGAATTTGATAATTTGATACACATTCATGTTCCCCTTACAATAAATTGTAATAACTTTCCTGATCCTCTGACTTTTAATCTAGCACCAACAGCTGGTCAGAATTTTAATTTGTCCAATACATACGATTATACTTCATGACAAAATACTTGCAAAACTAATTACATTACAATCAGCCTCAGCTTATTCTAGTAATAATCCAGTGCTAATTTGCAAATGTTAGCATGCTAACATGCTAAACTAAGATGGTGAATACGGTAAAGATGACACCGGCTTAACGTGTGTGTGTGTGTGTGTGTGTGTGTGTGTGTGTGTGTGTGTGTGTGTGTGTGTGTGTGAGAGAGAGTCAGCATGGTCATTTTGAGCATGATAGCATGCCGACATTAGTATTTCGCGCCAAATAGTTTTCTGTAATCCTGCTGACCAACAAACCGATAAACCAAGCTTCAAACATAACCACCTTGGCAGATGTAATATACTTAAAAGGAAAGAGAAGTACAGATTATTAATAAACAGCAGGAGCAATATATAAAAAAAAAAAAAAAAAAAATTATTTTCACTTAGGACATGTATTGGTGGATGTTGTCCCATTGTGAACATTGTGGTGACATCGTCTGTCACCACCCAATAATGTATTGGAAGAGCAATAGTGCTGCTGTAGTCTGACACCCATTACTGTAACAATAGCGTGTGTAGTTCAAATTTGCCACTGGAGAGTTAATTTAAAGCAGGTGCCAGCAGTCTGAATACAGACAAAAACATATAATCCACTTAAGCTGCCAATGTGATAGAATAGCATGGCTGTGCCCTGTGTTTAAGGTCCACTTAGTATCAACAGAACAAAGGACAAAACATTTCCCTTTGTCATTCCTTTTGTCTTACTTCCCCGGGAGGCTCTTCTTTGTACGGTTTATTGTGAATGAAGTTAGAGCTACGTTTTTCCTTTTTATTATCAAGACCTTTCAACTGCCTTTACTGTATGTATATAAATAATATTATTGTGTCAACTGCATGTCAACATCATTAAAAGTGTCAAGTCAGAAATGAATTGTTTTACAGTACAACAAAATGTTACAGTATTGAACCGTATTGATAGCATTTTCCAGTTCAACTTTTCTAACAGTATATTTTCAGTGAACGTCTGAATGCATTTTGCCTGCCATCAGCTGTTTTCAAGGGCTGTTATCTTTCATTCGTCTTAGTCTTCAAAACAAACATGCTTGAGGGAGATGGGAGACAACATCCTCTTTGTGATAGGATGCAAAAATAGCATTAGCTGCCACTTAAAGAACCACAACACAGACCTTTGTTGTTGTCCACAATTGCAGTTTGAAGATATTTCTTTATACATTGCATATGTTTGTGGTAATACTTCATTGTTCATAAGTCATTGGCTGGTATTCAACAATGAAATGCTTTCACTTCCACTGCATACAAAGTTTTTTATGCAGTTTGACTTGGGCTCACTGGCCGGTTCTATACTGTACCATACCTGCACAGACTTGGCCTCAACTCCAATTGTTAATATGAATTTAATATTTTATGATTGAAACTTTATGGCCCTGTGGTGCTCTCATTAGGGGGACTGTTCCTGAGGCCTGCTGAGAAGCAGAATGACCAATCAGCATTGGCTACTTTTTCTCCAACTGGGCAAATTACCACATGAAAAGTATTAGACCCAACTTAATTACATTCAGCTCACAGTGGAAGGCTGATTCTGAGACATCCATTAAAGAGTAATGGCCTGGAGGTCTTTTTTCTCTCTTAGACTCAACTGCATTATTGTACAGGATGTTTAAATGTTTTGCTATGGCATCATTACATCAACATATTGGTAGACAGCTGCCTGCATTTTGCATGTTGCCTGTTTCTGTGTGAAAAAAATTCTTCATTAATCAAGTAGCTTTATTTATTTTCATTTTCTCTCAGAAAATCAAGGTTTACAGCGCTTGGATTTCTGTTATAAGCACATTTGCATCAAATATCACCCCAAACATTTGTTTGTCACAGGCAAAAACCAACATATCTCTCGGCGTTTTCTCCAGGATGACTAATTCCCTAGTTTATTTCACCTGTCAAACCACTGGCATTGCCATTGTGTTAGATTAGTTTGACTCAACTTTCTGTTGTTGTGTGACAAAAAAGTAAATCTTGTGTAAGCGGTGCATGCACGTCTCAGAGACAGTGTGCTAATTAAAGTGAAATGGGGCAGATAATAGCTTTTAAAAACATTTCAGCCATTTAATGAGCTTATTATTTACTATGAAAAGGAACCTGTCACCACCACCCTACCTCCACCACCACCAGAGAGCTGCCACCCACTCTAATTCCTTCCTGCTGTGTTGAAAGTCCTGTCATCCATAAATTCCAATGACTAAATAAATATTATCACAACTAATGAAATAATGCTTAGCCCACTCTAACACTCAGAGGTCCCCTCTGGGCAAATTGTCTAAAGTCATTTTAGAAAGATGGTAATTAAAAGACTACAGCTTGAATGAAATGATCATTTGCAGAGCCGAGGTCCTCCACAGAATGCAAATGTAATAAAAAAAACAAAAAAAACTGTAATAACTTAAAAAAAAAAGTTATTACAGTTTTATGATGGTGTCAGGCTTTTCACTTGGCATTGATGTTTTTTTCCATTAGGAGTTTGAAATGATGCTCCAGTGTCAGAGTTAAAAATGGGGTCACTCATGCATTGGCTTATTGGTTCTAAACGCTCTCTGTAGCCATACAGTGCCGAGCCAACTTTCATTTACATTCATGGACCGAGAACATGCCAATGATGTGGATTAAATACATTATGTCCGTGCGCTGTACCAGTATAAAAATAAATGAACACCCTAATTTTCTCCTCTTCTTGGGCAGTGATTTGTTTTCATTCCTGCACGTCAGGTAGTCACATCCATTTTCTGTTTGTGATCATACCTGATCTCTGAATCGGGTGCAACGGAAAGTATCATAGGAACTGACAATGAAAAATATGCTGCTGCCGCTTTGATGGCCCAGACCCTTAAGCTTCCTTTTCCGATGATTAAAGTCAGGCAGTTTACTCAGCACAGATAACTAAAGGAGAATACCGCATGTCCTCTCTAATGAGAAGGTTCAGGTCATTCTGAATGCAGCTAGCTAAACCTCAGAGAATGGGGCTGCTAGCGATTTTTTGGGTGATTTATGAACTAAAAGGTGCCAATTAGCATAGGACAAACCGGCAACATTATAGACGGCGGGAGCAGAGGTTGCAACAGTGAACTTGACCGTTGATGGCTCCATCGATCAAGAAAAGGATTTTAGTCTCAGAATGAATTATGCCGTCGCTGTGTTTGCCACCAGAGCGTAGGAGAACTGGGTCAACTGGATGACGGAGTGTGTGTGGCACTGGGCCACTTTGCTTTTGAAGCTTTTGATAGGTCGAAGCAGATCACTGTCATTGTTGTGTACCATCTCAGTTTTGATCTCTGACTTCAAAATGACAAGAGAGACAAAATATCAAAGATGACATGCAATCAAGCCGTTCCCCCGTGACAGCTGGAAGAAAGCTGTATTTGAGCAGAAACAAAGGGCTATACACAGGATTTATATAAGCTGCTTCATCTGCACGGTGTTGCCTGAGAAAGAAAAATAATAATAATTAATTGGAATATAGGTCTTCAGTACCAGGCAACAGAACCTGACCTTGTCACATTGTGAGCAAGCCAGCATCCAAGCCTGAGGTGTCACCCACTGACAGCCTTACTACAGATTAAAATTCTCTCACTTTTTTTTGTTTTTCTAACACCCACCCTCCGCCTTCAGCACCCTCCTGACCCCAAAACACCCACTCTTCATCATTTGTACTTATCATCTGGTACTTATTTCATATTTTCTTCTGTTTTTACTGATGCATACAAAACATGTCTGCTTTGGAGCAATTAATGCTGGCATGATGTTCCCCTTCTTTGCTGTGCACGTTGTGTATGAATACCCAAAGGTCAGTGGAGGCATTTATGTGCCTGGTCCTCCATTACTCATTCTAAGTGTGTAAGTTGACATTTGTGTCCCTCAAGGGCCCCCCTGGGACTCATTTTTCTTTCCAAAAAGAGATGCATGGATGCAAACCTGCAGCAGGGCAGGACTTTTACAGCAACACATGTGCTTCCATTATAAGAAAGCGGCGTTGTTTCCTTGTATGTGTATTGACGCAATTCTTCATAAAGTTTGCTTCTTGTGGGGGCAGATGGCAGGTGGTGTTGATCAAGTTAGCGGCTAAGATGTAGGTGTGTGTGCCTCTCTATCTGGTTCAAAAGCAGCTGGCCACAGACACTTACATTTTGTGACAGATACAGAACAAGCACTTGTAAAATGCAAGAGCCTTGGGATTTTTTGAGTTAGTAATATGTCAACAGACTTAGATTCAAATAGTAATTCAGATATGTCCGATTTGTACCTTTGGGCTTATCTTACCACTTTCTGACATATGTACCAATTCAGTGTTGTTTAAATAGATTTCTTATTATTTCCCCTCTTATTTTTGCACAATTTTACATTTTTCATGTTATTTTTTTTATTTTGTTAGAGTCAATCGTTAGCACAATTCTCCCGCGATCAGATATCGTACGTATATCACACGAAAACTAGTCTATATCGACAAAGTTTCATTTCTGGGATTGTTCAGGTGCCGCGCAAAATTCAGGGGGATGAAACAGTTTCCAATGACAACTTCTCAGATGGTTCTGTGTAACAAACCATCTAGCGCGTCAGTTTATTCTATTCATAGACTCCTGATAGACAGGAATAAGTGGGAGCTAATTGGTATACAACTTACAAAACACAACATAAACAACAACAAAAACAACTTTGACAAAAAGGAAAAAAGACTAATGAAAAAAATCCCATGGACACTTGATAATACATGATAACACATGGTAATGCATTCGTTTTATCTGTGACATCTTCTCAATAAATATCCTGATCTAACATATTTCTATTTTGAGAACTAATTCACTTCATTTTATCCCAGAGAACACCCCAACAGAATAGGAAATCAAACATTTTGATGCAAACTTACATTAAAAATTTAACAAGGAAATAGGTCCCACATAGTAGAGAATATATTATGGCGCAATGGGTTGCTTGGGATTCGTCAAAAAGAGGGGTTGCTGTGAGCGCAACATGTTCCTTTCAGTGTTGGGTGTTAGAATCATGGCATGGTAATTCCTCTTCATTTGCACTGCATAAATTACATTTTCACTGTGACAGCAGAGCTTGCCCTGCACAACAGCCCATAGCCAGTCTTACAATTAATTTAATATCTGACAGTGCAGTTCATTTGTTTGGCAGTGAGGGAATTGAAATCATAATGAAATGGCTCCTCTCAAAAATAAAGCTGAATTGTGCCACAGCATGTTTGTGTGTTCATGTTGGGTTTTCCAGTTGTAATGGGCTCACCTGAAGGACCAGGTGATGATCATTTTTGGCTGAAGAAGTATGGTTCTAATAACACAACCAAAGACATGTCTCTTTACCACAATTAGGTGACAATAATGATAAACAAGAGGCATTCATCAACGGTGCTGTACGTATAATGATTAATGTTGCCAGGCGGAACAACTATGCAAATAAGCTATTGTAAAGGGATTACATGAATCCATCATTCTATATGCCAGAAATCCTTACACTGTCAACACAATAGATAACAAATCCATGAAGAGGCAGTAAGGAACAAGAGGTAGAGATTGGCTTGTTTGTGACACTGCACAAGTGGGATCAGGGATGTCATCCACGCAGTGAAGCTACTGAAATCTGAGCCCGAAGGGGGCGGATGAAAAGGCAGTCCAAGACATTTCCGCCTAAAAATAACTACCTTCCTGTAACAATGGAGGATTTGCCTTGATTTAGCACAACAACAATCTTTCTGCATTAGGGATATTTTTTGACAAAAAAAAACGTTTTGGAAGAGCACATGTTCCAACAAAACAGGTTTCTTCCCGAGTGCATCTTGTAACGTGCTACCTTGTGTCATTAACTCACTGGCAGTGTGCTCGCAGCATTTGAAAAATGGAAAATGTCCTCACACAAAACATGGAAGCGAGCCTTTGACCTATACTCATAGTCTTAATCTCGCAATGACACATCAAGAGAAATCTCACTGGTGTAGCAAATTAATATTAAATTAAATCATCAGTTTTGTTGCATGAAAATTAATGTATTCCCCGTTGGGGTGCATACATGTTTGGAGCACTTGAAATGTGTGCCGTTTGTCACCTTTGTTGTTTAAATATCACAACATTAACCTTTTGATTAAGATAAACAGTCAAACAAATGCTAGTGGACCATCTGGGATTCCTGCTGTAAACACTTGACTGCTGTGTGAGAGCTGCTGGAGCCATCAGCTTCCCAGTCCGATCTATCTTCAGCCATCAAGGGACCAGCAGACACTTGCTGTCAAAGGCCAGAGCAAAATTGATCCATTGTAATTGCATCCTGTGTTAAGTTAATGACTTTTAAAGGCAAAGTGGCCGTCATTGTTTTGTATTCTGACAGAGATATGTAAATGCCCTTGACACGCACATATGCTAATTGTCGGGTGAGACAGCTGTCTTTATAGATGAGCTTGTCTTCCTTAAATGTCTGTGAAATTAGGGTGCAGGCTGAGTTTGTAGAGGTGAATTGCACCGTGCTGCCACTATGAACAATTCCATTATGTAATGTCAGTTTTGTGGTAGAGGGTGTAGCCCCGTGCACTGTGAATGAATTTCACTTATTTCATGTTTGTGCACATCCGTACATTTGCATTCATTGGACACTGCAGAGATATACAGTACAGCACTGAGAAAATCATGATGATTTGCAATATACACACTGCAAATTGCACCCCTTATAACGCAGTTACAGCCACAGTAGGCCTATATGTATGTCCACATCAGTTATGTTGGATACATTAAAATAAGCTGTTCTGCATGGCAGCATTTCTTACCAAGCAACGTGATCAACATTGGAACAGGAAGTTCATTAATTTCCTATGATCGAAATCGCCAGGAAATCTCTTTTTCATAACCAAAGGCTGAGCAAGAGCCAAACATATCTATATTTTCCTTTCAATGTTTCTTTAATGAATTGTAAGTTTATCAGGCATGAAAGAGAATGATCTCAAATACAGTAGTTAAAGCATTTATCTTTATAACATTAAAAAAAATATATAGGGGATAATTACCAAAAGGTTTATTTAAAAAAAAACGTTGCCATTGATTTCATAAGACCAAATTTGACCAATGAATATATACATTTCAAATAATGATAAAAGAAAATATTAGATGTGTTTTTTTGTGGACAACTTATAAGCAATAATACAGATGTTTCTATAATGCAGCAGGCTATCATGCAGACACATGCTAATGTGAAACATTGAGACAAGGGTGAGTATGTGACTTTTCTCTTGACAAGGGAAGATTTTAGCATTTACGTGGCATTCCAGATTAGCTAGAGGTTGTCTTTGGAGGTGTCTGAGAAAATGTCATCAGTCATTAGGACACAGTCCATGAAACAAAATGCTCCATTTCAGCTGGAGTGTTTCCTTCGGGGAATTACAGGGATCGTTCAAGTTGACTGGATCCAGCCGACAACAGTAAATTGTTTGCTCAGAGAAATGAATCGGCAGGGCCGGGATGTTCTTTAGGCTTCAGACTGTGAGAGAAATGTCACCGAAACTTTGCATCCTCTGTTTTGGAAGGTAGAATTGGACAGCTACACAGACATGAGACTCTGCTGAAGGCTTCGAGTTTCCAAATTCACAGTTAGTAGGTCAAAGTCATGGACTGTTTGCAAACAAAGAATTATGCAGATCACGGAAGGCCAGATGCAAGCCTCGGAGACATTCATTTCAAAACTGATCGTCTTTGAAGACAAAATGGCCTGATATTCAAGTCTTTAAAATAATCTCATTTTCATAGTAACCCTGGTCTTGACTCCCAGCTTTGAACTAATACATTTACTTCAGGAGCCCTCAGGACATTGAACAAGTTATGAAACCACATTTGGGAAGTTCTTTGAGAAGGACACAAGGTCCTTATTCTAAACAGTACACTACACTGAAGGCTATTTTAATTTAAATTATGATAAATCTCGGACTCCATCAAAGCAAAATTGTGTAGATCTACTGTACTATTTTTTTCTTCTGTTTAATTAAAGTCCCACTGGCGTTGAAGAAGGCTTCACAGACTGTTTTTAATGTGTCCTAATTCCTATCACTGCTTTTATTAAAGGGCATTTGGTTCGTATCCATTTGGTTCCTTTAGATATTTGTGTAATTGCACCTGTGGTCTGGTTGTTGGAACGCTATTTTTCCTCCTGGTTAAAATGTATGCGTGCCCATTTTACCGATCTCCAGGGTCGCAGTGTTATATTAGTGCCATCTCGGCACTTGCAGGTCCAGTCTCTGCCAAGGTCACTTGGCCTGAGCTCCAGATGACGGCTCCCGGTCAGCCAGGCCAGATGGTCCCCTCTGCACATTACCTTCTGATGATACCACTCTGAAGGTGAGGACATCACAAGTGAAATTCAGAAGCCAAGTATCCAGAGTTTCAGCTGTCTGCAGTAGATCTGGAATACTGAACCAACTGTGACCAGTAGAAATGAAAAGAAAAGCCATTTCCCCCTAGCTACTATGCTCCTAAAATGTCCATTGATATCTGACTGATACTCTACTGAATGAGCATTTGGAGGAATTATTGACATAAGTATCACTTATGTCTGCTGTAAGTTCAAGGTTAATTGTGCTACTTTATGTTTTGCTGCTATAACAATTGATTTTAGTGGTTCAAAGTGGTCCGGCAAGTAATTTTCAGTCTGATGGTGCAAAGTTGTTTTCAATTAATATAGCCTAATCTTCTTGTCTGATGTTTTTTTGTCTAAACTTCAGCATTCTTCATGCTTTTAAGTCTTTACATTTTTCTGTGCTCCTCAATTGAAAATTCCCAATATACAGTATATTGCACATGACATACACATCATGGACAGTTTAGTATTGCAGCTGTTTGTAAGTGTAACTTCCTACAGCTGGCATTACATGCATCACAGATAGTGACATTTGGCTGAGTCAGTACCCAATCTCCTACCCATGTGTTCAGCTATAAGCCTTTGACAGAGATGCTAACATCCCAGCGTCTTGGCTGCTCATGATGTGAGTGTTATTCCAGCTTCAGGATTTACAGCAACTGTAGCTGTGCACACAAACAGGTTAGGACTGAAATATTGATTCGCTTAGAATCTAACTAAACAGGCCTATTTTTCACGTCTAAAACTCAATTCACGTTATCACAGAAATAAAATAAATGTATCAAGATGAAAGCTATACATGAAGATGTTTCACAAATCATTTAACTGCTCAAGTATAAAAAAGATTTAACAAAAAAATCAAGTTGCCTATTTTCGAGTGGATGAAGAGCCAAAACGAGATTATATATTGGACTTACATTCATCAGATGGCCACTAGCATGCCATATCAACTTTCGACTTATTTTCGTTGCCCCGAAGTGGCCAACTCAGTTATTGCAGGTTTAAGACCTTTATATCAGTTTTAGGATTCAATGTCACATTTTCCTAAATTAACATTTATACTTCAATAGTAAATCTTAGCACGACAGAGCAAAGTTCAATAAATACACCAGCACTTTTTTCACTTTGCACTTTAACTATTACAGTCACTTTTTTAATATGTTGTATTGTCTGTACAGTCCTATGTGTCCTTACTTCATGTCCTAAGATGTCTTGATCTTGTGTTGATTTCAATATCAGAATGTTTTTTTCTGTTACATGTTTGTGTTGTGAAGCAACAAATTGTAGGACTATGCCCAAGACAAATTTCCCCTCGGGGACAATAAAGTGTATTTTCTCTCTTTCTCTATGAAATTAGTAAATCTGGGGCTAGCTATATTCTTGCATAGAAAAACATATTGGGGAGAGGGGGGTTCATGGGGCCCAGCAGCTCATTTTTGCACCCGGTACCCTTTAGCATGTATTTACAGCCATGATAGGGTTCATTGTTTACTGCAATAAAGAAATATTTTGAAAGCTCTTATTTTTCACTTGTATTGTCATTTTCATGTGTTACCTCACTCTTGTGACTCCCTGTTATGTTCCCCACTCATCACAATTTAACATTTGTGACACCAACTAGGAAACATTAAACTCTACTGAGCCAGAATGTGCAGCAAATGCAGCAGCCTTAATTGAATCTGCGAAAGAAAAAACAAGGATATGGTAATGGGGTGTATGAAAGAAATGCATCTAGAGGTGTCCTCGTAGGTCTCAACTCATTATGTCTTGATCTCTAAAAGCTAGATGCTGTCATAGTCACAAGCTATTTAAATTACCGTTCTCTATGTCTACTCTGTCTTTCTCTGCCGCTTTGGTCAAGAAAAGAAGAGATGGCATGTGCTTTTGAAAGTCATGTAATTACTTCCCATTTAACATTCATCTCTTCTTTTGTCCAACATGTACAAAGGCTTAAGGATGGCTAATTGCGCAAGGGGGCTTACCCGAATGGTGCAGACATAAAAAGAAAAGGGGCTTTTAACATAGGGTGATATGGAAGGCTTACGTCCTGTACCGAATAATTTTCTGATAACATTGAGACCACTCTTTTAGTTGTTGGAGAAAGGCTACAGAAAGGAAAACCTGGCTGAGCACAGCTTGCAGTCACTGTGCCGCTTTGTGAGGAAAGACTGCCTGGAGCCCAAGATAAAATGATGGGAGGTGACAAATTCATGACGGCTTTGTGTTCCTACAATTCAGAAGGATTCTGTGGTTGGCCGGGAATAAGGTGACACGGCTGACAGGGATTTCATCTGGCTGAATTTGCCACACACTGCAGCAAGAAGACAATCCTCGACAAGACGCGTCTTGGAAAGTCAAACAGTAGAAGATTTTGTTTTCTTTTTTTGTCCTCTGATTCAACCAAAGATAAGTCGTACAGAGCAGTGGCTACATGAAAATACTTAAAAACAAGAGCGGCATAAAATACATCACAAGCTCAATATGTCAGGAAGAGCACTAACTTACAACACACCCATACAATAAGAAAGAGAAATGTCTGTGTTCACAGAATTCAGTAGCATTATGTAACATTTTATACTGATGTACCACACATGTCAATTTAAGTCTTCCCCTTTCTTCACATTTTTAGGGTTAGATCATGTGTTGCAATTTTCAACAAATTGTTTGAATACCATATCATTAAAACATGGGAATAGATAGTCATAAAATCAGAAGTCCATCCAGTCATTGAGCAAACAGGTCGGAAACTGTTCTCAGTATTAATCAAAACAAATAAGAATTGAGCCAGCATGAGAAATTAAATATCAGGCACTGATGTATTAGAAACATATGCTCGCCATTGCATTTATTGTGTTGTTAACCTATTGTAATATACTGTAGGTCAACTGTGGTCAAAATATAGTTGTTTGCCTGACAGTTAGTGTATCAATTGTAATAAACCCAAATCAAATGAGGATGCTTGCTCCTTTTGTCAAATTAAAAAGGGAACATTTGAACTAGTGAAAAAAAATATTTAACCACCTTTCACATTTATACATCTGAAGTGCCTTTGTAGTGGAATAACTGGCAACTGCCCAGCTATGGTATACTTAATGAATTTAGAGTACAGGAAGTGACAGCCTTCGCTGTGGAAATGAGCTGCCCTCTTGTCAAAGAACCTTTCGGTTTTGGCAAAGCATCACCTTATTGATTTTTCTTTTCTCTTGTATGTCATACTGCAAGGCTTCATCCTTGAGTATGTGAGGATCATGGACTCTTGTATTCAGAATTTCAAGCTTTATATCCTCAAAAAGGTTAGGCTGAAATTGCCACATTCACTTCTCTGCATCTCAAACTGCATGCTTTTAGTATACTTGGTGAATGTAATCCTTATTAGTGTGTCCTCTGTTTCTTTAAAGCTCTTCTCCCATCAGTCACTATACCTGCCAGCATCACTTTTGATGATACCAACAAAAAGAAACATTTTCACCTGCCAGCAATTGTGCAGCTTCCTGGAATATGTGCTTTGAAGATTTAAAAAAAAAAAAAAGAGTAAGAGACAGATAGAAAGAGAATACACATTCACGCACGTTCTCCTACCCTCAGCCCCTGACACCTCCATCTCCCACCTCCCAACACTCCCTTTTCCTGGCCACTCCCACCCACATGCACATGCCTTTCATCATACCGGTTTGTGCAGAAGCCGGAATAATTCATCATAGAATTGAGAGGAAGGAGGATAATGCCGGGGCAACACTGAACATCCACCTTAGCTAGCGAACTAAAAATCACCTTTTTCTAAATGTACTTCATCATAACTTCTCACGTATAAGTGGGAGATGTTGTTGCATACAGCCGTGAGAAACACATCTCTTCACCCTGCATATGTCCTGTGTGAGGACAGGATAAACTTTCCATGCAATTCCTCTTGGGAGTGGACTGACAGTTCAGCATGCACATACGATATGACCATAAATATACTTTAAAAATGGGTTCATCTGATCGGTATCCCTGTGGTGAAAGTTGGTCAAATTAGCATGGTTTTATGAAAAGACAGTGAAGGACGATCTATCGTTATTGCTTAGAATTTTTCCCTCGATATTACGTACAGTGGCAGATAAAACGTTCATCATTGCTACATGCTGAGCTAATTGACGAAATGCAGTTTATTATTTTGATTAGAATCCATTATGTCTCATTAATTATTGCCTTGATGTGGTTCAATTCAAATTTCTGTCAGTCAAACGTGTTTATTGGTTTAACCTTTAATTGCTTTTATCTCAGATGGGCTGCTGTGCATATGTATATGTATGATTGCTCGATAATTGCAATTCTTTACAATTGTAATCAAGTCAGTTTCTCATATTGTCGAAATAGACAAATGAGTTGAAGCCGCAGCAATTGAATCCCCTCAGGACTAAATTAGACTGTAAATTGGAGTTGATTTCATTATTTAGAAATTACTCAAGTAATAGTGTGTTATATTGTTCTCCTTGTATTTGGAACTCGTACACATACATTCCATTCTTTAACAGCGTGGGGTGTCACGCTCAAAGGCCAACTGTGTGACTTCATTAGTTCGCTCTGGAGGCCAATCACTTTCATCACTCATAGGGTTTATCTGACTGCTCGATCTCAGATTGCTCTGCCTTCAGAAGTTTTCTGTTTTTCCTTTTTCTTTTATTCCCTTTTCCTTTTCCCATCACTACATTCTATAGACAGATTTTCCCACCATTGTCACTGTGAGGTCTCCTTATGAAATCACAGGTCTGTGTGGGGGTTCACACAAGACGGGTCACCTGTCTCCTCGGCCACCTGGCAGGAGGGTGAGAGAACACGGCAGGCTGTCAGTCAGGCCTGAGAGCAGAGCGGAGGAGGGGAGAACTGGAGATGAAATAGAAACAAGTGATAATGGGGGAGGAGTGCATCATGACATTTCTGTGGGCGTTGGTAAAAAAAAAAAAATTAACAGAAAGCTCTGTCTTGATGCATTGGTGTTTCTTAACCCCACCCCCTCACACATGGACACACAGACAGTACATCTGTGATTTACTTCACATCCAGTTTAGATTCATATCCATGCATCATGTTTTTACAATGTGTTTTATAGAAGTCTTTTAGACATAATGCACCCTGAGACAGCTTTATTGTTGAGGCTGTTTATTATCGGAACATCTACTGTAAGGGGTTGTTGCATTGGTTACATGCAATGTTTTTGCGGGTTTTTGTCTAAAATGCACCTGGTAACTAGTCTCATCAATATGACAGAGGAGCACACAAAAGCTGAGACTCTCTCAAGGCCGTGCACATTCCAGTTCACAAAACACAAAATGTCAGTAGGCAGCTGCGTACTGGCAAACAATTAGAGACCTGGGCCCCATTATAAAGAACAGAGGCGGTACCACTGTCCAATGTGGTTCTCTCAGAGGCCTCAAGAAAATCTGCTCTCAGAGCTGAAAGCAGTCAGACTTGTGCAATGATTGATTCCAGCCACTGCCTACTATTCGTCATGTTCTCCTCCTAATTCAACCCCAATGCCACAGGTGTGCCACAGGTGTGCCACTGTTGTGGGTTTGTTGCAAAAGTTATACAAAATTGATTGTAATCTGTTCTTTGTGAACTACTGCATGCACCTGCTCCCTGATTCAAAATCTGGGAAACCTACAAAAAGTTGAGAAAGTGTGTTGAATGTCACCAGACGTCAGAGACACGGTTTGAAATATTTGCCAATCAATGTCTAGTTTTTTTTTTTTGCATTCCATTGAGTCATCCAAGATCACGTTTTTCAGGTGACTTAAGGCTGAAAAGAACTTGTCTAAAGAAGACGTGAAAGGTGACATTGCTACAATCATAGCTTTCGTACTCACTGACCTACAGAAACTGCAGGACATTGTTATATTTTCATGAGACATTTTCAGCCGAGAGCAAATCGTAAATGTGTCCATCCCCACCGGACAAACCACTTGGTCTTTGTTCACTTTCACACTAAAAAATGACCTGTGCTTTCATTTTCCCAACAAGCCATTCGTCATTTAGGTGTTTGTCGTTTAGGTTGTTGGCTTGAAAATGCTGTACATTTTTCCACCCTAACTAGCCATTGATCTGTTCATACTTAATTGTGGCAGCTCAAGCTTACCAGCATAATTTTTCTTATTATTCATGTTTCTTTAGTCTATATCCACAACGCTCCACTTGCCACCGGAAATTCTGCCGGATGTCACGGTTTTCGGCCGGATGTCCCTCACCTTTTGCTTTCTTTGTGTTGGCATTTTAAAATCCGGTGGATTTATGAGGACTGTGGTTAACTGCTTCTCAGATCTCTGCAGGGTAAATCCAGACAGCTAGCTAGACTATCTGAGTTTTCTGTTGCACGACTAAAACAACTTTTGAACGTACACGTTCCACCAAAACAAGTTCCTTCCAGAGGCTATTTTGCAGTAACTCCGCCCATGACAATTGTGATTGGTTTAAAGAAATGCCAATAAACCAGAGCACGTTCTTCTCCCATTCCAGAATGCAGTGTGGACTAGTCAGACCCTCCTTTGCAGCGCTTTGGAAGAAGGTCTGGCAAAGCGAGACTAGTTTGGGTCCAACCAAATATAGAATCAAACTGAACTGCCATTTCGAAGTGATTTACTTATTTTTTTTTTTACTTATACTTATATTTTCTAATAGACTGTCAGCATAACCACACACCCAGAAATGTAGCTGTAATCATGTTAAGGACATGATATGCATGCAAACATAGTTCATCCGCCTTTATGAAAACTGCTCCCCTTTCTGTTGTGACTATATGGAATGTCAATACAAGTGGTTTGTTGCTTTTCTGCAAAGTATCGACGTCAGGGACAGCACACTGCATGTCAACACAATAATAGATTGTTTGCTCTCCACCTGTGGGTGTGAGATGGGTGAAAAAGGGAGAAATAAACACAGAAATGGAGTTTAATTAGAACCTTCTCTGATAAGGACTCAATATATATTGAGTAAGCAGAGGTCTTCCAATCAATTCTGGGATGTTCCAAATGGAAGAGCAGGAAACAGAAGCTCATCTGATATAGTCAATCAAGTGCAATTAATCTCTAATCTAAAGTTGTGGGTGAAGGTATGGGTTGGTTGTTAAGTGCCTCACACCCCTGGCATCATTACACACTCGGTGCCTTTTAAGAGGTGTGCTGCGGTCGTCTATGTGTGCATCAGACCGTGCAATGTACAAGCAAGACCAGGGACATTACCCTTGCTGTGTGTTGCGACACTGTAGCCCCATCAAGGTAACCTACAGAGAGGCAATCTGTGAATGGAGTTTATCAATGCTTTAATCTAAATGTCAATTCTTTTACATTACATTCCTTTGGCAAAAGCTTTTGTCTGAAACAAAACATTTTCACATTTACATACTTACAATTAATGGCTAAGCCTTTCTTGTGAGCCTCTGGCGACACCAATTCTCACAGAAACTGAATCAATATTTATGATTATTTATACGTATACCACACAGCATGTTGGCCCTTTTTGGTGTGTGTTCCATGTGCTCTGTCGCAATGACGGAATACGTAGCATTTGTATATTTTACTTAAACCATGTGCTATTAATGTACCATGTCCCCATGATTGGAACCTTTCTTCATAAAGCTTCCTCTGCCTGGAAAATGATCCCTCCCAAGAAAGACAGAAAGATTTTCTTTTCAAAAATCTGTGAAACAACGCCTTCTGACTCTCACATAGACACTCTCTATATGTTTGTGTTTTTTTGTTTGCGACTTTTTCTTATTTTTCTAATTCTGTTTATTGATGTTTTCTTGTTGTTTTTGTTTTCATCATGAAATGTTAACGGTTTACCATTTCAGTTGTGAAATTATTGAACTCATTTTCTGTTCTTATTTCCAATTATGTTTGGTTTGTTCTATGTTTTGTTACTCTTGTTAATACTGTGTGATTTCAAATTGCTGTCAATTCTTTTGTCTTCTTGTTTTTGTGGAGCCCAGGAAGACACCTTGTGGAAGCTAATGAGTTTCTGAATAAAGTAATAATCTACTAAAAGGCTGTATTATGCAGATTTGCCCTTGTTATATTATAATATATAAATTATTATGGATTATTATTACTGATCCAGTAACGTGTGAGCAGCCTTTAGCTGGTTGAGAATGGAATCCCGTAATTTGTGTCATAAAAATATTAAAATCTATCATAGCTAATCTGATTGAATGAAAATATGAACCTGCAAAGCATTGAAACTCGTAACTACAGCGGATTGTGAGGAGGGCTGAAAAGATCACTGGGGCCTTTCTTCCCTCTCTCTCTGACATCTACAACACCCACTGTCTGCGCAAAGCCATAAGCATTGTTAAGGACATAACACACCCGTCCCATGCACTCTTCTCCTTAGTCAGGTAGCCATCAGGTAGAAGATATTGCAGTATAACTGCCCGCACCTCCAGAATGGGGAAGAGCTTCTTCCCTCAAGCAGTCAGACTGTTGAACAACAAAACATGATAGAATTTTTTTTTAGAAAGATGCTAAACCTCTATATATCCTTCCTCAATCAGTGCTCTGTTACAAGTCTACTTACGCCCTGTCTTTTATTGTCTGTCCTGTCCCTTGTCTGTCTTAAATGCTCTACTTTAAGTAGTAATTGCACTTTATGTAAAGTCTATAATGTGTATGCACTAAATGTAGCCTGTCTCGAATGTCATTTGTATATAACGTCGTTTTTATATAATGTAGTTTTCATATTTATTTTAAATGTGTAACACCACTTGATCCATGGTGAAACATTTCGTTTCACTATATACAGTGTATATGGTTGAAATGACAATAAAACCCACTTGACTTGACTACAGTGACAGTATCTATTGCACAGGAAACGTTCTGTTTCCAACAGCACTACTATTGGCACAGTTCCATAGTAGTTGCAATTTAGGCTACATTTACATTGCAACCTTTTTGTTTTTAAGCGGAGTTTTGAGCCAAAAGCGAACTCTGTGCACTAATCTCTGTTTAAATTAACACATATCTCATCAACAGTCTTGTATACTGGACATGTGTTTGCCAGAGTAAAAAGGAGGCAGCATGTATACTCCACACGTTGCTGGTAGGAGCTTGACCCAGTTAGGCAGCGAAACATTGCTGTCAGTGTTGGTGTTTTGAAATGTCTCCAGTTTAGGGGCTCTGAAACGCCAGAGCAATGTGAATGTGAGGTGTAAACGTAGCAAAAGATATTGTTTTTAAACCAAAACGTAGCAATGTAAATGAAGCCTTAACTGATACATCCAAGAAAATACGTTTGTATTTGTCATGACAACATTAAACAGGATGACAGTATGTCAAGTTGTCGTGACAAAGACATCCTCTGGTGATGTCATCCTGGTTAATGTGAAGTTGTCATTACAAAGACATCACAAACTAATTTAATGTCAACTTGTCATGACCAAGACAACTTCTGGTAATGTAACTTTGATTAATGTCAAGTTGCCATAATCAAGACATCCCAAACAATGTCAACTTGTCATGACAAAAAACGAATGACACTTAATGACAGAAGTCATAAACGTTTATGACTCGTTTATAACGTTCATGACATTGTCATGTCATAGTTATGACAGTGTCATGTCACTATTATGTCGATACCTTCAAGTAAAGGGTTACCCTAACTTTTACTCTTGTGAACATGTGTAGGCTACACTGCCTTTCAAAAGTTTGGATTCGCTTGGCACAAAAGTTTGCAGTCAGATGTCTGAGAGGTCTACTGTATATGTTTGAATGGTATTTCATTCTTTTAGGTTGCAGAAAGTCTTCTTTAGAAAATAAATGTTATTTTGTATAAAGGGCTTGTCTTGTATCTTACAGAACAAAACACTGTACAATGGTTCGACCAGACTGACAACTGAAAGGCAGGAAGAGACAAAAGATACCTCTAAGCAACAGTTCAGTAAAAATAGAAGTAATCACCAGTTACTGATAAAAAGAAGCTGGCAGTTTAGCATCAAAATGTGTACAGATTTAATCAGTCCATAGTATATTCAGCTGATATTCCAATAGTGCTAACCTTCTAATTTCTATTGGGAAATTTGGAGAATAGCTTTGCTTAAGCAACCTGCTGTTTGTTTAATCCAGTTTAATAGGCATTATTTACTTGACACTGAAACAGGAACTGCTTCTATACCTCTTCAATCTACCCACTGAGTAGACTGCAGAGGACCTGAAAGAAAAACGGCTTCCCGGAATATTTAGAGTCCAATTGCACCGTTGTGGTTCAATAATGATCGAGGGTAACTCGCGGAGAACAAACTCAAAATCCAGTTCCAACAGTATTCTCCCCTGCCATACAACAACGTCGGGACATGGACTAAATGGACTTTTGAATAATTTAATTCTTTTCTTTCGGGGCCCAAAACTATTTCTGTTTTAAAAATAATCATTATTGAAGAAAAGAAGAAAAACATCAATACAGCAGCTGATCCCAAACTATTTTTTCTTGGTATGAAAATGCAGTAGATTGAAAAGTACAACATTTCCATCTAAAATATTTTGGGAGTTTGTGCTCTAATCAATGGCTTTTACACAGGAATTCCCCGCATTCTATTGTATTGTACAATTTAATACCCATGTATTCTAGTGAGTCAAAATCCTATTTTGTTCAGGAGTATTCCAAGCATTCACATGACACAACCAAACAATTTTTAGTTTTCCTCTTAATGAATTCCCTAATGTTATTAGATGGCCCAGTGCATTCAGTTTAGCAAACATCCAAAAAGTCACCATGGTACATTTATAGTTATTAGATTCTTGCATGGACAAAAGGAAAATCCTTCTCTTTTTTTCTAATGTAATGTATATTAATCTGTTCATCCGTAAAATCAGATTAAGGATTATGAGAAACGCTGAATCCGATACTTTTTATGATACATTAACCTCATATGGTACTTATCGCAAATGGTGTTTGTATCATCAGCACAGTGAAAACAAACCAAACCACAGAGGAGACAAAGAGAGGCAGAGATTAGACTTTCCTCTTTCTGTAATTTCAAGCCCTCTTCGTTCTTGTTCTCCTCCTCCTCCTCCTCCTCCTCCTCCTCCTCACTGTTTTAGACTTTATTTTGTAGTCACACAATGATTACACCAGAACATAACAATAGCAGGAACAACAATGGGCTATTACTGCTGATGGAAAAAGCCACTTTGACTTTTGGAATTTCACAATTGTCAAATCACCGGGCGATGGTTTATTTCCTTTTGAGGATATGCAATTACTCCGAAGGACATCAGACTCGTATTCTTGTCAAACGAGACGACGCAGACAATATGACCCCGTCCATGGGAGCTGCAGATAGGTTCAGGCCTCATGTTAACCATCTGACAACTTTACAATACTCTCATCACTCTTATCCCTGACACTTCTGCTCCTTGACCGTTTGTTGAGGGCGCAGTATAGCTGCCATACTGGTCCTATCACAGATGACGTGCACCATATTTCCAAGTCTTTGTGAAGAAGCCCCAGGATTGCTCAGTCGGACGTTGATCTTCACAATACAATTTGACATTAGGTCCACTGCTGTGGAATTCATTGAATATGTCACGAAGAACATTTCTTTGCCAGCTTTTAGATTACAGTTAAACTCCTGTTGTCCTCAGCTCAAATTTGACCCATTTTCAAAAAGTTTCTATATCTAATTTGGGTTTCTTTCAACCAAAATTGTCAAAAAAATAACGTGGATGATTCCATATAACGCTCATCACAAGTAAAATAAATGATCAGTTCACTACTTTCATTGAATTTGGGTATTTTAGTAAATTTTGTAGCATTTGAAGAAAAAAATGATGAAAGAACGTTGAAAAAAGCTTAAAAATGTGGGGAAAAGTGACAAAAATGTCGGGGAAAGCGACAAAAGTGTTGAAAAGGTTGATAAAAAAGGTTTCATTTGAAATTTTGACCCAGAAAAAAGTAAAAGTTGCATGGTCGACGGGAAGACAACGCAAAGGTTAAAGAAGTTTCTAATTTCATCGTAAACTTTATGTTGAGATCATTTCTGTTGAATGTACTTTTTTCTGACTATTTTGTTTGCTTCGTCTTTTTTCTTGCTTTTCTTGCTATATATATATATATTTTTTTACATGTACATTTTTATGTTATGTTTACTTGTGTTGCATGTCTTACTTGTTATTTTTTGTATTGTGTTTTATTAGAGATGTTCCGATACCGATACCAGTATCGGTATCGGCTCCGATACTGCCTAAAACGCTGGTATCGGTATCGGGAAGTACTGGAGTTTATGCACCGATCCGATACCACGTAATAAAGCCCTAAAGAAAATATACGTTAAAGTAGTTTATTTATGTTCTTTTTCCGTTATAACTGACTGTTAAACTGGATAATAAAAGAAAGTTCTGTGGCGTTCATTGTTCATGTTTCACAAAGAGTTTAACCTGAGCCAGACTGACAACAAAGATAAATAATATCACATCTATACAGGGATAGTAGTACATAGTTGTTAAAACATAATCAAATATATGACACACTGGTATCGGAAAAATGGCATCGGGCCATCGCTATGTTTTATATCGGGGGTACTCAGAATGAGTCTTCAAGGCTTTTTCCTCACCTGCACTGAAATTGTTTGTTTTTAAAATCTATATGTACTTCATATCTTTGTGGAAATAAACTAAAACTAAACATTTTAAAGGGTTCCTTCTGTGAGCCAAAGTAGATCCATGAACAGGAGAACAAGTGATATTAGCTGCGACATGGTGGAGAGAACTATATGGGGAATGAGCAACTGTTTGTGTGCAGGTCTCGGGGGACTGCAGATCAGAAGCAGAGGTCCTTGTAGGTCCGGGGAGAAGAATGGACAGAGGTGGGAGGGAAGGTGTTGGAGAACAAGAGGCTGGGAGCCCAGGGAGATGGAGCGGTGAGTGCAGTGGATGGAGGGTTCAGAAATCAGAGGGCAAATGTGAAAAGTGCTTGTGTGTGTGTGTGTGTGTGTGTGTGTGTGTGTGTGTGTGTGTGCTAATTTACATTTAAAAGGGTTGTAAATCTGGTTCTTCAAGTTAATTGTAGCACACCATAGTCAACTTTAATCAAATAAAACTGCCCACAAAATAGCAGCTAGAGAAAATGCAATAGTAGCTTTAGAAAACTACTAGTCACAGTGGCTGGTGAGCAAAGAAGTTAATGTCAAGCCCTGAATATGTCCCCATAATAAATACAACCCATAATCAAACTGATAAATATAGTAAAAATGAAATAAAAAGAGGGGAAAATACAGTTAGCATAAAAGTAGGCTACATAAACAATTACTTATGTTGTATTAGCAACAGCTCAACCTCAGACAGCTAGCAGCCATAATGGCTAGCATGGATAGTAATATCAACTGCCAAATCAATATATCAACAATAAACAATAACTAACAGCTGTAATACAAAAGTACCTTCAGATAATGGCCTAACAAGAGTCTTTCGGGTGTACATAAAACATTCCTGATAATATTTTTCTTGGTCACAGATATGACAGAATGTTTAAAGGTCCAATGTGTAGGAATTTCTCCCATCTAGCATTGAGATCATATATCACAATCAACTCTTATGCTCTTTACAATCTTCTTTTTTCTTTTTATGGGTGAAAAAGAAGACTCCTGTTCCTAGGGAAGCTACGATACCCATTAGCAGCATTGGCAGAACCTGTGAGTTTATCATGTGACAGCGAAAATGCGAAAGGCGGAGCAGTATGTCCTGTATGTTCCTTACCGGCTAACGTATTTCAAGATGGAGCATGAATATGGAGCATCTACCCCAGTTCATGCGAATGCAAACATAAAATTTCAAGCCAAAAGGAATACTTGGAATTGATGGTGGTGGTAAATATTCATGAAAAAGGACAAGTTTGTGAACGGGCAACACAGATTTTGATAATGAACAACTAAACACGTTACACACTGGACCTTTAACACTAGAAGTGCCAGAATTCCATAGCTACTAGAACTGCCGTGAGCGGTCATTTTGACCGCCAGATTCCAAACTCTATAATCTCTCATGATACATACCTAATTGCGATAATGTATTATGTATTGTGTTAGGATATCTTTAGAAAAACGTAATAATACCGAAATGTACATTTTAACGAGTTTAATTATACATTTGAGTAGTAATACGTGTTTCAATAATTCATATCATGGCATAGTAAACCGTAATTTCATATCCCGAAAAATATGGTGTGGAAATTCATTCAACTTAACTCATAACAGCCAAATAACAATTAAAAGTATCTTATTTGAACATTTAGCTATAACCTAACCTGGCACTGCCTCCGTTTTGGCGTCTGCTGCGGTGCGCAGCGCTGCTCAGACCGTGCACCGCTGCCCTTTTTTCCTCCATAAACTCCGCTCTCTGCTCCTCTGCCAGTTGCTGCATGAACTTCCTCCGGACAATTTTACTGCTGGTGCACTCCTTAGAGAGGATGTGTGCAATGATTCCAGCCAGTTCGAGGATGTATAAAGTTATATGAACATGTAAACAGCCACCGGCCATCTACGTGTTCCGCGCCTTTCACAGAGCGAGCGCCCGGTGTTTGCCTTCTGATTCAGAACTGAGTCCATCCACGCCGTAGTAGCCTACGTTACCGACTCTGGCTTTGCCTTCGGCCCATCGGTGATGCCCACACTTGTTACTTGAGACTAGAGAGGCTAGTTACGTTTCTCTGACAGAGACTATGGTAGTTACTAAGCAACTGAGATGCATCTTCAACCGCGCGAAAAATTAAAAACAATACCGCGAAAATCCGAGCCTTCAATATGACCGTGTATGGCCGAAATAGGTAAAAGTGTCTGTATTTTCTTTGCCTTTTGTGTAACGTATATAAAAACAATTTTAAATTAAAATACAGACTCTTTTAGGAAAAGTCAGGCAGCAGCAGGATTGTATTTTTTTATTCAGCAAAGTTATTACACATATCAATTTCAAAACGGTCAAAATGACCGTCATGGCCGTTCTAGTGTTAAAGTCAGTTAAAGCACAACTGCTGTAGAAATGTGCCTGTAGTGGTTGCTACTAGCAACAGAATGTTCAAATGAAACCAACTGCTGGTGACGGTGATGGTGGAATATTGACCACATGAGATACTGTGGTCAGATATTGTAGAAATAAAGGGAGGATTTTTAAATTGTTGTAGGCTAATTAGGTATTAGAAAATGAAAGCTAGAGTGAACCAATACTTTTTTGTTGGTAAAGCAGAACTCACAAATATTCAACATATTTCAATAACAAGCCTAAAACAGCGTTTGTAAAAAAGGCTGTTCACATGGCAAAAAAATCGATTCATATTTGCTGTTTGTCTGACCTTCGCTGGCACAAAAGACCACATTTTTATCAATCGCGAAAAAATCTGACATGTTTGCCTGAGGACCATCCCATTTCAAAGGTGGATTTTGTATGTAGACAACAACCTAGTAATTTCCCCTGGCGCAGCAGCTGAACACGCTTGTCTGTGCGATGACAAACGGAAAGGGTTATCGGTTCCCCTCAGAATACCTCAAACATCGCTCAGATAAACCTAATTTTGCCCAAGGCTCCCTTCACCTGTTTGAAAACTAGAGCAATAAATTTGCAAATATCTTCAAAGAATTCACACTAAACCTGCAGAAACTATACCTCCACAGGGGCATATCACTTTCCCCTTGAGGACTTTTTTTCTGACTAACAATTACAAATGTCATGGAAGAAAAATCACAAGCTCCATCAGGGGCCCTATAGTACTTCTTACGGGGTGACATTGCCAAATGTTTTGGCTGTTTATTTATATTATATACTTATTTGCATAACATTATTCATAAATATTAATGATGTCTCATAGTGGGAACTGCTTGCAGTACTCAGTGGGCTGGAAGAGGCCATGAAACAAAGCTGGGAAAAATCATACTCACTAATGTGAAGTTGGAGTCGGTGAAGTCGCTCAGCCACTAAAATAAGCACTTGCTAACATGTTTGATATATTTTAATATATATATATATATAAAATAGGTTCAGGGAAACAAATCGCAGACAAAAATGGCAATTTCTAGTTAAATATGTGACATTCTTTTTTTTCTGACTTTCCATAGCTGTCCAAGAAAAGCATCATGCTGTCTTCCAATAATAAGTCATATGGGAGCTATTGGCTGACCTATAGTGGGTCTTTACCCTGAGACCAGAGCTGCTTTTAGAACAGACAGCCAAACTTCAGGTCAGCAGGGATTAATTAGCTTTTTGAAACCCACCCAGCAGATGTCAAGGTAATCCTGGGATGCAGGCTGCAGAGGTCAATGCAATATCTCAAAGCAGAGCTGATCTCACCAGTGTCCAGCGCTCTGCCATGCCAGGCATTAGTCCCAAATAGGCTGAGATTGCTCAGTGCAAACCTCCAGCCCTCATTCAGGCCTCATTAATGGTTCAGCGTGTAATTGGGTCACACTTTTCATGCATGCAGATATCAACAACTATATATATTTTTTTTAAATGGACAAAACGGAAGAGACTTTCTGATCTCTTTGGATAAATCACGTTTTCACACATTCAATGAGGAGAGATGATCAGTTTCCCCTTGCCCCTTTTTATTTGGGTGAACAGGAGTCTAACGTTGCCAGGTTAACCTCCAGTATTCTGGAGCTCTGTGCCAGCACAGGAGGAAGCTCTGGCCAAACCCATTATTGTTCTGTGAAAGGTGAGAAAACACTCAGAGTTGAGAGAAGTTTAGATCAGAATTTTCACGGGCCAGTCTAAACTGTGCTGGTGCTCTTACAACAATATGTCAGGGGCAAAAATTATTGTGGGACATTTGGGGACAGTACAAACATTTTTGTATGTATGCGAGGCAACAGGGGAAGGATCCAAATGCAGATAGTCCAGGCAAAAATAAAGATTTTCAGTGATTTATTGAAGAAATCATCTTACAGGCAGTTAAACAGACAGGCAGGTGCATGTATGGGTACAGGTGGCCAGAAAACAGAGGCATGAATCAAGAATGTAGCATAGCAGATTGGACAAACTGGCAGGGAAACTGGGCCTGTATATGAACTGAAAGGCTTATGAGGGAATGAGATGTAGGTGAGGGGGTGGGTTGGGAAAACCTGGCAACTGCAAAGCAGCTGAGGGGAAGTGGGAACATATGTATAGATGGGTGGGGCAGTCAGGTGATAGGGAAACGAGCAGATGTCCAAGGGCATCTGGTGGATGGATGGAAAATGGCAATGAAGGGGCATGAGGGAAAATGAATGTGCCTGCATGGAGAAGAGGGACAGAGAGACAGACTGTCATGTTTTCAGGCTGTATCTCAGTGTGTTTCTTCATGAGCTCACTGCAGATGATGCTGTAGATTGTCAAAACCACTCTGCAAGCATGACTTACTTCCTTTTAGTGTTTAAACTGTAATCTCTAGCAAATAATACACATTCAATCAGACACACTACAGATTTCCCAGATGGTCTCCATCATTAGCAAGCAGTATGCTAGCTTAAGCAATTACCGTTGCTATGGGCCACCTTAATAAATACAATAAGCTAATGTCAATATGCAATATTTTATGTGTGCATACAGTGTCTTAACATTTGCGGTAACTGGTCAACAAAACAAAATTATGGAATGATACATGGAAAAGCATAACTTTTTGATTGAAAGAGACTAGAGGATTAAAAATGGCTGTACCAAATGACATGGGGCCAATAGTTGTGCAGGCATTTCAGTCAAAACCACAAATATCAAGCTCATGGTAGACTAGAGGAAAAGTTAGGGTCACAAAAGTCATTAGAACCATCATCTGAGATCCATGAATATCTCTGAAAAATGTCTTCCACATCCATAGAAGGATCCAACAAGGCCTAAACTTCCACGATCTACGCCTCCATCATTAGCAGGTAGGTTTTCTATGTCATTATTGCTGCTAAGGACGGGACAGAGTTCTCAGTCTGTGCTTAGGGAAAACAATGTTGGCAGGTGGGAATTAACTGCACTAAGCCAATGTTATTGTGCAACAATTTGCACATGTGCATGACAAATAAAACAGCATTCTATGCATATCTTCAATATAATCTACAGAATTATTGTATTATTGTCCTATGCAACATAAAATCCCATCATTAGCATGCTGATAGATAGATAGATATACACCAGGGTTTGTAAACTGCTTCGCCGGCGCTGGTATCTGCAGTAGCACAGCACATATCTGCGTTCATCAACAGAGAGAGAGAGAGAGAGAGAGAGAGAGGTCAGCAGAGGACGTGTTCATTTCCATACAGGTTTAGTGGCTTGGTGTTTAACGGTGAAGTAGGGGATTTGATTTGAATGTTATGAGTGTTGTAAGTTAACAGTAGACTTAATTAACGCAACCCATGGTGAGTCTGATGAAAACTGATGTATCTGCCCAGTTCAACTCTGAGATTTTCTCGCATTGCACAGCGCTCTGAAGGAATAATCTCCGAGACTATGTTATGTTCTGCCAGCTCACAGCAATTTAATACAATAGCAGGAAAAAATGCAAACACAAGATTTTTGTGGAACATCAATGGGGAATACAGACTAACAAGACAACATTGAACACTATACAAACAATAATTTATTTTTTTCCTCATTTTTTAGGTGCCAGATCCAATAAAAAAAGTTCCGGATTCAATGTCGGAGGTGCCGGAACATGTTCCGGCGTGTTCAACCTCAACTTAAGCCCTGGGTGAGAGTTTACAGTATGTACATTGTACTGGTGGTAGGTTTTATTGCAGTGGTCTATATCTGATGATTTGGAATATAATGAAAACACAAATCTTTTCTCCATGTAGAGGAGGTGATAAAGAGGTGAAAGGAAGAAAACATACATACATATATGTATATATATATATATATATATATATATATATATATATATATATAATATATATATACATATATATATATAATATATATAATATATATATATATAATACAGTACATTCATAACGGTGGCTGAGAATACATCAGTTTCCTTTGTTCCTAGTTAACCCGACTGTTGAAAATTGGCAACCCACTCGACAGTGGCACAGCGATAATGACTCAGAAAATGCAGCCAGGCAGGATGTGCACTGTTTTAATAAGCAGGTGCAGAGCACAAATGTAGGTCTCATCAAATTGAGCAATTAATATGTTTAGAGGAATTTTGATGGTGAGCATTTATTTCAGTAAGAGCCCAATAAAGAGCACTGAATTCAAAGTGGAACATATAAATAATGCTCTCACTAGCCCTCTTTTCATTTTTTTTGCAGGTTTGCCTGAATATGATTCATACTTTAGAATGGAATGCTATTTTCAAGGTACCAGTATATCTGAGAAATGCCACCTATATTTCTTCAGCGTTAGTGCTAAACACAGCAAAGCTCTCTGGGAGAACGTGCAGCCTGAAGGCTCCCGTACTCCCATAAGGAACAGCTGAACTCATGTCTGGTACAATAATAACAGACTCCCGTTCTGATTGATGATGCTAACATTTTTATTAAAGTTTCAGAAATAAGCTACATGAGTGAGTTTTATGTGAAATAGTCTGATTTATAACAAACACATAAGCTTTTAAAGCTTGTATGTATTGTCATTGTATGGTAATATATGTTGGTCAGTCACAGCGCATTACAGGACCCAAAGACAATTTAATTAAACAGGTATAACAGAATTATCTACACAGTTTGACAGGCAAGTGAACTCTTGCAAAAGTGGTTCAGATGCACCACAGCAATTGAAACTTTGAAAGACATTGACCGGAGCCAATGACAACCTTTCACTTCAGTTCCCACTGCTACAATTACTTGATACTATTCATTTGAGAGACAAAATTAATTAATTTGTGTGCACAAATTGCATATTAGAAGGTATGTCTTACTAATTTGTGCGCCCAAATTGTTACTCATGCGTACAAATTAACACTGTAACACCCCTTGTTGTAAAATTACAACGTTACCTTTACCACCATCCTTAAAAACAATCTGTTATATTTTATCTTGTGTTTTACCACATTTACATAGTCATTGGGTCCTATTGTTCAGTCTCACAATGCTATTGGATCATACATTTGTTTATGGCCATGAACTCACACAACCTCTCAAGGTTTCCTTCGAACAACATCTCTTTGTTTCATTGGACTGGATTCATCAGATTCAAGTAAGTAAAATGTCTTTTATATTTTCTGGGGTTATTATAATGGCTAGAGCATGTACATATGTAGTTATTGTAGAATAGATGCATCAAATTCAATTCAGAGCTTGTTATATATTTGTTGCAATTATACAACACTGGGTGAGTGTGGTCAAAATAGCAGGCTTGTTGCAGTGGGCTAAAACAGGTTGTATTCCCTCCACTACACTACTGCCTGAAAAAGAGTATTTTCTTTATACATGGACAGTATACATTCTACACTTGTGTTTTGTTCTGGTCAAATTTGACTGATTTTTAAAAGTTTTAAAAATGTAGTTAATTTGATCAGACTGACCTAAAATTCCAGAGGATATCAACAGACAATTCAGTTCTGGGAAAGGTGAAAATGTTCCTGAATGTGGGGTGTGGCTGTAAGTGGGGGTATGCATGTTTTCCTTTTAGTATGATAATTAGAGAGCATAACAAGCAGTATTGTTATGTCAAGGCAGTATTGTGTGACTAAATGGCTGGTGATTGGGATGCATGTTTCATTTAGCATGATAAGGTAGGTAGGTACCAGGTACCAGAAGAGCACAACTCTGTGGATGAGATAATGATTCCTTTCAAGGGAAAATTCAGCAGCATTACACAATATATGCGAGGCAAGCCAAACCCATGGGGATTTGTGGGTGAGAACTGGAATCTCTGGCATGATGTGTGACTTCGATGTCTACCAAGGCCGTGTCAATGGAATACGAGCCAAATCTGAACTTGGATTGTCAGGTGATGTTGTGATGAAACTTGCTTCCACACTTCCAGAAGGTCAGAACTACAAAATGTATGCAGACAACTTCTTCACCTGTGTTCCATTATTAGTGAAGCTCCTTGATCGGGGAATTCATTATATGGGAACAGCCAGGCAGGTGCGCCTACCCAACTGTAACCTTAAAGACGAGAAGAGCTTGAAGAAAAAGGGGAGCTATGACGTCAGAGTGGAGGGGAATCACAACATCTGTGCTGTCAAATGGTATGACAACAGGGCAATCACACTTGTGTCATCCTTTGTTGGACCTGAACCTGTGCAGAAGATTCAACGCTGGGACAAAGTCAACAGAACCTACATTGAAGTTGAGAGGCCTTACATTGTTGGTGCCTACAAAAAGTACATGGGAGGTGTGGATTTGTTGGACTCATTTACAGCCAAATACAAGTTCCCCATCAAATCCCGTCGCTGGTACATGTACATCTTCTGGAACACCATCATCCTCGCTGTGGTCAATGCCACATCCATCTCTCCAGGCAAAGGGAGCCCAGCAACACAGACAGTGACATCAAGAAGCCCTCTGAATGCTCAGAAGAGACCGTCCAAGAGATGTGCACACCTCCCATTGGATGTACGCAAGGACCTAGTTGCACATTTCCCACGGAAGACAGGGAGAGGACGCTGCATACACTGCAATAAAGGATACACCAACACGTAATGCAGCAAGTGTGATGTTCACCTTTGCTTTTCAGAGGACAATAACTGTTTTTGGGACTTTCACAACCAATGAAAGGAAAGAAAAAAAGAAATGAAGTTGCTAGAAAAAGTTAGAGTTTTATTTTGTTTAATAGTTTTTTTTAATAAATGACTTCATAAAAAATATGGCTAATGTGTGATTATTATTAATGTTATATACCTTTATGGGACAAATACAGAAATTCTGCTCCCAACTAAGCCCAATGTTGCAATATTACAACATTTCTCTAAAAACGTACATAAACATTTTAATTTCTGCATCAAAGGCCTCCTACAACAACATCTGAAAGGAAAAATAATTGTTTTTTTTTTAGGTTTTTCCTATATTTGGGTCTTACAGGGTTAATAACTCTTACACACACAAATGAGAAGTTTGAGGTTAGCATTTACTAATAATCTCCTGATACCTGCTGGGCTTTATAAAATGAACAATATGAGTGTTTGGCTTATCTGGTGATACCATTGGTTGCAAAAAGACATACCAGCTGTACATTAATCACATCTAGTCAACTAAATCCTAGTCATGCTTAAGGTTGAGTGGTTAAGAAAATGTGTGTTGGAGATGGAATGCAAACCATGATCTCCGGTGTCAAAAGTCAAAGACTTTGTACAACAATCCATCAACTGAATGACTTTTTTGCAGTAGTATAATGATCAATGGCCAATTGTCGTTTTTCTCAAGAAGGCAGTCTTAGTTGTATGTATTGTTTCATAGTAGTTGTATGTATGTAGGGCTGCACAATAGATCGTTTTTTTTATCGTCATCGCAATATCAACTGGAAAGGCTGCAACATATCGCAATAGACACTACGAGATTTTTCGTATTAGTTGAAAGAAAATATCAATAGAAAACTGCTAATTAAAATGTAACTCATTCTTTTTTAAGTGGTGCCTTTTATGTTCAATTCAATGTTCATATTGGTCAATAAAAGAATATAAAAAAAATATTTCCTATTCCTATTTCCTATTTGTTTTAAAATTAAGAAAGCAATTTATTGTGTTTTAGAAGAATACTGAAAGCAACTGAAAGGCATTACTGTGTACACTTTAATATGTGTTTATTTATGGCAAGTAATATCGTTATCGCGATATTCAACAACGTTATCGCATATGGCATATTTTCCTCATATCATGCAGCCCTTTATGTATGGTAGTGTTCTGTAGCTATAGGTGAGCCATGGTAGTGTTTTGTAACTATAGGTGAACCAAAAGATGCCACAGAATTGTACATAATGGCAGAACTCATTGAAGGTTCAGAAAAACCAAAGCAATGAGGACTTGAAGCTGAAAGGCAGTGCAAACTAAATGAGCAGTTCTCAGAATAGCTGTAATGCTCAACCACTATTGTCATATTGAAGCCGGGTTGCACAACCTACACAATTTGAGGTGTACTCTTTACAAGATAGTTCCACAAACATCCACAAGTGGTGCAAATGATCACGGTATTCAACAAAAGCACACGAGCGGTCACTTTGTGTGTGTCCTCCCCGTCTCCTACCCAGCCTCTGGTTTCCTGTTGCATTCTCCATAGATAATGTTCATCTCCCATCTCAAAATTATTGTATTGTTGCATTCCGACGTGCTCCAAAGCACTTAGGTTCAAGGTAGCCAACCTGTCATGACTGGAAGGAGCGTGGATTATGCATTAACTTGAAGTTTTCAGTCTATAGGCAAATTATATATCAATTTAGTCTTCGCCAGGCTTGAATATACTGGCAGGACATATACACAATGTTTATGTTTCACATTGTATCAATGAGCAATTGATGCTGTCCTTCATTATCACTGTTGGAGGTTTCTCATTAAATCAAGGTACATCTTAGGCATTAAAGATTCTACATTAAACTGTTATGCAGGTCAGTATTGTGTAGGTTATTGATGTCATGCCTTAGATTGTTTTACTATGCGATACAGCTTAATAAACAGGGTTCTACAGATCCCACAGTCGGATGCATTTGAAGTGTTTTAACTGTATAGGCTACAAAAATGTGTCTTGTGTAATGTTTGTCCTTTGTAAGGCTGTACTTGCTTTAATCATTCAGGCACCAAACTCCTCTTCCTATATCTGGGTTGATTTGAACTGACAGAAGAAGGTAATATTCTAATATGGCCAAATATGAATGGATGGAGAAGGTGTATGAGGTAAGAGGAATAGAGTGTTGTTCCATGTAGGGAACATTTCCTTGTTCTTGTCTCCTTCCACATGACAGAGGTCTGGGTAGGTCAACAGAGAAATCACGCAGGAGCTGGTGTAGAGATTTGCGAGATGTCTTGCTTGAGGACATTCAAGGTCCTGTAATGTTAAAAGAGAGCTTCCCTGCTCACTCTGAGACTTGGATGACCCACAGTTGTGACAAACACAGGCACTAAAAAGGTCAGAGAGAGAAAAATATGACTTTGAGCCATTGCTATTTAAAGTGCCATGACATTGTGTGGTGAAACGGAATTGCTGAAGAGTTCACCTTGAATACATATTTTCTCTCATTTTTGAGCAAAGAAAGCACTCATTATGATATTTTTAATTCACAGCGACTATCACTCACTTAGTGGACATTGATACAATATGCATTTGTTAAGTCAAGCTTTTAGTCTGCAAGACCTAAATCAAATTGTTAATTCAAGTGTGTGAAGAATACTTTGGACTTTAAAAGGAGGAGAGATGGGCTAATAAAGTATATACAATAACTGTAATTCATTATATCATCATTATTCATGTTCATATTTCTTATAACAGGTACTTCATTTAAAAGTGTTGCTTTTCATCTACTGTATGTCACCTTTGTCACTTCCTTTTCTACCAACTTTAGTCTGACATGTACTTATACCTAGTCCTAATTATGCCACCTATGATAGCTAACACACATGCCAGGCAATGCTTTTATTTCATCCTCATAATTGGTAATTGCTGATAGTTCTCTTTGTGCGGTCACAACAGTAAAACAAAGTGTGCAGTCAGGTCTAACCATACAAGAATAGACCTGACATGACTATTGTTCAGCCTATAAAGTGTGTCAGAACATTTATAATTCAAAGTTGTATTCCCTTAAGCTGCTCATAGTGCTACGTCACATTCAGTTTGAGGTAACTGCTAGCAACTTGAAATGTTTTTTTCTCATGGAAATATAGTTTAACCAGTTAGTTTTGAGGTAAGGAATCTGTACATTTTTATATGTTCTACCTACGAATGTTCATGTAGCTTTCCTTGTTGCTGCTATACTACTGACACCATCAGTCAGCCCTTTATCAAAAACATTAGTCATGCAGGGAAAGATTTGTATTGACATGTGTATGGTGCTTTATAGAGACAATGCAGGATATGAGTGTAAGAATAGTTAAAACCTCTGAGGAGCACATGAGCTGTAATCGTCTTTATTATCTTTTAAAGCCAGTAGAAGCGTCACTGTAGCTGGGTTTGGTTCCCCTTGAGGAACTATTTACCTCTGACTGCCTTTATTAGTTTTTTTTCTAATTCTTTGCAAGTTGGAGAATGTGGTGTCTTTGTTGTTTTGAATGCTGCATCAGAGGGAGGTGTTTAATTAACAAATGTAATAGTGTTGACCTCAGAGAAAACATAATTACAAATGTACCAAAACAACACAATGAATTTATGAAATAAAAGAATTCAAAATGCAAATTCACATGGCACGGTCTCATCTTTTTCCTTAATTGTCTTTTGACAGTTTTGAGTAAATATTTGAAATCATCTTTGATGAGGTCACAGTCCTCAAATATTATTTTATTTGCTTGTGCGATCCGCTCTGTAGTTGTTATAACACATTGTACAGACTGTTCTCCACATGAAAAAATGAATTACATGTAACAGCCATCATCTTACATAGTGGGATTTAATTGAGTGGATATTTGTGTACGATACATAATACTGTGGTGAGAATGTTCACATGAAATCAGAGCATATAAGAGGATACAGAATAGAGGATACAATCTCTGAATATTTAATAACCACCACATTACCCCAGTCTAATCAAAAGATCAGATTTGCACTTGTTTTCTTTCACACAGTTTATGCATAATGCACTTCCCTTACGCAAGTGAGGCGATGTACTGTACATTTGCATCAATCCTCAGATCTGAGCTGAGAATGTTTTGAGTGAACCAAGATGGAATTGGATCATTGGATCTTTGTGTGTGAGATAAGCATGCGAGTGAAAACAAGGATAAAAAATACAGACTCTGACCTGTACTGTGTGTTTTTAGGTCATTACTTTTAAACATTAAATAATCTCTCCAATCAAGAAAAATCACTGTAATTCTTGCAGGCTCAAGGAGAAATTATGTGGGTTTTCAGCAGTTTATCACCAGCTCACATTGAGTAGCTCTCAAGAATATAGTGATCAAAACATGATGTATAGCTTTCACATTAGCCCTCATCTGGAATCCCTCTTGACAGCACTCACAGAGGTGTTCATTCACACTCGGCTATGTGGACGTAAATGTAAATGTACGTAACCATGCAATCTGTCATGCTCGGTCATAGCACGCTGGGGAGCAATTAACTTTAATCAGGTTTCCAACGGGTCAGTAATTCCAAAAGCAATCACAATACTCCAGACATTTTTGACATTAAATGTATTCTTGGCACCAAGCTCATTTCCTCGAGAACTGATTAATGTTTGTTTTCCATGATAATCGTCACTAGAAGTAAATGTGTAGTCATTCTTCATTTGACTTTTAAATAATTAAATAATGGTTCAAGAGAGAAAGTATAGACTCTGAAATGATTTGGCGATTGATTGCTCATTGATCAACATAAATGAGTAACAGTTTTGACTGTTGATAAATCATAGAAGTCCTTTATTAGGATGAGAACTTGCGAAAGAAAGTTAAAATAGAATGGTAAATCTGCAGAGGTGGTGATGTGCTGATAATTCTGCCCAGTAGTGTGGCCCTAATGTCTCGGGCTGTGTATCAAGCTCAAATTAACCCAGTACCAAGTAGCACCGAAAGAAAAATCATGATTGACAGCTGTGATTGGTTGGCGGGTGTAAGGGCGGGTCTTCAGTACACCCGTTCCACCGCCTGATCACTGCGCAGACTCTGCATCCAAAATTACAAGATGGCAGCGCCCGTATCCGAGATATTTTGGGTTCACTTTTGCACAGTGGGAGGAAGTGGAGACTAGCCAAAAAAGATGATTCTGATTTTGATTCTGATTCTGACATGTCGTCCATCTTAATATACAGTCTACGGTTGGTACCATGAACCTACATTTTGCCTCCGCACTGTGCTCTGGAGTGCCCTACCTAGCAACGAGCACAGCTCTCGCCACTGATCATGTGTGATCATGTGTTAGACCCTCCATGCCTCGAAGCTTCATGCCTTCAGTTCATACTCAGGCTTTCTGTTTTTGTAGTCTCCCTTCAAAGCCTCGACAGTATACAACTCTTTCAGCAAGCTGCCCAGCATATTGATCTTGAAAAAAATGATCTTGAGTTCCCCTTTAGGCAAAAATGACAACATTTGCAGCTTCATCTTCTGAATTATGAGGGTTTAGTCTGTTGGTCTGACAAAAATAAATATGTCCCCTTTGCTTGGGGAATGTGTCACTAGTCTTTGTACTTTCTTTTTACATTAATAGATCAAACTATTTAAAAAAAAAGGTAAAGCATATAGAATAAACAAAAATTTGACGATGATTAGTTGCCCTAAAGTGAAATATAATTCAGTGTGTGTGTGTGTATGTGTGTATGTGTGTGTGTAATTGTGTGCATACTGTACAGTATGTGTCTGTGTCCTTGTTTGCATCTGTTCCAATGCGCTCGATAAAGACTAAGAGGGATTTGAGATGAATCTTGCTGTCGTTTTCTGCTCCCTGTTTGATTGTGGTATGAAGGCTCAAGATGAAGATTAGATCGAGCTGTACAACCTTAACATGATGTGTTGGGAGCTGTGTGTCTTTCATTTGACCTGTCTGCTGATTTATTTATGACTCTATCTGACCCTGTAAATAATCAGATTCAAAGGTGATGTCCTTCGGTAACAAAATCCTATCAAGGTCTGATCGTGATGCCTTCTGACGCGTTTTGATGGTTCTTTATTCCACATGATCTTACTCAATGATTTCACCTTCAAATGAAAGCTTCTCATCAAGAAACACTGAACATTTTCGAAATGTGCTACCCGCTCTGATCGCACACATTTAATATAACCTTGCTCTTTTGAGAAGACCAGACTTCATTATATAAAGCGTCAAAGCTGGAGAAGAGCCAGTCATTCACCCTGTTAAAATAAAAAAAAATGGTTGGTCTGTGAATGGATATTTGGAACCAAGGTTATAATCATTAACGAAAACGAACAAAATAACGAAAACTAGGTGGGAAAAAACATTGACTTGATTGAAAAATAAAAATGAGGCATTACAAAAAAATGTTAACTAAATTAAAACTGTAATGTCTGTTTGCAAACCTAACTAAAATTAAATAAAATGATCAAGTAAATTTTGTTTTTAATAAATTAATTATAATAAGTAAATTGTTGTCTTTGTCGAAGTCTTTCATAGAGCAAATAACGTTATATCTCTCCAACCATGACATTTCCCGTAGACATGTATAGTTTCCGACTGGGAACCCAGAAATTCCAACATTCCATGTCAAATTGAACACAACATGTCCGTGCCCCTCGCCTGGTATCATGGTGGTTCCGAAAGTTGGAAGAAAGCGGAAGTCCTATTTGATTATGACTGTGTCAGATAAAAGCAAGTGCCTGCAGTGGAAGGTGGTCAAATACGTGGTCAATTTATTACAGGGAAAAATCCCACGAATTTGAAAGTACATTTCAGAAGCGCACACAAGCTAGGAGGCTAACCTAGCTTACCATAACAAGGTAAAGGAGAACCCCCTTTCCCCGAAACAGAAGCTAACCGCGGTACAGGGCATGGATGTATGGATACAGGGCCAGACAGCATGACAGAGACAACAGCAGGACAGAGAACACTACAGGAGGGTTTTCACCGGCGACCCGATAGCTGCTGGTTAGTAATTACGCAGGAACACCAAAAGGAAGAGGGGGTTAATATGTGGATTGATACTGGGATGTCTACAGAACTGTGTGACTTGATTGACTTCAAAACGTTTGCCACTTTACTCGAACCAAAGTTAAAAACACCTGTTCATGTCTTCTTTAGTCTGTTGGCTATTTAGGTTTTTTTCCTGGAACACGTCACTTACACATTTTACAAATACTGCGTCTTGTGTAGACTGTTTACATATTTATGACCATATGTAGGCTACATTTTATGTACTGGTGTTATTGTTGAATACATTGTGAATACATATTTCTAAAATTGTATGATTTTTTGTTGAGTTATTATTACACAATACGTTTTCTGATCTTTTTGAATCCCCCGACAAATAACCCATATTCCAAAAAACTAATAAAAACTAAACTAAACTAGCTCTAAACCCGCTTTAAAAACTAATTAAAACTAAACTGAATTTGAAAACAAAAAGTCAAAACGAAATAAAAAATAAAAAATAATGAAAAATGCAAAACTATATTAACCTTGTTTGGAACAAGAGTTCACATCTCAACTTGGATCGCTCACTGACCGACACCTAAATGTGAATGCTGTGCCCACACAATTACTGTATCAGAAAATCAATATTGTCTGTGAACGCTGCATTGTGAGACCTGCAGTAACCTTGCATGGAAATTTCAAGTCTTGGAAGGAATAAATGCTTGAGAAAATGAGTCTCTGTAGAGCAAATGGGCTGTAATTTAGCTGGATTTGTCATGAAAGGATATGTAGGATTCCCAGTGGAAAGACAAATGCTTTACAGGTGTCAGATTGATAGTTATGACATAACGTTACACGATAAACTGCTGCTTGGGCTTATCTGATGGAGCTGTGAGCTGACACATTACCAAGAACACTGGTGTCCTTATCAATATTCACTCTGCGTCCTGAACCGCTACCAAACAGATGGCTTTGCTGCTCTTTTTACATAAACCCACAAGAAATTGTTACAACTCTTGCATACAAAACACAATGAAGGCTGATATAATGGAGTGCCACTCTGCATAATGTCCACATTTCTGATGGATTTGGGCTCATAATGGGTTCTTAATTAATGCTTGTACATTTTGAAAGGCTCCGCTGCCTGAGCAAATGATAAGTCTTTCTAACCACCCCACACTCGCCTTTTGGAATCAGTGAACATGAACGGGATGATGGTGGTGATGATAACAGCTCTATTTAGATTCCTGTGTGTCTGTGCAGGCACCAGTCTGCCACACATCCATCTGTGGCATTGTAATATTCTGGAACATGGGCTGAGAGCGTCATTTGTCTTAAGCGTCAAAGGCACTTGAGATTACTGGCCCCTCTGGCTTGCATCTCAAAGAAAGGTTGACAGGGATCTGCCAGGCGATTTGAAGCCATCTGAGACAGGGCTGATCCGTCAGAAGTCTCCTCTTTATGCACTTTAAAAGTTAACCGCTAAGATGACTTTCGAGGAACTTGAGCTGAGGCCTGAGTCCCAACCTCAACTATATAGAGGACGCCATAATGCTGGAATGAGAAGCTGTGCAGATAATTCACTGAGTTCTGCAGCATGATGGGCTTTGGCCAATTTAGCAATTAATCCAAAGCCAGTTAAGGGGTGGAATGGACGATTGCAGGAGGCAGAGAAGCACTTGAATGGATTCTGTGTATAACGTATGTGTCTTGCTTAATGATCTAACTCTGTATACTTTCTGTAACACAATTTCTATAGATGTATATATGTCAGAATAGGTTGTAAGAAAATAGATATTGGTGCAAATTGCATTGAAGTATAGCCTTTCCACTCATTTCCCTCATGGTCAAACCAATCTGGCCAGAGAAACTTGCACTGCTGCTATGTCTGATAAATGTCTCAGCAATGATTTATTTCCGCCAGATACCCATAACGTCACCGTTCTGTCAAATTCATTCACTCTGATCAAGGAGCAATTTCAGCAGATACAAAAGAAGGGCTTTTTTTATTTAGTTTTTGACATTTTTGACAATATGTCTGACATACAATATATGCAAATTGAACCTCTCTAATAAGCATCTTCTTTGGTTCAATTGGTTCAGACTTTTTTCTCTCTCATCTGACAGTCTGCGCATCTAATTTTGGTCATGAAAATAGCCTTATTATTTTCCTGATAAGGGCATGCCTATTGAGATGTCACTATTCCGTTCTCGTGAGGCAATCACCCCATCCATTCAATTTGGATTCAAAATATCACTTGCACGTCTCAAGGGAGATTGTTACCTCGCCACAGCATGTAGTTGCATGCGCAGATGCACGCAGACACACACATTCAAGCACCTTATCATTGTCATTTCGAATAAGACTTGAATGATGGATGGTTTTGCGATGTATTCTCTCACCCAGCTCTTCCAATGTCTTGCTCTCTTCCTCTGCCAGGAGGAGGAGCAAAATGCGCTGTTGAGATTTTTCTCAATTGGAGATAAAACAACGGGTGGTTTGAGTTAGGTGTCAATGGGACTCACATTAACTACCTGTGGAGGAACAGGATCAGAGACATAGAGAACCGTGTCCTGTGCCCCCGGGAGGTGCTGATTCCACCCTGCACAGTCCCTGCACTCCCTCTACGGGTGTGTTCTCCACCAGAGTTGAAAAATGAACGGCACCAAAGCCGATCTTGGGAACTGTTACCGAGCAGCTGCACTGTGAAATTGATATTAATTGAAATTGATTATTCAATCTGGGACACATGGGTCATTAATTTCTAATCTCTTCCTTCAATCAATAATATATCCCTCTCTCTAAAGCATCCTTTGCAGCTTTTAACTCTTGTTTATGAATAAGAATGATTACAATGATAGCATTTCTTAATTAAAGCCAAGGCGTCCCTGCCTCATCATTATTTCACTGAATTTCATGCCTCTGCGAAAGAAAAAAAATTCATTAAACTAAAAGAAAAGAGAGATTAGGAGTAGGAGGGAACTCCATATTTGAATGTAATCTTTTGCATTAAAATATTTGCGCTTTCTCAAATTCTGCTTTACCAGTTTGATTCATTTTGATGTCAGAGACAAGTAATCTCATCTACTGTATGGTCTATATTTTTCTTATAGCAATACTGGCAACACAGCTCGTAAGGTGATAGATAGCAGGCTGTCAGGTAATTTAACCAGCCATGTGGAGGTTTGGGCAGCATGTATCATCATGTTTTCTGACCTACAGACTCACCACAATATGGTTCCATGTTAGCGCTGCTTTTAGTCTTTTTTGTTAGTTTTTAGATTTTATACACATCCATTTCTTCTTTTGACCTCCATGATGACACTGGATACAGTTGTTTTGCCTCAATTTCACATTTACCAGTAGTATGTTGTATGCACTGTGTACTGTACCGGTTGTCACTGGATTTGTGTCCCAATTCCATACTGTATACAATTAGTATGTAGTATGCACTGTATACTAATGTTCATGGTATACTGTTTTTGCTAATAGTATACAAAATATCAATGTACATCACCATTTTCGATACCGATACCGGTAGCAATACATGGAATTTGATACTGGTTCCTGAACAATAATTTTTTAAATACCAATTTTCTAAAATCCATTTTAACAAAAATATATTACAACATTTTACATGATGCTCCTTTACAACTATGTGATGCACACTGTAGTCTGGACTCTCAAAATACAACAACACACACGTGAGCCCTGTCTCTATGTGTAACATAGTGTGTGTCCTGCATGCCTCCTTGACGTGTAACTTCAGACAGCCAATCACCAGCCTTATTAGATCTTGGTTAGTCTCGCTGCAAAACGTGTACGTTCAAAGGTTGTTTTAGTCGTGCAACAGAAAACTCAGATTGGACAGATAGTCTAGCTAGCTGTCTGGATTTACCCTGCAGAGATCTGAGGAGCAGTTAACCATAGTCCTCAGAAATCCACCGTAGTTTAAAATTCCAACAAAAACAAAATGGAAGTTAACAGACATCCGGCTGAAAAGAGTGAAATCCTAAATTTCCGATGGCAACGGAGCAATCCCTGAGGTGGAACGTCCTGGATATAGACTAGATCTTGGTAAAAGCATGCTGCATCGACTCACTGACGCTGATGAAATTTATTCCTTACGTATTGAAATTTGGTATTGAGTGACGAGGCATTTTTCGATACTCAATACTATGGAGGCAATTCAGTCTGTGCCTAAAAAAATTTATTTTCTAACCAAAAGACGAGCCATTGTACCAATTTGTGGGAAAACATGCAATGTGTGCAGAATGTTGAATGTGAATGTCATTACACACAAGATTGTTCAGGGAGACACAAAAACATTACGATTGCTTTCACCCTCCATAAGTTTGCTTAGTTTTAATGGAGATAGCATAGCTGTCATCACATGACCCAAGTAGGCTATGGAACTTAGGGGGCATAATAGCAAGTAGGGAATTGCAGGTGGGCTAACAGCTCCTCCATTTGAGTAATGCATTGCATCCGTCAAACGTAGTATGAATGTACTTCATTTTGTAATGTATGTAGGAATGTAGGAATTTCCAGCGGCACCTGAACAATACTGGAAGTGAAACATTGTCAATATAGACTAGGGGTTGGGAAACCACTAGGGATAGGTTTATGGCAAAACATTTGAACCTCTAAGCATCTCATGTATGAGGTTACTTTAGTGCAAAATACTCATTTGAATGTTCTCATATCCAACCACACAGTCTTCTTCAGTTGTTTGCCACTATACAGCCTGATTGGGGGTTGATTATGTTTGTTTGGTCAACCTTAATTATCACGGCTGCTTCGTATGCATCTTCTCTCTCTGATTGCCGACGCATGTCACCACGAGGTTGCAGTATCCTGTGCACGTCAACAGCAACATTTTAAGTGCCACTGAGGCTCCTAATGATAATTTCCCAGCACTCCAGGCTGCCCGGGATTTGATTTGAAGTGTGCACGCATTGGATGGGGAAGCTTTTTCAACAAACAAGTATTGCTTTTTTCATGAACTCGCCTATTCTTGAATCATCATTCTTAAGGATGTTAAGACCTGTTTGCCTCTGAAGTAATTGGATTAGCTCTTTTATTTACATAAGAAGATATCTGCTCATTAACAAGCATACAAAAATGCTTTAAATTAAGATTTGGTTTATTTCAACCAGTGATGTATGCTGAATTTAATTTTGTGATTTGTAGCAATTATAGCATTAACGAAATGTCTTAAAAGAAAACAAAAATCATAAAAAGCACAGTGAACAGCTGCCTCTACTTCATTGCACATATTGTATGTGATGTTGCTTTGTATGACTGAGGAAAATAATACAGTCAAATCCACAGAAATAATAGGCTATCATTACATACAATTGAGATTTGTGATAATAGAGGAAAACTCGATACATATTATCATACCATTTGATCTTGGAATATGTTATTGATTTAGGGTTTTTCAATTAAATTTGTGTCAAATGAGGAGCAGAGGAGCAATGGGAGTGATACAATCTACTCTCTTGTAATATCATTAAGATATGATCAACGTGTGGCATTAACCTTAATAAGTCACAAGCAAAATAGCATCTCCTTATGAGTCATACTACATAGGCTCCTGGAGCTGGTTGCCCCAACAGGGCTTACACCTAGTCTTAAGCTAATTAGGTCTTAACTCAGCGTTCTAACTCCGACCTAATAGTTATGCCAGTTGCACCATCTTGGCTTAAGCTCGCTTTTCGCTAAGACCTAATTCACACTCTCGCTGCCTGTATGGACAACCTGGAGAGACAGCACTCTCTTTCAGCTTGGTACCGTCGGTACTTTTCGCACCGACTAATCCAGTAAAAGCCGGGGAGTCCTCTCCAAACATATCCACAATTATGTAACTATAAACTGACGTTTTAGGGGGAGGACCCCAGCCGGTTGGATGGTTTGTTTTTTGAGTACTGGACTTTCTTCGCTCTGCTCAGGAGGTCTTTCCACTTTTTTCGTACATTGCTCTCTGTACGAAGGCTGCCTGAGTTAGCTGTCTCCATGTTGTTTGTTTCTTTTTGTTTGTTATAAATGATTGTGATTGTGCAAAACATGGCCGACGAGTGAACGCTGACAAAACTTGCTGCCGCTGCTCGCCGGTAACCTTTTATCTTTTTAATTTTCCAGACTCATTATGGTTTTATGACCTAATCGGACAGTGTAATTGCCTTCATTGGAATACTTCTACGATCTGCCGGCACTACCGTTTGTGTGAGTCGTCACTGTTAGCTCACCTGTTCTGTTCCCGGTTTGAGCCTCACCTGCCATTTTCACTGGCCGTCGACTCTGCCTAACCCTGGATTTCCACCGAATGCGGATCGGCTGCAGATCCGCTCCGATGCGTATCAGCTCCGTGCTCCGCCAGTTTCCATTATAGTCAATGTGTGTATTTCCACTGACTGCAGAACGGCTGTGTACCTATTGCGTCCCAACTCCAGATCCGCAGCCCTCCAGAGCAGATACGCGGAGGTTCTATTTTTGCCGGATGCTCCGCAGCAATTCAACACAGGGCAGATAGCGCGGGACAGGAAGTCGAGCACAGAAGCAAAATAAAACATCCGGTTCAAGTGGAAAGTCTCGCCGGTGTCTATGCCTGTCTCCAGCTTGTTTGAATCTGCTGTCTGCAAGTTGTCTGGTCCCACTCCAACCATCATTGCTACTGTCTACTACCCCCCTAAACCGAATAGTGAATTTTTAAATGACTTTGCTGCTTTTCTCACCCACTTATCCTCTCTCTCACCAAACATAATACTGCTGGGCGATTTCAATATCCACATGGACAATATCAATCTGCCTCTCACCAAAGACTTCACCTCCTGCTTAGAGAGTTTTGGATGTCAGCAACATACCACTTTTCCCACATACTCCAAAGGACATATTCTGGACTTAATCTGCTGCTCTGGTGTCACCCCTTCTGACCTTACAGCTGATAAACTCCCCATACCTGACCACTTTCTCCTCTCATTTACAGTGAAACTCCCTCTCTCCATCTCTAAAATACCATGCCTTATTTCACTCACAATCTATCCACCCCAGATGATCTGGTCTTTCATTACAACACTGGACTCCATAATATTCTTAATTCCCTTGCTCCGTTAAAAAAACAAACTCTTTTTCCGTCTCCGCCCCTTGGTTCACCAAGCCAAGTCTGCTTCCAGGTCAGTAATACATTTTAAACCTTTAGGCCAACATGGATGAGATATCATGATGGAGTAATTTAACACAAGGTTAAAAAGCAGAATTTTGCTGCCCTCTCTGGATGAATGTTTCAAGCCTGTTTCACCTCAGACTGGGCATGGTCAGAAGTGTGCTTTGGTGCACCTGTAACTCCATCCAACAGTGATTTCATGGGGTCTTGGTGTACACCTGTATCACTGCAGCAAGAAGAAAAGTCAAACCACTGGAGGTGAGCAAAAACAAGATGTTCAGTCGATGTTAAGTTACTCTGTTAAGTGCAAAGAAAAATGGAAATTTGAACAGTTTTATGACAAATGTGGGTCGGTACGTGGTATAACTACTTTAAAACATGTGGATACCTCTCCCACCACTGCTATTATAGTACAAAATGACCCCCATCATACAATACTGATACTGTGGTAAGATACATACCTAACAATAGTTTGAAAAATGAATAGGCGTTTCATTTTCATTAAACTCTTTTTACAGCTGATTTCCCCTTTTATAAAAGGTGTGTGCTGGTCTTCCTAACTCCATTACCTCCATGAAATATTACATAATGAGCATAATTTAAAGTACTGCATTTGGACATAATTAGCATTATTAAGTCTGATGCTTGTGAAGCATTAAGTAATACTTTATTCAAGCATCACAGCACTAAATGGCCTCAGTTATCCAGAGAAGAAATAGTGCGGATTTCCCACTCCACTAACCTAACACGCACAGACAGACTCAGACGTTGACTGTGGAGCAGAGTATTTGTAAAAATGTGACGCAAATCCAAATAATTAATAAATGACCTAGTCTAGCACCGGTGCCTCAGTCCTCTGATGAGTACATGTCACAGCAAAGTATTGTCTAATAAGTGATGCATCGGAAAGCCTGGCCAGAGGATCCCTGAAGCAATTCTTTTGTAATTGATGTTGCAGCATAAAATGGCTCTCAGTGGGCCAGGCTGATTAGGTTGGTTTTTTGTTGCTGTCTAGCCACTCGCCTCTCACAAACATTCACTCACCAGGTGGAATGACAGTTTTGCATCCAATTATCCCATTAAACCCGACCACATTGTTGTGTGTCTTGTCGTGTGTCTTTCATCTCATCTCTAAATGCGTGTTTGCAGACCAGAACGGTCTGCACATTAATATTAAAGTCTGATTATTGACTATCACTTGCATTGATGCAGGGCGGTGGAAACAAACACAGAGAAGCTGCTGGAGTTTATTCCGGAGTATTGAAAGCAATTTATAATTTATCGGTATGAAAAATGGCAGGAAAAACTCTCTTTTTCGCTCTACTCCTTATTTTATATTTTCTGTATTCACTGCCAAATGTCAATGTCATGGGGGATGCAAATGTCACTTGATCCTCGATCCAACAGGTTTCATCAAGTCTAATCAGATGTGTGCTCTGTTGATTCCCTCACTCTGGTAACAGACAGAGAAAAGAACAGAAACATATCTGTTTGCATTTCCAACCATATAATTCTGCGCTGCATATGCATTACGTTCCAAATATTAAGTGTGCTATGCATTATTACATGGTATGATACATTATGAATAGTATTGTGTTAGATTGCCATGCAGCTTCCCAGCAGTACTAAACCATTAAACCTAGTGACCCCTGAATGCATTGCTGTATGTAACATATGCTGTATAGTAACATTAATGATAACGCTCTAAAATAAGCTTACAATGTGCTTCTAATGAATTGTGAGTGGCATTTCAACTCAAACATGGTACAATTGTTTTCTATTGGGCGGTATGAACAGTGTTTTTTTATTGTTTTGTGTGTGATGTTCAAAAGAACATTTCCATAATGAAAGTAGAAGCAGTGTTCAAGCCATTCTCTCTCCTCCATGCTGTTTCCTCCACTCTGTGTGCTTTGACTTGCAAGGACACTCTATGCTGGTGTTTTCTAAGACCCATTGTCTGTTTACTTTAGATAAAGAAATGAATAAATAGAACTGAGCAGAATAAAAACTAGAGATGCACTAGATTATTAACTTCTAAAATGAGTGTACATGATTGATTTTTATTAAGCAGCCTACTTGAATAGTTATAAATATGTTATTTGCATATCCGTTTTGCTGTTGTAGTCTCCACAACAACCAGCTACGCTGAACACTGAAATGCTTACTTGCTAATGCATCAGAGATTAGTGAGTTTAAAGCACAGCTTAAATAGTCATAAATAAGTTATTTCTCTGTGCTGTTTGTACTATGTTTGCAACTTTGTACCATGCAGCATATTATACTTTATTGACTATCAATCAATCAATCAATCTATACCATCTATCTATATATATATATATATATATATCTTCAATGTTTAAATAAGGATGCTTTTTGTTTTTGTTTTATTTTCCTTTGAGAAATTATTGTTATACCGTAATTGCTATATCTGGTAATCTATCTCATAATTAATACTGAAGGACATAACCAATTAATAAACACAAGTTCACCCCAACCACCAAAAGTTTTTTTTCTTTCAAACCCTCTTTGTCTCTCTCTCTTTCATATTCTCTGCACATCCACAGTCGATGCAGCCTTACTTCCTAATGAATGGCATTCATCTGGCACCCTGAGTAATGTCATTTTACAATGCATCATAGCGGCTAATAAACTCAGGATTGATTTGTGCTTATACAAAAACACATCAGGCAGGAACCATCACATCAGTAATAAATTGATGCTGATCTGTTCGTGGGGACGGAGCAGCCAAATGCCAGGAGAATTTTATTTATTTTTATTTTTTTCTTATCGGAGGCTCTTCGGCGGTGCTATCGATCTTGGTGCAGAGCCTTTTGTTCTCTGAAGTAATAAAGAAGCGTATTGATTTATTGGCAGGCGACAGTTACCTTTTGCCTCCTCCTCCTGTTCTCTGTTTCGTTCCACTGTCGGGTCCCGAGGGAGGAAAAGTTTGGTCTGTATGGAAGCTGTAGCTATACACTTTGCTACAGAATACACATCCATAATGACATTGACATTCAAGCTTCCTCGAAAACACAATGCAAGACGTATTGATCTGGACAAGTAGATTTGTTTTCTGGTATGGGTGTTAGTCAGGACTGGGGTATCATCATGTACAAAGATGTTTGTTGATTTTCTGACACTGTCAAATGACAAAACAGGCTTAGTACTAATCTCCACTCAGGGATTTTAATGATCTACTCAAGTTGTCATAATCGTGTGAGCATTCATAATTGTGCAAATGTGAGCAGGAGTTAATGCAGGAAACAAAGTGGCAGATGTGAGAGCAGAACCTGACTCAGCTAAACATCAGTTGCACCAAGAGGACAGAATGCCAATGTCCAACCCTTTGTTTTTACACAACTGTAATTGTAATTTTGAACAGCTCCTGCGTCCTGTTCTAAGATTGTAAATAAGCCTTCAAATGTACATATCTATCTACATATCACCAAATTATGTGAAAAAATACTGCGTGATTCAATTGAGCCTAGGGTTTTAATGAAAACACATTAACCACATCAGTGCTGGAATATGTCAAATTCTTACACTGGTTCCAAGGACCCCTGGAAGTGCATTCCAGACCAAATCATGCACCAAATCAATGCATGGATGTATCAAAATGTCTTTGGGAAACCCTGTCTGTTATTCCTGTGTGTCGTTGGTTTAGGCAAGTATTATACCATTCCTAATGTCTTCTAACATTTTCCAATTTCTTAGAGTGTCTAAACATAACCATTAAAAGTTGTATCATGCCATAGTTGCTAGAAAAGGATGTTGTAGGACAGAAATACAAATATGTCATCAGCAAACATCATTTTGTGGCTTGACTGCAACAAATGTTTACTCATTTTGTTGATAAAAAATTTAATCTGGGTTCCTCTCACAGCACATTTGCTGCAAATCGCTAATGAGAAAATGATGAAATTTCACAACGTTCTTTCAGAATAAAGGCTTACCTACAGATGAATTCAGTCAACTCTGGTCATGCACACTGGTACCATGTAGTTTTGTTATTTATGAAATATATGAATTGATGATTCCTTTGAAGGATACAACTAAACTAATTGTTTTTGGTTCCAAAAATAAGAACCTGAAAGTCAGTGCAAATATTTTCTCTCTGCTTAAATGAAAAAGTAAATCCCAAATCATACATCTTGGTGTTGTCATGGATTCAGACATACATCTTAACCTTAACTTACATCATGACAATAACAAAGTCAGCCTATTGATCTATACACAAATAGATCTACACAAACTTCCAGGTGGTCAGTTTGTTTCAATATGTTTGCAATTGCTTTTAAATCAAGCCTATGCTGGTTTATTGCTGCATTTCTTCCCTTTTTTTGTCCAGCTGTCCGAGGTGGGTATTTTTATTCCCTTAAGGCTCACTCAATGCAGAAAAAAACAAACAAAGTAAAAGAAATCACAGAGAATTTAATCTAACAGGATAACAGTGAATCGGATGGACCTTTGTTGCCTCTGATACCTTTGATTGACAGACTACTAAATGTCAGAGCTTCTTTAATCAAAGCTCGCCTCTTGCCACCCACTCACATTGTCATAAGGGAGGCTGCTATGAGACACTGGTGGATAAAACTTTTAGCTATTTACAAGCGCACAGTAATGTATTATATCATCTGCAGGATGGGTTTTTAGAACCGAGTCTGGTAATTGCACAATGAGCAGAGTGCTGTTAAACATCATAATTATAGGTATGCTACCTTGGGATCTTTTTATTTTGCCCAGAGAAGGAACACCTACTGTGGGGAGTACAGGATTATTCAGCCCTCCATTTCCATTTGTCTTTAAAAAACACCACCCATACACCTAATTACTCAGACTCAGGCTGTGCGGATGTCTAATTAATTTTTTGGTGAAGATAAGTAAAATGTATTAGTATTTTACGCCTGCATTTTCCTGTTTTGTGATCCCTTTCCTTCATGTGCACAGAGTTATAAAAGGGTTTGCTTAAGAGCTGCAAGAGCCCATTTTTGGACATTTAGTGACCTCACAGTTGAAACAAAGTCACGACAGACTCACAAACGCAACCAGTCGCTCATTCTTTCGGACCTGCTATTTTAATGCAATGATGAAGCACTCATTTCCCGCATGTAATCGACACGGCTGTATTCAGGAAAGGACGTGCTGAAATTTGGTAATCCATTTCACCACTCATAAATCTCATCACATTCATGTACAGCCCTCGTCCATTGTAGCTTTTGACATGAGTTGGAGTTGATAGGAGGAACAAACAAATTGAGGTGATGACTGTTAACCTTCACAGGTGCTTGACTTCCCTTTGGTCTTTGTTGTCACTAAAGCACGTGCATGTTAACAGATTTGAGGTGACATCTTGTACCTGACATTAATAATGCAGACAGAATCTTTGACCTACAGTACAGAGGCACAACAGCGTTTGATCAGTGACTAAACTAAAAATCCATGTGTGTGTGTGTGTATCTCTTTAACATCAATAAATAATTATTAATCTAGGGACATTAGTATGATTAATGTTGCCCTGTTCATGACTGAAATAGAACCGACACAGCTGAGCCTGGCTGTTAAACCTCCGTAAACTCCGTACTGTATACTTTTATTCTTTTTGAATTGACCAGAGTGGGTGATGAAATGTACCTTGTGTGGCAGCTTGATTCTCCCAAAATCACGAGATCACACGAGAATTGCAGTATCACATATCACACGAAAATCCGTCAGGGTTCAAGAAATGCATTTGTGTCTTAACTACCGGCTAACTGTACCAATCTGAGTCACATGAGGAGCTACTGGCAGCTACGTGTGTGGTTTAGGTAGCTGTGTTCAAAACATCATTGGTGGACATGAAAGATGATAAAAGATGAAAAGATGGTTCATCCAATCACCTGCTAGGAAATTTGTTGATAATGCCTGCCTGTTTCCAAATGACAAAATGGCGCCTGTCGTTAAAAGTAGCTAAAGCTCTTGTTTTCTTCTTCTCCTCACACACTGACACACACACACACACACACACACACACACACACACACTGTGTCTTGCTGGCACAGTTTAACAATACTTTGTTGAGCTACAATGCACTTGGGTTGGACAGGAAGTGTTGTGTGCTGCCTGAGCTTAATTGGTATTTGGTCCCGTCACTTTGTCTGAACTGGTCATGCAGTGGAAGCAGCTCGTCAGCAGCACAATAGCAGCAGCTGCTGTTCTCTGTCAGTGTCTACACTGGATCTGTTCAGCCTCAGTACTGCTGTGAACTCAAGACATGTCTGACAGAGCTTATAGCCCAATACACAAGCATTTATGTTTAAGTGATTTAAAAAAAAAAAAAAAAAAAAAGAATGCTGAAAGTGTTGAAAAAGCCCCCAGGTCGCAGTTGTGAAATGTGAGTGAGGCACAAGCCACAACACAGCTGGTGTAGTCAGCTTCATTATTATCAATCATAATTTTTTTTTTCTTCACTGGTTAAAATGCAATTTTGGGTTAACAAATCCTCCAGTACCATCTGAACTTTTATCTACCAAGGCCTGTAATGAATTTGCCTCCTTCAAAGACAAAATTCAGAAAATTAGACAAACCTCCTCCTGTTGCCTTGATACTCTACCAACGGGCGTTTTCAACTATGTTTCGCATTGTTTGGCTTCTGATCTTCTACAGATTGTAAATATGTCTCTTCTCCCAGGTATCTTCCCACAGGCCCTGAAAACTGCAGTCATTAAACCACTCTTAAAAAAGAGCAATCTAGACACGTCACTAATGAGCAACTATAGGCCGATATCAAACCTTCCATTTTTAAGTAAAATCATTGAATAAACGGTTTCTCAACAACTCAACCTTTTCTTGTCACTAAGCAACAGTTTTGATGCCTTCCAGTCGGGTTTTCGACCACACCACAGCACTGAGACAGCTCTTGTTAAAGTCTTTAATGACATCCACTTAAACACAGATAGTGGCAAAATTTCATTCTTAGTATTACTTGATCTCACTGACTTGCATTGAACAAATTAACGAATGGATGTGGCAGAACTTTCCTAAATTAAATGAGGAAAAACTGAGGTGGTTGTTTATGGAGCAAGAGAAGAACAATTAAAAGTCAGCGCTCAGCTTCATACGACAATGTTAAAAACAACAGACAAAGCCAGAAATCTTGGTGTAGTCATGGACTCAGACCTGAATTTTAACAGCCACATTAAGACAATTACAAAGTCAGCCTATTATCACCTTACGAATATCTCAAGGGTTAAAGGACTTATGTCTCAGCAGGATTTGGAAAAACTTGTCCATGCTTTTATCTTCAGTAGACTTGACTACTGTAACGGTGTCTTTACAGGTCTCCCTAAAAAATCAATCAGACAGCTGCAGCTGATTCAGAACGCTGCTGCTCGAGTCCTCACTAAGACCAAGAGAGTGGATCACATCACTCCAGTTCTGAAGTCTTTACACTGGCTTCCAGTGCCTCAAAGAATTGATTGATTTCAGTGAAGTGAGCAAATATGTTCACACACATGGAACTAAAAATAAAATAATCTGAACATGACTGCGTGGACATTACAATCACTTCATCAAATTCATTTATGCCGGCTCTAATTTGTCAAAAGTGTATTTTAGAATAAAACGAAAGCTTGTTAAAAGTATAAGGAAAAACATTTCAACAGCTGGAATCTGTTATAACATGATGTTTTAATATCAATTTATCTACAAAATATTGACTGACACCACTGTATTCTGGTCTTCATGGGAAGTTCACTGTCACTGAAGCAAAGGAACATATAAAAGTTACAAACAAACAGTGTACCATTTTTACCATAAAATGTCCATTAATTTGGCATTGGTACTTACAGTATAAATGAGCAGTCATATTGAAACAGGATGGTTAAACTTTTATGGAGCGGTATTTGAATTTACTGTAGAATTCTTTTGAAAAGAGTTTGTTCTTGTCAAACAGTTGTGCGTTTTCTTGCTGATCCACCTCATACTTTATAGAACTGAAGGTAGTTGCCACAAAACAGAAACCAAAACAACCAGATGAGTACATTCTTCAGCTGTCCACGACTGGTTCTCTCCTGATTCACCATACAGCTCGATAATCCACAAAGACACAACTGTAAGCATCTGCACCACAATGGGAACCATTCTTATGTCCAGGAGTTCTCCTTGAGGCCATGTACAGTCCAGATATTCCTTCGAACAGCTGTTAACTGCACAACTTGGTGGTCTCGTAATCCATCGACTTGGGCAGATGTGAACTAAAGGCCTGTAAGGAGGCATGAATGCGAACCACCTCGCTGGCAGTCAGTTTGAGCCGGTGCCGGAGAAGACAGGAAAACAGGTCCAACCTCTGTTGACCCGGAGGGGACAGCCGGTTCACCCGGTCTCGTATTTCCAAGAGCTGAAGCATGGCAGTGTCCTGGGACCCTTGTGTGTATGGGTAGTCCAGCTGCAGAATCAAGTCACGGATCGCCTCTGGGTCAAAGTGCATGCTGTAGCCAAAGACCTGGATGCTGTTGATCTTCATGTAGCCCAGGTTCCGAGCAGGATCTGTAATTTCTAAAGGCTCATAATATATACTGTCATTCACTCCACTTTGAGTCTTTATCCTGCTCCGAAGGTAGATATGAATGGTTTCAAAGAACGTCTTCCACTTGTTACCCAGCGTCAGAGTCCAATTATAGCACTCGAAAGGCAGGTCCAGTTTAGTGGCCTGCCAGTCTGGAAAATTGTTCTCATTGACAGGGATGTACCAGCTCTCTGAGTGGCTCCCTCCAAAGGGGTTGATGTATAGAGTAAGGACAGGCTCCAGGGTGCTGTTCTTTGTAAGGCAGATCTGGAGGGATACTCCCAGCAGCATGTGGACCATGTTGGACTTGTATTTGTTGCTCTTCAGCGTCAGCAGCATCCTCTTTCTCCACGATGGGTCAAACCAGCTGTTGAGTCGCATGTCATTGCTGATGAAGATCGCATGGACCTATCAGACACACAGACATTATACAAAAAATGTATAGACTTACCGCAAAATAGGCATAAGGTGGCTTATTCTTTTTAGCATTTTCACCCTCACTCCATTTTATCTATATTTATGTAGCATGGTAGCATGGTAACACACACAACACACAAATTTAAAGTCAATAATGAGGTCACCTATTTTTATTTATATAAAGTAGTATTAAGTTGAGGTATCTGAGACGAGAGGTTTTATTGTATGTAACAATGACTGTTTTTGTCAAACAATGCATATATGTAATATTAAGGAATGTAAAGAAAAAGTAAGTCTAATGTTGACCATTACTGGCTCACCATATATCATTGTCTACAGATCAAATCCCTAAACAATCTCAATTGGTTTGTATAATATTATTCTCTATTTTAATGAAAACATCAATTAACCACAAGCATCCTCAGATGTACAGGACATCTAAAATGTGTTTCAACAAATACAAGAAAAAACATGAGGAAACTATGAAGTTTCTCAGTAGCCAGAAGGCCAAGACATTGTAATGCTGAGAGCATCCCATAGGTGAGTTTATCCTCCCCAGGATAATGCTGTGAAAGACAGCTCAGCTCTCGGTCAGGCTGACATGATTGAACAAAAGGCTAAAAGAAAATAATACCTCTAGCCTGCGGTCAGCTCTCTGCAGTAGGTAGCCCAGCTCCAAATCCTGGAGGTCCGTCTCGAATCCCAGGTAGTTCTCCGTAGAGTCTGCCACCATGGACCTGCAGGCCCCCTGCGTCAGCACGAAGCCCGGGTTGCAGCTCCCACAGCGGGTGCGGTTGTCTGGTGCACATGCTGCGCAGGCCGAGCCTTCCCCAACAGAGCAGGGCGGAGGCAGCTGACAGGGGCTGTGTTCGTATCGGCAGCTGCAGCTTTGGAGCTCCTCAGAGAATGCACCAAGCTGGTTGTTCTCCGAGCAATACAGGAGAGACTGCAAATGACTCAGCCAGTAGGACTGAGGCCTGCACCAGGGAATGCAGTAAAACAGAAAGAGGAGGGAGAGAGAGAGAGAGAGAGAGAGAGAGAGAGAGAGAGAGAGAGAGAGAGGTTATTGAAAGGGGTTCATAGGATGAGCTGGTTTAAAAGGTAGCTGCTTTATTAGGTCCAGGACACCTGTCTGGGTGTGGAGACAGCTTGCTCATTAAAAGTTGAACGCATAATCAGCATAATGTAAGGCGTGTAGACCGGCGTGAAGGGATTCAAGTAAGCATGGTTTAGTTGAGGTCAAAATACCTCTGTGAAAGAGTTTTTTTTTAAGTTAAATCATTATTTCAACAGCTTTTCAATCATTATATATCAATGAATACTTTGGACTACACAATGGACCTTTTTCACAGCAGACATTTTGACTTGTCATGGTAGGAAAAGCACAGCTGAAACTGATAACCTTAACAATGGCTCAATTCTATCAAGTGTCCCAGTAAGCTATTTCAGTGAGTCAGCATGCACCATACCAGGGCCTCTCCTAATTGGAATGTAGCCATCATGAATGGTTTTGAATACACCTGTGCTTTTCCTACTATGACATGTCAACATGAAAAAGGTCTATGCAATACTGCTAATAACATAGACATCCAAATCACTTTTCAGCCAAATTACGTAGGTCACTCCTCCATTCCTTCTAGCATTTATCAGCATCAAGAGGTTTATAGTTGTATTCTAATGTCACAGCAACAAATTTCTGGCTTAGCAAAGTGAATCCACAGTCTGCCTTTTTTAGTTGGATATTCGCAGCAGGGTAATGATCTCAATATTGTATGGAAGAAATACCACCTTGTTATTAAGTCAGGCTGTGTCAGACATGCATCATAAAGGTCCCGATTCGTTGTTTGAAAAGGAAGATACTTTAAAGCGAGATACAGTAGAGAGGGAGAATGTTGTCTTTGATCAGTTTGTGACATAAATATTAGAAGTGTGCTGTAGCCGTAGGGTGACTATCAGACATACATACTGTATAAATTCCCAATGTGGGCCAGAGTTTGATTCCCGTCTGTAGCACTTTCTTGACTGTGATCCTTTCATGCCTCTCATCCTCTTTGCTTGCTAAAGAGAAGGACTGCACTGTACATACCGCTGTCTTTCCTTTCAGAAAAAAAACAACAACCTTTTTCTTTGTTGAGGGTGTAATGCGGTAAACTTTATGCTAATCTGAAAATGTTTGCTGGATTACATTTGGGGCATCCTTCCTCTGTATCACAATCATATTGTGTGCTTGGCAGTCGGAAGCAAGTCTGCTTTCATAAAATCACTGATTTGCATATTAAAACCCCCTAATGGAAAAAGGGAAATGATCCGAAAGGGCTCTTCCTTTTCATCACGCGCTACCTGTGGGCAAGGCATTTCACCTCCAACAGCTTTAGCAGAGCAAAGCTGTCGTCAAGACAAGATTGCAGCTGTACTGTTAGTTCCCTGGTGTGATTATGTACAGCCTTCCTGCTCCCTGCAACTCTCAGTCCAAACCACTGCTGTAAATCACAGTGTCTTCGAACTTCTGTGCCACTTTCATAAGAAGCTTCCAAAACTGAAAATGAAATCAGACAAATATACAGTTGCTGGCTGTTTATGTTGAAAAACCCAATAAAAACTACTGTCAGGCATTGATTCAAAGGACATTGAAGCTTTGTTTCTACCGATCATATTTTTTAATAAAGGCAAATCTCAGGGATGTAGAAAGGATTAAGGGACTTCTGGAGATTGGTGGACTTTATAATTAAGAAATATTGGATTCCATGACACAAGACCAATATGTACTTTAAACTATAGAGCTTTGCTTGAAGTAATGTACAAAACTTGGCCAAAATGATGTGGAATTTTTTTGGATTACACCTAAATGTCATATTTGATGTCATTCTCAATCCATTGGCATTAATACGCTGTAAGAACAGCCTCCACTTTGCTGGTTTCAGGCTTTCTATAAGATTTTGGAACCTGGCTGCAAGGATTTGCTCTCATTTAGCCACAAACGCATCGGTTAGGTCCAATGCTGATGTAGGGCGATAAGGCCTGGCTCACAGTCAGTGTTCCAGTTCATCCTAACGGTATTGGTTTGAGGTCAGGGCTCTTTCAAGTTATTCAACTCCAAATGGGGAGAAAAAAACATTCCTGGCTTTGTGCATTGTCACTGTCATTGTTTGGACCTGGCTTTGGGCATTGTCTGCTGAGTCTGTCCCCCAAACAGTAGCCACAAAGTTGGAAACACAATGTTGTCTAAAATACCAAAACAAGCAGCCACAAACCAAAATTAACCATATGTATGTGAAAAAGGGGTGTCCATATAGTTCTGGCCATATGGGCTATAAACTAGGGGTGTCACGATTGGATTGGATTTTCGATTTAAACATTTTCTTTTCATATTGTGGCATTTCAATGCCACAATAAGAGTGACTAGAAGGCAGAAAGGTCAAAACTAAAGCAAGAAAGAAAGCAAAAGCAATAAATATGAAGAAGGTAAAGGATGAAAAGTCCAGTGTCATGATATGCAATAATCAGGCCTTCTTGCCATTTTTCCTCTGCACGAATCCATATAATTGAAACAGCGTGAGGCCGCAAAGATGGAATTGGTCTGATCTACTGAATCCCTTGACAAGTTAATTGAAAAGCTTTTCAACATTTTTTGAGTGAAATCTTAATTGCACTCTCTTAGTAGTCAAACAAAGATGAAATGACTCCTCCAGTGAAGCATTCAAGAACTTTGCATACATGAAAAAAATTCAGCACCCTTTTTTGAGAGAAGCCTAAGCAGAAGAAAGGCATTTACTAAGCTGATTAAAGCAGAAGTACAGAAAACGTCACTTGAATGACAATGTGCATCATTATGCCTAATGGCTAAAGTCTGAGCACAAAGTATGCTGTGCAGTCTTATCATTACCCGGCTAATAAAAGCCAAGCTGACTGCTGCTTCGACTGGCTTATTCGCTCATAATTGTCAGCGCCGAGAAAAAGTAGCCCCCAGGAAGCAAAATCAATCACATATCTCTCATCTATCTCAAGTGCCTTAAACAGGATGTTAAAGAGAGGGTGAGGGGTTTTTCAAGAGCTTGTGTTTCTCTCCCAGGCAAAACTGACAATCATCGCAATCTCTTTCCACTGAGTATGGAGACTTCTGTGAAGAGAGAAAAGAAAGGGAAAGCTTCATAGTAGACGCTGCGGTAATAACATAGATAAACACTGACTGGATGAGGCAGATGATGCTGCCACTCCTTTTCCTGGCAAGTGGGTGGGAATATCAGCTGCATAGATCAGTGATTAATGTATGTTTCGGCAATGTGGTGGAGCGGACGACACAGATTAGGAATGAAAGAGACTGGACATTGAACAGAGAGTACTGTATAGATTAATCTGCCGGTTGATTTATGTGTTGTGCTCTCTAGCATCACCACCATTACTTTGGAAGCTCAGTCGATCCGAGCACTGTGACTGACAGTAATGTTTGGATTCATCACTTCGGCAATCAGCCCCTCATACGGAGGAAGGTAGCCAGAGTGAATGTGAATTGTATCCAGACTTAAAACATCAGTCTTAAATTCGAAAACTGTCCTCGCCAGCATTGGTCATACACTTACAATGGCCTATGTGTATTTGTTTTACCGACAAGTGACATCGTGCTGGCATAATAAAAATGACGGCACCAGGGCACATGATGTTGTAATAACATCGAAAAAGTCACGGAGGAGATCCGAGTGGAACGAAGGTTGTATAAAATGTCCAACTTTTTTTTGGCAAAACTGATTTTCATTCAGTTTACGGTTTCCTTGAGGGCAGTATTAACCTAATTAACCAACTAGTTTTATTTCCCTAAACTGAGCCCTGACCACACAGGATAAATCTCTGATGCTGTGAAAGATATACAATTGTAAAAGTGGAATTTTCGTCTTTGCGGCCATGAAACCAATGCAGAGAATGTGGTTTTAAAGGGATTTCATGGAGATAAAATCCAGTGAAATGAGATGAAGATTTCATGAAGATTTCATGAAGCCCAATAAAGATTTAATGGAGCAAAGGCTTGTGGATTTCTGAAGTTGAAGTTTGGAGCAGCTGATAAAAGCAAAGTGAGTCAGACGTGTCTATAAAAAATGAACTGCATTTGGTTGAAAAGTTTTTTTACAGTAGATATCTGGCTTGTTTAATGGTATTTCACTGCATTTCAAAATTTAGCAGGATGTACCCAATGTCTTGGCAAAAGCTGTACACAAGAGATAAAAATGAATCCTATACATACATTAAAGGGGTATTGTGAGGATATCCAAATGCAATGCCACCACAGCAACTGCAACTTGTTTACTTCCACCGACATGCCGACATGATTAGTCTATAGGGAGAATGGCAGGCTATATCGGAATGTACTGCAGATTTAGGTAAAAAATGCCAGCAACCTCATGGGGGTATACATCAAACAGAAAGGAAAGAATATACAAAAAGAGAACTACAATAAAAGAAAAGGCAGATTAAATGTAAAAATGTTGGCTGCAGGTTAACTCAGGATCAAAGTTAAAACAGATACATTTTGTAAAGAAAATTATCAAACATACATAGTTCACATACACATGAGATGTGTATTTCAGCAGTTGTGCTCACCGTTCTTTTGGTAGGCGGACTTGGGGCTGTCGGTGACATCTTTTACTGAGACTGAAGAGCTTGAAGATCACTCTCTGGGCTCGTTTGGAGAGGACCCGCATGCTGTTCTCCAGCTGCTCATATCGCAACTGGAACAAGTTGTCCGTCGACCATAAGTGCTGGATGCTTGACACGTTCAGGAAAAAGTTCTGGGGCAGCCTCGAAAAGAATACCTTGAATTCATCTGTAACCACAGAAAAGACACATACATGGGGACATCTTATAATTTACCATTTCATCATCAACACAGCAATACAGCATACTGCCATGGTTATTTCCAAGAGGATTGTTAGAATACGCTATCCTCTTTAATGCATGTAACATTAAATATTACCATGACAAATGTTAGTCCATTGATATCATATTATACAGTAGGAGTTGTAACATTTTACTGCAACATAATGGACAACTGGCAAATAGTGTACCATGTTAACGGTAAATATATCTACGTGGCCTTAATTGGATTTTTTCTGTTCTGTGTTTACAACATGTCTTGGCTGCTAACAAGAACACATTTTAAGTTCATGCTTGGCCTCCATTATAAACGTCCTGTTTTCATATAATACATTTACCAGCCAATGATGACCACCTGAAATACCTCGTAAATACAATGTGCCAATGTGATATTTTCTGACTTTACGATTCGACAGGTATCACCTCAACGCTCCAGTAAACAACTGACCAGTGCACATTGGATTGTGGAATGGTATGAAATGCAGAGGATGCACCAGTTGTGTCCTCCAGTTTCAGGCGGAAGATGGCTGTATTTCTTAGATGCATTTGCAGGAGCCTTTGAAATTTCACAGACCTTGGCAGCCTATTCTATTCAGGATAGAAATGTACATTTTGGAGTACCTTGAATTGAGACAGCATCTGGCAGGTGGTGCTTTGAAAAGTCAGCTCAAACATGTTTCATTATGTTCAGTAAAGCAAAAGGAAACCAAAAGCATCTGGAATGACACTAAAGATGATAAAAGACATGAGAGGGTCCACTTGAAGCAGAAAGCAAGATGGTCATATTTTATAGAGGGTAAGCTTTGCCTATGGGTCATAATTATTTCAGCTATATTTATTGTTTAAAAATGCAAAATATAGAATCTCTGATGCAGTATTACTACTGCAATCTGTATCACTAGCATGACCATCATATTTATTTCCTTAAAGGTGAAGCTCCTTCGTGCATGTTGCTTCTTTTAAATCGTTTTCAATATTTGAATTGAGTCAAAAATATGATGACTTTTTTCACATTTTGTCCCTTTCATCACTTCTTGCAACAGCCACACACTGTAACAATGAGCTACAGTACTGAAAGTCCTGCCTAAAACAATAAGTAACTGTTTTGGATTTCTGATTCTGTTATGTCTGTTAGGTTTTGTCACCATTTGGTTCAAGGTGAACAAAAGCATTGGTACTCAGGAGGAGTCACTTCTTGATCTCCGTGTTTTTTAGACCACTTCCTGGCATCTTCGTCTGTAGATAAAGCAGCCAGCTAGAAATCTGTGCTATCTCTCACTGAAGGACACATTTATGACACTTGGGCACGTCTGCATTCTGGGCACGCTCATGCCCTTACTTCAGACCCAGCTATTAAAACATAAACTTTGAAAGTAATTGCACTTAGGGATATTTCAGCCAAATCTAAGGAGTGGAAAAAAGACAGCCACTTTGATTTCACCTGAGTAATAATCACCATGCAGGGTGACCGAGCACAGCAAAAATACCCAAACATTATGCTAAAAGCTTTAGCTCAAACTCTGTTTCCCCGGTGATATGAAAAGCTGGACAGGCAATACATGGCTTTTATAGCTGATTAATCTTCTCTAGACATATTGTAAACTACCTGAGCGAAAGCTGTTGATTTTTTTTCCATTCGGTCCTGTTGCACTGTTAATTTCCTTTATGAAGATAGTGTGCCAGGACCTAGGATTCACAACCTAGCTATTATAGCTCACCTATACATCATAGAGCAGGGAGGAACATACACATAGGAACCTCACTCAGAGCTCACTCCCTCTCATATGAATGATTTATATTCTAAAAGTTAGATTTTCCTACATTTTGGATGAGGCATGCAACGTGAAAGGAAGCAAAAATCCATTATTTTCTAAAGGGATTTCTTACCCGATTCCTCAAACTCTTTATACAGCACCCCCCATGTCTCTGTGATCCTCTCCAGGCTCTCCTCCATGGCTTGGATGTCCATATAGGGACAGTTGCACTCTGGGAACTTGGGGTCACAATGGCACCAGCATTCGTTGTCCTTGCAGACAAAATCACCCTCTCCATTACAGGCTATGTAGCTGAGAGCAGCCTGCACAAAGCTTTCTCTCAAGTAGTCTGGAAGGATCACCTGCAAGCCTATAAAACCAAGCTAGGTTTAGTACCATCATCAAACTGTGAACTTGGGGAGTGACAGTGAAAGTGCAGTGGCGATATATTGCTGGCTGAGCTAATAACTTACTTAATACAATCTATAAATCTAAATGTTTGTATGCCAAACTGTTACTGCATATTCAGGATAATGTTGAATCTCTAAAACAGATCATGACAATAACAATAAAGTGGTAAAATTCAGACAAACCTTGCAGCTGGACTTTATTTTCAGGGCTCTGAACCAGCACGGAGCTAACAGAGTCGAGGTTGTCATAGTTACTGCATCCAAGAGGACCTGTGCGGGTCTCTGTCACCTGGGCAACAACAAATAAAAAGCTAATTTATAAATCCTCAGCCTACAATGGGTACAGCCTCCATTTTAAAGAAACATGAAAGAAACATGCCATAAATTGCCTTCTCTGTTCTGTTCATAGAAGTAGTTTCTACATAATCGATTGTACTTGAGAATGGGAAAGAAAACTGGGGTAATGTCATTTACACTCATTTATCTGCAAGAATGCTACACGTTTCCTTTTTTATCTAGAGATTGATTGAAGACATTTCGATTGACCTTTGCCACAAATCAGCTCCGGCAAACCATCCTTTTTCACTTAATTTGCAAGAAGAGATATTATTTTAGCGCTCTCCTTTTTCTTGCTCTGACACAGTGGAGAGCATCTAACTGATTCTCATTTTTCTCTCTTTGTGGTTGCGGGACACCATATTTTGTTCAGCGATTTGTCCTGGTCAGGCTTGTCAGAGGACAGTTGGTGTAAAGTGACAGATGGATGAGGCAAGACAATGAGGGTCAGTCGATCAGTAACACAATCATGAAGGGCTGAAGGGCTTGGGAACTCATATGAGGCCAGTGCTGCAGGGAAGTGAAAACTCACTACATCACTCTTTAATCAAAAGCCTAATCCAGAAGAAAGGGGTTTGTGAGAGGAAGAATAAATATGCTGTGTGAATGAGAAAAGGAAAATGAAGATAATTTGAGAGCAATTCCTCAACAATAATATTCATATCACATTATAAATCCTTTGTTTCCCTCATGAGGGATTTTAATGCTGATATGTGAGGAAATGTGATACAACCCTGGGTTTCAAACCACATGCACATTCAATCCTTATAAGGAATTATTTGATATGCCATATGATATGCCATATGGCAAAACATTGAATGATGAGCAGATCATTCAATTTCCGCTTTTCATAGCAGCTGCTATTCAGGGTAGATACATTCTGGTATATTAAAAATACTTAATCGGACATTATTGGCCACCTGTATCTTGGTACATGGTTCTGGGAATGAAGGAAAACCAGGAGCTTTGTAAAAGATTTGCACCTTTCCTTTGTATATTTTCATTATTATGACATGTGAACTTTTAGTCCAGGTGCTACAGTGCATACAAAATATTTCACTGACTCATTCAAACAGAAGAGTGGGAGCAAGACAAGCACAGGAAGAAGAAAGTTTTGATCATTGCCACATGCAGCGAATATTTTTGTATTACAACTAACTTGTGCTCCTTTTAGCTCTAGTTTGGTCTCCACCAGCTCCTGAGAAATCTGTCTTGCTGTACATCTTAAAATGTATTCACCAGCTAGCCACAACATTTGACTGTCTTCTGTTTGGTGCTGGTCAGGAAATGGTGATAATTACTAGAAGCTTTTAGTCTGGATGCCAAACTTAGCCCCCCCCACAACATTTGAGGTCGGGAAGTTTGGTCTGGACTTGATCCGTTGTGGAGCAAATATGCTCCAACCAGAGCTGTTTGGACCAATCAAATTGTCAGGGGGGGGGCTTTATACGATGATGGACAGATGATCAACAGTAACGTATTCAACCACGTCACAAAAGAACGCTTGGGTTGAATTCACGGAATTGAGATGTGTGTAGATTCCGCATCTGTTATAGAAGATATCGACAGCGCATTCATTTTAAAATCCTGATGGTGTCGCTGCGACTCAGCTGTTCAAGTCGCAGAGGCTGGTTTTAGAACGTAAGAGACATGTCCTGTTTCAGCAGCCAATAGAGAAGTCAGCTGGTAAAGTCAGCTATAAACTATAGAAATAAAATGATCAGTAATCAATTTTATTTTTATGTTACAACAGCTGTATGAAACGGAGCCTCAACGACCGCCCAAAAGCACAGTAACGTTATATGGTCAAGAGAGATAAAGAGAGACTGAAGAGAGGGAGTGCCCAGTGCCATTAGAACAAAGCCATGAATCAGAGAAATAAAAGGGGTTTTCGCCGATTCATCACTAGAAATGAAACTGTAGCAAGCATCTCACTTTTACTAACGTTATCCACATTCATATTTACACAAAACAAATGATATATCCAGCTTCAAAAAAGGACGAAAGTGCACGGAAGAGTAGTTGCTATGGAGATGATACACCATCTCGTCTCGTCTCATTGGTGTTGAGTTCTGTTGACAGTTGAGTCAAAGCTGGTCTACGGAAAGCATTTCCACTCCCTATTCAGCCCCATTGTACCGAATTTGGTTGCAGTTCCACTAGAGTTCCACTGGGGGTGATCGCAGGCGAGTGCAAAATTAATGGGACTCTATGGAGCTAGACGGCTACATTTGTCTCTTTCGCCTGATTGTCGTTGAGAAATCTCAGATTTAATTGTAGTTTTTGCAAGTTTAACATAGGTCGAAAGTTGAATGAACTCAGTACTTATGTCCTTTTGATTTCTTACAGGTTGAGTCGTTGTTGCCCATAACACGCTAGCATTCTGCTAATGAATGCTGATTGGTCAGCGAAGGACTGATTACGATTGGAGATCCCGCTTGATGGCATCCGAAGCAGAACTAGAATGTCAGAGTGAATATTTCGGCGTGGTCTTTAAAACATTAGCAAACCTCTTTCTAGCACGTGTATTGACAGGGAGAGCCTAACCTGTCAGCTGTGTTGCCGATGCCTCGGGAGAAAAAAGGAAGCGACTCAGAGCTTGCCGTAAAGCAGTATCTCTGGCCGTATATGTGTATGACGTCATTGACATTTTAAAAGGCTTTAAAAAAATCTAACACCCAGCAGTGTGTATGTTCTCAGTCTCCCCTTTCGAATGTAACATTCAAATTACTAGACAAAAAATGATATCCTGAGAAAAGGATTTGAGGTATTTGAGTTTTTCTGCCTGAAATGTATTGCTGTGGCAGTTTTTGTTTTATTTTACTATTTGTTGTCCTTATGCCATGAATATGCTGTTAAAAGAAAAATTGGTTTGAGTGTGATTATAGAGTACATGAGGAAGTTAGCCATCTTTCTACTCCGTGATAGTCCAAACAACAATCGCCTGAGTGAGACTGGGAACACAAAAATGTAGGCTATTTCTCTACCATAATGAGAACACAATACAATCGAGAGGCTGCCCACAAAATGAAAATATGAAACCAGAGATTCCTGCTGTGTCCTTGTTCAAGTGTGTCGCCTTGCTCATCACTGTGTGCACATACTGGTAAATATGGCCTGAGTGGGGATATCGTCACTGATTCAGTCTGTGAAATTCTCAATTGGTAACAAAAATGATCCCAGATGCTCTTGAACAACTGTAGTTATTACTCATTGTACAAACAAGCCAACCTGATCACAGACTCCGTGACCTCTTCAAGAGAGCCCAAATTACCACAGCCAATACCCAGCACACCACAACAGTAACATGCCTTTCCTCCAAAATGTGCTTCAATTTCCCCTTTGCATGGAGTCAAACGGGAGGGGTCTTTGCCTCACCAGCCCTTTCTCATTCATTCCTCAACTTCTTCGATTTCAAATTCATGCAGAGGAGTGCTTAGTTGTCTGTTCTGCTGCTGCGTGGGTCAACGCCCTGTGTAAATGATGCACGAGCGGGGAGGAATGTGTCGCTCCTTTGACTCACTTTCTACCAGTGACAGAGGTAAATCTCTCCTCTTTCCACTTCCTACCTGTCAGTTACGCCAGACCACTGCCTTTAGAGCATGAAAGCACACACTCTCTCTTCTTCTCTTCCCCTCTGTAGCTACAGAAAAAAAAAACTAATTCCCAAGGAATGAAACCGACAAAAGCATCTGCCTCTGCACCTCTGATGCGCCCACCTTGGCTGCAAAAGAACCCTCGCTGAACACAATGTAGTGAAAGGACAGAGCTTTGATATAAGTACAGTCTGATTTATGTTCTCCTACAGCAGAGAAAGCCACACTTTAAAAGCAGACTGCCGCTGTCTTCCGAGGAACGAAAAAGGCAGGAAGGAGGGTCATCATCTGCTATGTAGCCTCATTAACCCCATGCTGCCTGAAGGTGACAACCGGAGGCAGAAACCTGTCCGGACACTGTGTTTCACAAGATTAATTTATCTTCCCCTCACCATATGTGTTCATCACGGAGCTTCCTCCAGACCGGATGTGTTCACGGTTGCCAAAGTTCACATCTCATCACAAGCAGGCTGATAAAAACTATCATCTTCCACTGTATTTTCGTCACTGTTTTTTAATTGTATTATAACAAGGAAATGGTTTTTACTTTGCAAATGACACCCGGGAAAGCGCAGACAAATTGAAACTTTGAGAAAGACCTTGGAATCTGTGATTGTTTCACAGTGTGTGCACTGTAGAGATGAATAGGTACACAGAGAGTCATTTTAAACTTATTAAAGACATTATTTGTTTAGTAATCTTCTTTTCTACTATTTATCTTACTGACACTTCTTGCCTGTCTTAGCATTCTTTCTTGTTATTTGAGAAGATTTTGAGCTTTTATATTTAACATATGTATTGTTTATTTATTACCTGTTAGGAATTACATTGCTATTTTGTTGTCAGAGACAAAAACACAAATGGTCTCTTGAATCTTGAATCTTTCAATTGTGTCATTATGTCCATATAAAATAATATAATTCCTGGTGAAACACTAACTTACTGTACCATTGTTGTTCTCCATACTCTGCTATTTACTAATTTGACAATGCCAAAGGCATCATTTATTGGAATCTTTCTGATATAGTTCTGATAGACTTAGTTTAGGACAGAATATCATATGGTATCACTTCCAGCTATGGTAATTGTGCTTTGCTCTCCTTTTAAAGAAGAGTAAGTAATAAGAAGCTTCTCTGGGTAGCTTCCCACATTAGCAGCTCCAGTTGGCAGTGAGACGTAAATCCTTCAACCCACCAATCATGTACTGAGATTTAGTGCAAGCTCATCTTTACAATCAAAGCCAGGCTGCTACTTAATAACAAAGCATAAAAGAAAAACAGGAGCACAAGTTCTTATGTTTGTGATTGCTGGGTTTTTAGAATAAAGCACTTGCTCTCTGCTGCCAAAGAAAATACTTCCCCCCCCTGTACCTGTAGAACATTTTCTTTAATCGGTCACTCCAATGTAATTTGAACAATTGTACTCTGCTTTATTAGATACAAATGTTGCCTATTTGCTTATTTAAAGTCTTGGTGTTTTAATTCTGATTTTCAGAAAGTAAATCTCAGTTTGGATTGGTATTATCTACATAACATAATTTGAAAATGAGTATGGAAACACAGGAAAACATTTGCAGACATTTTAGTTTTGTACAAATATGAGAGAAGATACTGTAGGAACAAAAGCAACAAAAGGTTGCCAAAGAGACAGTAGGAGAGACAGTAATCCACAACGACTACCGGCCTTCTAGCTTTTTACCATCTTAGCTTTATAGCCTATGTCATTTGGAATGATGGACGTTTAAAGACGATTGACTCTTTAATAATCGATGCATTAGTCTGTGAATGTGCCCAAAGAAATCAACAATCTAGAAACAAAGGCATTACCTTGATGGCAGTGGAGGCGATCTGGATGTGGTGCAGCTTGCGCAGAGTGCTCTCCCTGTCGATGAAATAGGAGGCAGCCAGCTGGTGCAGAGCTTCCAGAGTCACAGTGGAGGAGTTACCCGAGTAATCGCTCACCTCTGCTTTCTTACTCAGTTTCCTCTTGTCCACAAATAGCGTTAAGGCCTCTTCTCCTGCACAGAAACATAACATTTAAAAACAAAATGCTAGTTTTAAATCAAAAAGCGTTCCAAATACTGTATGTCAGGCCTTTTCATTGATTTTCTGTAAATGAGGTTTGAGTGTCAGGCATTTGCCACTCTTTTCGGCTGCTCACGATACCTTTTTTTCTTTCTTTTGAATATATTCCAAATAATCTACAATTTAACACTTTGCCATACTTTTAAAACATGTCCCCGGCTCTGCTCCAGGAGAAACACAGGAGCAGCCATACAGGAGCCTCTGAAGTACAAAGACACTTGACCACAATTAGGATAAGCCACATCATCCTGTATCAGTAGCCGCGGATCATAGCAATCAGCACTTCATAAGTATAGGGGCCACGGTGCAGCACACTCTTTGCTTGAGAGTCCCCAAGACACTGCACATCATATTCCTCATCATAATGCAGTGTTAATGCTTCAGGGCCATTTTCTGCCCACTGCCTTTTCCTCCTCAGCTGCTGAAGGGCACCATCTTAATACCACAATCTATTTATTAATTTCATTAAGTCCATATGTTTCTCAACACAGAGCCAATCCATTCAGAACCACAGAGGCATATCTCTGGCAACAAGCCAAGTCAAACTCCTCATTCTCCTCTCTTCATACCACTAAGTGCTGGCTGGGAGCCAGAGTGAGGGGCTGCATCAGCTCAGGCAGCTGATAGGCTTGCATTATATGCAGCCACTCACACAGCCACAGCGACCTTTTTTAAGCCAGGAGTAAGGTCTAAAATAATTGACAAGTGTTGCTCTGTAAAAGCAAATCGGCTTTGCAAGACTTGCCTGGACCTCTCTCGCATTTTTTTTTCCTTCTTTTTTTCTTCACTCAGAGGACCATTAATGCTCATCCATTCATCACACTGCAGAAAACCAAAAATGCGGTGACTGTGACGGGGAGTGGCGGGTTTACAGTACACAGGCTTTTACATGTATTCATAAAATACATCTCTGAAGAGCGATATCTGTGCTGCCAGTGTCACATTATTTTGCTGTGATGTGTTATTCAGTTACTTACTGTGACTGAGTTATTGTGCCATGTCCATCTGTTTTCCATATGCAACGCCTGGGGGGAGCAAACTCTAAAAGCTTTTATTAACACAACTTGTATACTTTACTAAAGCCTATATCATCTGGGAGGGAAGTAATTCCTAAAGCACGTTTTTCCTCATACTGCAACATTGTAATACTTAGGCTAATAAGCTCTATACTGAAAAACAACACTACTTCTCCTTCATTTCTGTGTCTTCAACCTTGTTTGCATACTTGCTGTATTCAGTTAGCCTGATCATCATCTTTGTAGCCATTTTCGCAGGGTTGTTATTTTCAATTAAGTCAGTTGAAACATTAGAAAAATCAACAAAAGGACAGTTTTCAACAATTACTCTAAATGATCAAACTGGCAACAGATGATACAATCTGCCAGCAACGACATCAATTTCATCCAGGAAAATTTAGGGTTGCTCACTAATAATGAGAAGACCTCTTTTGTCTACGTCTGCCTGAAATCAAGGACCCATTGTTCCAGTGATCACGATGATTTTTTAATCTCATACATCGTGAGCTAGAATGCAAAAAATGAAAGGGTGCATGGCTTGTGTGAACAAACTAAATACTGGTGGAGTCTGTTTGGCCAGTTTATTCCAAGGGTTCAATTAGTTACTATAAAGATATCAAAACAATGTAATCTACCTATATCCGTTTAAGCTTAACAGTTCCTTTGTTTACCTCCCAGTGTAGCTGACAACAGGAAGTGAGTCCCATACTTCCTGATCAGATTGTCAGTGATCATCTGGGTGGTGGGCCTGCGGCCCAGCAGTCGAATGTTCCTGATGAACTCAGGAGTCAGAGGTAACGAAGATGCCAAGAAATCTCTCCTTTCCACTGCCAAGTTGTTCACCTTCCATCTCCCAAACTCCCTGGAGAAAAAAACCCAAAACAAAACAACACATATAAGTATACACTGTATAGAGTGGAGTTTGGTTAACAGTGTGGTAAGGAAACATAAAATAAGTCAATTTCTAAGTCCATTAAAAGAAAAGTCATACACATTTTAACAATCACTTATCAAGTAAAGTCTAAATGCCTCACATTGACTGGTTCCAGCCTTAATGTGGTTTCTCTCTTTTTATATGACAGTAAACTGAATATCTTTGGGTTTGGACTGTTGGTTGAATTAAACACGCAATGTAAAAACATTGCCTTGAGCTCTTGACATTTTTTACTTTCCCAGAATGTTTGTAAATTGTATAAACTAAATGATTCATTAATCAGTCAACAATAACGAATAATTCAGAATGAGAATAATCATTATGGCAGCCCTAGTAGTACTAAGGTAGAGGGGTGAGCCTGCAGAGGGCAATTTCACCTTGTCTGCTTCTTATACTGTAGCGACATCATATAGGTACATTATTTGCCTAGGTAAGCAGAATAAATGACTAGAAGAGAGAGACTGTGAAAAGGAGAAAGAGAAAGTAGTGAATTTAATTCATTGTCACTCTGTGCTTTTGCAATGTGAGGAATCCCTCAACCATGGCGACACAGCCTGAACCAAAGTCAAAGTGAATTGATGGAAAAAGAAAGAGAAAATGAGAAAAGAGAGAAAGCTAGTGAAAAGACAGAAGAAAAGAAAAAAGAAAAAACATCCAGAACAAAAACTGGTATCATTTGGAACCATTATTGTCACCTGGAACGGAAATGTGCTCCTGCTGCACATCTGACAGATGCTTTTCTTAATAGCCTATCATGACAAAGATATACATCGAAATGAATAAAGTACAAGGTGGTACAATAAATAGCCCCATTGCTCAAATAGAGAATGCCTTCTGTAATGAGAGAGAAACAAAGTGGTAGCAAAAATGCCATACAAATGAGAGCAGTATGAACAAAATACTTTGTTGCCTTTTTATGTTCTTCTCTTTCCCTCTGACAACTAACACTGTATGTCTGACCCCAACAATAAGTGCATCTTATATGCTGTGCTTATATGAATCTCATTGATAAGCCTTGGACATGTTCAAGCCAGTCCCACAATGAGCTTTCCTTAGGCCATGCCATTTCTGTGTCTGTAGCTTTAAATGCTATTGAGGAGGAGAGAGGCGGGGCAAGGTGGAGGGTGGGGGTGTGGCCTTGACCAACTGCCATGCTTCACTCGTTTGCAAGCCATGATGTCTCTCTCTTTCTCATGGGCGGTCCAAATTCTCCGGGCGGACAGAGCAGAGAAAGGGGAGGTAACCTTGCTCCTTATGATGTCATAAAGGTAAGATTCCAGATTGGCCCATGTGAGCTTTCATTTTCTCAAAGGCAGAGCAGGATACCCAGGGCTCGGTTTACACCTATCGCCATTTCTAGCCACTGGGGGACCATAGGCAGGCTGGGGGAACTCATATTAATGTTAAAAAAAACTCATCAAGTGAAATTGTCATGCCATGGGACATTTAACACATCATCGTCATTGGTGGTCACTCGAAAAGAGTATGACTGTCCTCTCCGTAGGGTCATCTTCTAATGGATCTTTAGATGGCTGTACAGGCCAATATGTAATCCATATATTTTGGTGCAGTGTGGGCAGGGGAAAGTGGAGGTGGTGGGTGGTAGAGGAGCATTTTTCTTTTTTCCCTTGCAGTGCTGTCACTTTGTCTCTGCGACACAGCGGAGTTCAATTTCATGGCGCAAAGCTCCTTCCTGCACAGTTGTCTTCCAGCAATGCCTGTCCAAAATGATCTGCTCCCAGTTGCTTACTGGAATTTTGAACTTCTTTAGGCTTAATATTGTCCTTGAAGCGTTTTTTTGGACCACCGGGGGCTCGCCGACCTTCCTTCCATTGGGAGTATAGGATCTGTTTGGGGAGACGAGTGTTTGACGTGAATAACATGGCCAGTCCATCGACGTTGGTATGTCTGTCCTCCCAGTTGATCCTCGGAATCTTCCTTAAGTGTCTTTGATGATGTTGTTTCAGGGCTCTCAGGTGCCTGCTGTAGGTGGTCCATGACTCACACCTATACAGCAGGGTGGGGAGGACCACAGCTTTGTAGACCAGGAGTTTTGTTTGGACCTTAGGTCTCTGTCTTCAAAGACTCTGTTCCTGAGTCTGGCGTATGCACCACTGGCACAGCTCAGGCGATGGTTGATTTCAGAGTCGATGTCAGCTTTTGAGGAGAGGAGGCTGCCAAGGTACGGGAAGTGGTCAACATTTTCAAGGACGATGTTGCATGCCTTAGCAAAGGCATTCAGGATGCCCTGGAGGTCTTCTGCGGAGTGTGCTACGATGGCGTTGACCTCCGCATACTTAAGCTCCATGATGATGGTGTTCCTGATTTTGCTCTTGGCTTTAAACCTGTTAAGGTTGAAGAGCCGGCCATCAGTTCGGTATAGGATTGGAATTCCCTGTGGCAGCTCTTTATCAATGAGGTGGCGTATGGTAACAATAAAGATGGCACAGGGTGGGTACTATGATACACCCGTGTGTTGACCCCTGTTGCTACTGTAAAAGGCCCAGACTCAGAGTCGCTGTTGCTGAGCACTGTGGCTGACAATTAACACAATGATAGCGCAGGCAGCAGGAAGGGAGCTGGATTTGAATAAACCTTTGTATACTGTTAAGGCAGGACTTTATTCCTGCTTATCTTCCTCTTACAGCATTAAAGCTACCGTTATTTTCTACTTTCATGTAAAAACCTAACACATACATTATGGAAGGGAAAAATAGATATGTCAAAGGCAACATGGTAGGCTGAACTGGAGCAAAACTCAAGGATCAAAAGGATATGGATGTTCAATCAATAAAGACCAACTTGGCACCCTGCATGCATTCTCTCTCATATTTTGCAAAACATTTGCCCATAGAAAAGGTCTTTGAGCTGATGTTGCACTTAGCAGTGCTTTGACTCATATACAATGTTATTCTACTACCAAAAACTTAAAGGAAGAGTGGTAGATATCTATGGGAAGTGTCCTTCACAGATACATTTGTGTACTGCTGACTTGCACTTTCACACTCAGCTTAACAGAGAGAGCATGCTATGAATTCAAATTAGACATACTTGTGCTTTGTTTGTCTGACATTTGGCAAAACAGTAGGTATTTTAGGTTGAGAATATTGGGTTAATACTGTGTTTGGAAAAAAAAAAAAGGTGTGCATGGCATCCTTAATCTGAATAGCTCTGCAAAGTCAAATAAGTCATCTGAAACAATTAAGCTGATTTACTATTTTAGAATCTTAATACAATCCAGTTATTTGCTAAAAATAAAATCCTCATTTGTCAATTTGATTAAGAACAAGATTGATCACAGACATTTAAATGGTAAGCCACTATTTATTTTTCTCTGATCAACATAATGTTGCATTTGGGCAGCTGCAATTGGAACCCAAAGTATATTGGCACCCTCTCAATAAGGTTGATAGCAGAAAGTAACTAATTTTATTATTTAATTTTTATCCCAGACACTAATGACTGGAAATATTTGAAGAAGCCTCATGAGTGTAAACTAATCACTAAAGGAGAAAAGATAAACCTAAATCAGCAGCTTTTTCTTGGAGGCTGAGCCGAGAACAAAATAAAGGGAAAATACAACATTTTCCCAGTGCTAAAACGACACTTTTAAAACGGTGCCTGAACCGAAAGATTTAAATATATATATATTTTTTATTTTTTTATTTTTTTTATTTTATTTTTTAAAAGGAGCACCTTGTTCAATTGTTTTTGTCTGTTCTGCATGTTCAAAAATATAAAAAAATAAAAAGTTGATCTAAAAAGAAAAGGAGCACAAAACGACAGTCGCCGACATTAAAGAATGGCTTGTTTAAGGCCACAGGGTCAAAATTAAATGATTTATTAAAAATGTAATAATAACTTATAACAATAACTTTTTTCACCAGTAAATTCAACGACAAAAACAACCACTGGATGGGAAAAGGGTATTTTACAATAACTTTGAATGTAGCACGAGGCTGACGAGGCGAGTTTCAAGTGAACGCAACATCTGTGTTGTTTTTCAGGCAACGGCAGCAGCTGACTTGTTGGAATCCTCAACAGTGAAATACAGACACACTTTTACACCATTTAGCTGTCAGCATTTTAACCGTGTTTACTCCAGCTGCTAGCTAACGGTAGGCTAACGTTACTTGCTGTTGAGTGTACGTCACAGCACCTGCGGCAATGTTTCAGTTGCCTCTAACGTCTGTTTTCGGAGCATCAGAGAGAAGTGCAGGCATTTAAGTGGCACCTAAATAAGGCACCAAAATCCGCTTTGCTATTCGGTCCGGTAGATAACTGCCGTTAAGGCACCGCCCCCAAATAGAAAGTCTTTGGATCTACACGATTCACGTGGATGACCTTTTCCCATTCAAAACGGCGATTATCGCCGAAAAGCGACTAGTTTGCAGGTATGTTATACAGCAGCTGTCAATGTGGTGCGCACAGCAAAAAAATCATACAAATTACAGTGCTTATCTTTTCGTAGCTTTTCAAACGTATGGTTCATGAGAACAGGCTGTAAGAGTTGAGATACTACAGGAGTCAACAGCTCTGCTAGCAGCTCTGCAAAGCCTTGGGAGAAATGCTAACACTATGGCAATATGCTAACAATGACAATGCTATCATGCTGAGGTTAAGCAGGTGTAATGTTTACCATGGTTACCATTTTAGTTTAGTTATGTTATTATGCTAATATCTGTTAGCATAATAGCACTTCACACAAAGTAGAGATGGGAAGGTCACTAGTTTTGCAGGTCTGTGGTCATTGACCAAAGTGTTTAAAAACTAAAATGTTGACCTGAGCATCACGTTAACTGTACTATTATGCTTAGCTCGTAGGTGGTAGCTCAAGCTTGACGTGCTTCGGTGATATTTCAATTTGGCTATACACAATGTGCATATGGCTTTCGACTTGTCTACGAGCCGTCCGGGAGTTTTGGAAAATAAAAAGCTCTATTCAGAGTTATTGCTGCTGTGTTTCTCCATCATGCCTGCAGCCTGCAGCAGCAGGATGTGTTAAAAGGAAGTGGCAGCTTGATGATAAGTAACGGGGCTGCAAAGGGTCAAAATAGTAGCCTGTTAGGCACGACTCAAAGCCGAGTGAAGTGTAAAATAAATTAATAAATGCCGGCATGCGATTAATGCGATAAAAAAAAATGAATCGCGTCGGCCCTTAATCGCATCACATTAGCGATAACGCTGACAGCCCTACTAAAAATACAATGTAGGCAGTGAAAAATGTAACAAAATTTGCCATCCATGACAGACTGATGGAAAGCTTAATGGGAACCATTACATCTGTTAAACAAAACATTTGAAGTGGCATAGACATTAACCTTGAAATGGCTGTGCTCTTTTATATAATATAATATTTTTTGCTAACATGTTCTGTACCGTGTGTATATGGATACAAAGCTTCAAACCCAGTGGTGGAATGTAACGAAGTACAAATACTTCGTTACTGTACTTGAGTACATTTTTCACGTATTTGTGCTTTACTTAAGTACAATCAATAGTGCATACTTTTGACTTTTACTTCGTTACATTTTGCAGCAATTATCTATACTTTCTACTCCACTACATTTCTACAACGGTCCGTTACATTTTCGTTACATTTTCTGATCAGTTTTTCCCCCTGCCAAAACGTCTTCCTGACCGTCACACGTTTGCAGTCCGCAGGGAAGCCTTCAGCAGTGGCCGTCCAGCTCCCGTTGCCCCTCGCGATATTACGAATCCCACTATGGCCACGCCAAGACCCGTCCTTCGATAGCATTTATTGGCCAGGCGCATACTACCGCTGCTCCTGTTACTGCTGCTGCTCCCGATACTCTGCTTGGTCATATGTGAAGCATCCATTCACATAGGGTTAATATACAACCCGTATATTTATCTTAAAAACACTCCCGGTCCGGTGAGCGCCGAGCGTTACTGCGCATCCTCCAACTGACAGAGACGACGTAAATGTGATGTGAGCAACCTGTCTGAAAGTTGGAAGTCTTCTGGTAGCTGTGCCAAGAGAAATCTCAATCATTCCCAATCTTGTAGAGACGGAGAGCGTAGTTATGTGTAAGGAGATACCATAGGTACAGGCTAATTATTGCTAACTAAAATGTTAGTTAACATTAGTAATTAAACTTAAACAGCTAATGTACGTTGAAACTGCCTGCGAGCTTCTCCTGTACTATGCGGTAATTCCTCTACTATGCGACAGTAAGTCCCGTGGTTATGACACAATCGTTTGCCTATTTTTACAAAAACATCTGCTATGGAGCCATAACGTGAGGTACAAGGTAATGGAGCCTTTTATCCATTGTCGTGTTTCTTTAGGAATAAACAATGGACAAATAAAGTCTTTAAACGCTTCAGATGTAAAGTTATTCGCTGTCAAAGTGACGTCAAAATGAATGGCAGTCAATGGAATGCTTATTAGCATCAACATGGCGCCATAGGAGGTTCGGGTTGTGAGGAGACGCTTACCCCCTTGGAAGCCACGTACTTGTTGTCCAAGCCCGTGTGTTCTCGCTAGATAAATGTGTGCAGCATTCACTGTCCCGGGGGAAATAATGCAAAGTCGAACTTCATGCAGATCACCCTGATAGATAACCAGAACTGTAAGTCAGAATGTAAACTGGGACACAGACGGTAAGTACAATTACATTAACCTAAAACTAACTTAATTAAAATGCCACAGCCCATAGGCCTACTGTTTTTTTTAATTATTAGAATATAGACATTAAGAGAATACATCGTTATGCAAGTACTTTTAATACTTAAAGTACATTTAAAATCAGGTACTTTTTACTTTTACTTAAGTAGGGTTTTCATTGTTGTACCTTTACTTTTACTAAAGTAAATATATCTCTGGTTATTTGTACTTTTACTTAAGTACTGAGATTCAGTACTTCCTCCACCACTGTTCAAACCGCACAGTAGTTGCCTGCACATGTACCCATTAAACTGCAATGCGAGGTCGTTAAGCTCAGTACCTCCCACAGAAAAATTCAATAAACTAATTTTGATGAAAGTGCTACCACTCGCCCCGAGCAGGCAAAACTACAAGTTGTACTCTGACCATGGCTAACCTGCTGTCATAACAAATTGGATAAAAGAACCAACGGCCAAACTCTTTATGACTAAGGCAGCACAAGATCAAAAATGCAAGGTCAAAATAGCTTGCTTTACTGAAAATATGCTCTCAGAAGTGGGCATTTAGCTCAGGAATTCCAAATACGTAGCTCTGCTTTGGGCTTGAAAGCAGAAACATATGATGTCATACCTGTCTTTACCTGTAGAAATTATTTCTAAGTATCTCAATTTTGGCTTAATTCACAAATAACATTTTTTGGTGCTGCACCTTGATAGAATACCTACTGTTAGAGATATTACATATAAAGTTAAAGCACTTAATTAAAAGAGACTCCACATCAATACCAATGTAAAAATTCACATTTTCTATACAGCTTTTGCTCACATGCAGTATGACATCTGTCTTGACCTTTATCTTTTACTTTCTGGTTTTCAGAAACAATATTTTTGAAATCAACTTGTTTTAAGCCAGTAAAATGGCTAACAATGAAAGGGCAGGAGAGTGTGCGCACATCCAGGCCAGACTTAAAGTACTTCACTGCAGAGCACAAAGGAGTTTTTATTAGTAACTATGAAATCGCGCCAGTATATACAATTTTTTCCAACAAAGTATAGAGTTCTTTTTATTTGCAGTGTACAGTGCTAACACTTTGACATTTCCTTTTAGAGGCTTAAATGACATACAAACCCAAGGGATGTTTTGCTATCTAATTCTTTTAGTTTATTTGACTCCCAAAAACAGCTTACTTACAGTATGTGTCTAGAAAGTATTATGTTCTTCATAAAATCTTGTGTTATTAGAGGAAATGAGCCCTCATCTACATCAATAACCTAATTAGAAAAGCAGCATGGCTCTTTCACTGTTTCATCAACATTTTGAGAAAGTAAGAATAACTCACATGTAGATAAAGGCAGTGCATTTATGTGTGGGTTGGTATTAATGTGAAATCATGATGCAGAGGGAAAATTAGCTAAGCAACCCACCTACAGAGAAATAACCTGTTTCAGCATCTGTAACTAGAACTAATTGTACTTGCAAAAACGAGGACTCAGTTTGAAGACCATAACTATCTTTGATGTTTAAAAAAGTACAAGTCTGATAGTACGCCATAGGCGAGAATGTATTTATTTTTGCAAGCATTTTCCCTCCGTTGCAAATCTGCATAGCACTGAATGTATAAAGAGACAGTTATGAAGTCACAGACAGATATCAAAGCTGTAATTATAACATCAGTTGTGATTACTCTGAAATTTTCAAAAAAGTACGGTGCCAATTTTTCCTATCCACCTGGCATAGCCCCAATTTACTCACATAATCACACTTATATCAGAAGAAAGGAATGGGAAAAATGTTCCTCAGAGAGCTATCTGCCTTTTAAGATAGCACTCTGTTTGTTTAAAAAGTTTTTTGAATGGCTACATTCTGATACTTTTTAGAAAGCATCCAAAATAACCCTTTCTACGTGGATATAAAACCACGAAGGAGCCAAGTAGAAATGAACATGATTAATTGTCTAGACTGAAGCATTGTTTTTGTCAGATTACATTGTGTGACAAGAAAATAAACAGTCAGTGAATTTATGTGAACTGCATCGTTCTATCAGTCAAACGTTGCACTTTTTTCTCTCCAAAATAAAAGCTTCACTGCTGTAATCAGAATGGGTTGAGCAACCTTGGCTGCTGATGATAGATGGAGGGAGTGTGGCCTTTTGAAAGGGTATATATCACATTAAACCAGGAGTAATGAGGAAAGCTCAAACACCCAGATGTTTGAATGATACACCGTGTAAATCCCCGAGAACTTAAACTGCTGCACACACAAGTTAGAATAAGATGGTGGAAAAGATCTGCAATACATCAATTCCAATTTCTGTTATGTAATTACGGACCAAGACACTGATTCGCACAATGTTAAGCAGAAACCGTAGGCAGAGCGTGGGAAGTAAACATAATGATTTTAAATTGATAAGTGTTATCCTATGACCTTTTTGCTGACGCTCTAGTATTCAGACAAAGCCTCTGACTAATCTCTTGCTCAGATATATCTAGTGTAGCTATTAATCTTCACCTCATTTCATGCCATACAAATAAATGACCTCTTCAAATGGGACACTGTGTCTCTTGAGTTGTGCTTTGCAGTTTGCCGCAGCACGTTCTGTGGAAAAAGAGGAATACACAAGGAGGGCGCGCAAAAGAGAGAGAGAGAGAGAGGGGGGGGGGGGAGTAGAGAACAGGTATAGAAAGAGTATTCGCAAATCCCCGCTGTCGTTCATTTCTTCAGTTATCGTTAAATGTGATAAGCTAGCCCCGTCTTATCTTAAATCCCTCGCTAGGCCAAATGGTTCATCCTGTGGGGAGAGGAGGAAATGAAATGGGTTTCACCACAGAGTTGGTTTTCGGGGCTACAATCCTCCCTACAACCAGCTAAGTCATTATTATTATCAATTCCGTTGCTCCTTTTCACCAAGGTACATCAGTTTTGTCGGTTTAACACTTTGGATGCTATCATAGCCGAGTTGTTTCAGTTGTTTAATTTCCTCCAAATTCAAAGAGGCCCATTTTCTTCTTGGCTGGTTCATCATGTTGGCAAGTGGCGGAAATTAACCAGGTAGATTAACTAAAGTACCGTAAATAAGTAAGTAAGTAGGTAAGTAGGTAAGTAAGTAAGTAAGTAAGTAAAGTACAAGTGCCTCATAAATTGTGCTTGCGTATTTCTAGTTTATGTTTCTTTCTACTTCTACTTCAGTGGGAAATATTCTACATTTTACCTCACTGTATTAACTTCACAGCTAGTTACTAATAATCATATACGTATAAGCTTACATACAATTGTTAAAGATTCAACCAGTGGTTGCCAACCTTTTTGGCTTTTGACCCCAAACAAAAAAGCAGTGTCTAGTTGGGATCAAATGTGTGTCATGAAGAATGATTTCCCTTTTCTCAGAGAGTCATATTTTAATAAATGTAAAGGTCCAAAGAGGTAAACTCATCCAATAGTTCACAAGAAAAGCAAAGATTGGAGAAAATATGAATACAAATTTGTTTAGCAGAACTTTCCTTCTTTCCTACCCCATTAATCATCTCACCACCCCCCAGATTAATCTTGTGACCCTTTCGGTAGGGTCCAACCCCTGGGTTGGGAACCACTGGATTATACCCAACTGCATATAAAGTAGTTAAAATGAGCTACACCTTGAACAGCTACAACAGAAAATGTATGCATTGATGCTTCAGTAGTCTGGCTCACCGGATGAACATTGCTGGGATAAAGCCTGAAGTCTCTTCCATTCCGCTATCTCCGCTATCTATTTTGCAAGGGCATATTTGCTGCATCGTGGGCTTAGTACCACCCAAGACGATTGTGATTCGTTAAAAGAAATACAAACAATCCAGAGCGTTTTTTTCCCCCTATCCAAGAATAGTTAAGCGATGTTGCCAGACCATACTCCAGCGCTGACAGCATTGTGGAGGTTGACAAAAGAGAGACCATGGCATCAGTAACATGTTTAATAATGTAATATGTTACAGGGCCCATTTTTCTACAGGCAAAGTACTTTTACATGTGATATCTTAAATACATTGAGCTGATCCTAGTTAAGTAGGATTTTGAAATTAACTTTTATATGTATTTTTTTATTTGTGTATTTGTACTTAAGGAGATATATATATATATATATATATATATATATATATATATATATATATATATATATATATATATATATTAAGGATATATATATATATATATATATATATATATATATATATCCCTTGTGTGGTGTTCATATTTTTGTTACACAGCTGATGTTCCTGGGTCTGGTGGACCCACCACATTATTAGGCTTTTAAATCAATACAGCCATAACAATTTATGTAAAAATACTTAACAGATGTTTACTTTAGCTCAATTACCAATAATATATACATCATTTATTGTTCATGTTTGCCATTTACCCCTGTGAGATTAAATTTATGATCATATGATCATTTTCGTTTTTTGTGAGAAAACAAGGAAATTCAATTATAAAAAAAGCTAAAAAAAAATAGAAACAAGATGTTTGATCATTATTGGTGCTTATTTCTTAGAACTTAATCAGAACAGGTGAAAGTGCTTGAAATGTAACAATTTTGTAACTTTGTGTGGGAATAGCAGGTGCAGAAAGACAACATAGTTTCATAGCACCTACAATTAAATACACTCAGGTCCAGTAGACCCGTACACCTCATATGTAATAGTTATGTGTAGGGGGGGTGTACTGTGTGCAGTCATTGAAAATAAGTTATTTCTTATGTTCTTCACAGAAAATGAGCCAAGGCCAATGAGTGTGAGTTAGAAGAAATAATAAATAGCATAATTTTTCTTTTAGCAAACATTGAAAACGGGTCCCACAGACCATACAATGGATATATATATATATATATGTATGTATATTTTAGGGCTGTCAAACGATTGCATATTTTATCACATGATTAAAATTCTATTATTTTGCATTTCAAAACAGTTTTTAAGTACATATTAACAATCAAAAGCAATTGTTACCAGTGTATCTTCATTGGGAATCAAATGAATGAAAGAAGAAAGTTACTTTATGAACTTGATTTTAAGATTTGTAATTATTTATTTACTGTAAACAAAAGAAAAATGTGTGAATCTGTCATTATTGCACAATTCCTCGAAGTACCTAAATAAAAAACTAAAAATCCCTATCCTTACCAGAGTCAATATAGTGTTTAGTAACTCCTAAATAATGTTGATTACTCACTGACGTCCAGTGATCACCGGTTAATGAGACAGCATTTGCAGCACCTTGCAGCTGTTCCAGTGTGGCTGCTTTCTCCGTGTTATACAGGCTGTGTGTGGGGCTGCTGTCCCCCTCGACGGCAACGAGACGGGTCAGAACATGCCAACCGTAGTACGTCTTTAAGACCCAAGTCCTCTACGATGCTGACAGGTCTGCAGTTAGTAGCCACCCGTTTCGCAAGAGCTGTAGTAATTTTTTGGGATTTGGTTTCATCCACAGGTCGGCAAGTAGCACTCTCCAAAATACTGCTTTTCCTGAGTGGGTAGCATGCTAGCGGGTAGCATCACGTTAACTGAACTATATGCTTAGCTCGTAGGTGGTAGCTCAAGCTTGACGTGCTTCGGTGATATTTCAATTCGGCTTTACACAATGTGCATATGGCTTTTGACTTGTCTACGAGCCGTCTGGGAGTTTGGGAAAATAAAAGCTCTATTCAGAGTTATTGCTGCTGTCTTTCTCCATCATGCCTGCAGCCTGCAGCAGCAGGATGTGTTACGAGAAAGTGGCAGCTTGATGATAAGTAACGGTGCTGCAAAGGGTCAAATAGTAGCCTGTTAGGCACGACGCAAAGCCGAATGAAGTGTAAAATAAATTAATAAATGCCGGCATGCGATTAATGCGATTAAAAAAAATGAACGCGTTATGCTCGGCCCTAATATATATATATATATGTATATATATATATATATATATATATATATATATATATATATATATATACACATACATACTTCTTGAGCCACTCTGTGTCTGTTGTTGTACCCACATTTATTCACTGGCATGTGGCCTAATGTTCAAGTAGTTTTATGCTATTTAATGCATTTTCCACACTTAAATGGCGTGTATAATTAATTATTATGCAATAAAAAACTAATCACATCCATTATCCAAATGCAATATGTTCAGAACGCGGCCAAATACATGTCAAGACTCCTGCCTTCACCCTGGTGAATATGGCTGCTTTCCCTTGGCAGTGTTTCTTGTGGACAGGTGGCTAAGGCGGAAGGCCCACATTGTGTTTGCACTGGAAGCAATGGGTATGCCCTCCAGTGAATCGCCAAAACACACACAGACACAAGAACACAAACCATCTTTCATTTCCTTCCTTCCGACTTGCTAAAAATTCGATCAAATTCAATCAGTAAGAACAGTGGGAAATTAAGTACAGGGCTAACGTGGTGTGAATGTATTACTCCATCATTGCTGAGGTAGCTCAAACACTGTAACTCCAAGCTCAGATTCTGGTGATCCATCTTCCTAAGCCATCGAGCATTTATTAGGATTTAGCAAAGGACTACACATGAGGAATACCAGACCAGAAAATAAGATTGTCACTTTCAATCACCTCTGCCCTCTATTTCTGCACGAAATAAAAATGGAAAGTCAAAAATTATCATTTACAACAAACACAAGCTTAAGATGTATCTATCCACATTACGATTGTTAGATGTGAGCAATGGCCACTGACACTCATTGATGTAAGTTCCTCAAATTAAAAGAAACACAACGTATAGTATTCAGCACAAAAACTGCTGAGACAATTAGAGTTTAGCAGGTGCATGGCCCTTTTTTGGCTAAGCATAACTGTAGTTCATCATAATGCAGATCTTGTAAAGCCAAAAAAGCTGTTTTTTTATTTTATATCTATAACTGCTGTCACAATACCATTCATGCACCAGTTTCTTAGAAATCTGTCATAAACTTCATCAATAATGTAACACATTCTGTGTGAATATTATTAGCAGTCAGAAAGCAGATCACTAAAAATGTATATTTAATGGGTTCTTTTTTCGATTTTTGACATGGCATTAAGTCAGCAACATTAAGAGTGTAACTTTAGCATGTATAATGTTTACCATGTTAACCATCTTAGTTTAGTGTGTTAGCCTGCTATCATTTGCTAAGTAGCACTAAACACAAAGTACATCAGCTGCTGATTGCAATGTCATTTGCTTTGCAGGTATTTGGTCATAAACCAAAGTTTTGGACAAATAAAACATGTGAACTGATGATATGGAAAGTTAAGGGATTAAACAAAACCACTGTCTCATGGGGGTGCTAGAAGAAAAGTCAGGGGATCACCAAAGTCAGTAGGATTCATCCTGTGGGGACCATGAATCTCTCTACAAACTTGTATGGCAATCAATCCAATATTTCTTGAGATATTTCAGTCTGAACCACAGTGGTAGACCGATTAACCAACTGACAGACTGACACTGCCATCTATCCATGCCACTAGTGTAGTTAAACCTGATATGAGGATGAAAATTGAAACCATAATGAGGCTTCCCTCTATTTACATTGGTTACATTTGAATGCACTATATTGAATCAAACTAGCAAGACAGCTTAACTAGAGAGAAATTGCCTGCAGTTGCCTGCAGCATTAACAAATTGAATAAAAGTGAGAACTAAAGTAGAAACTGAGCACTTAATGCAGCTGATTCAAGGGATAATGTCCCTTATGACTTATGACTTTCTCTGATATTTGTATAGACTTTATTTTACAGTCTTTAGGGTGAAAAATACTATTTATTACCCTTCCCTCACCAGCTTCTTTACCACAAGGAGCAACTTAGAGATGCCAAAACCTCTGATGGAATTTCAGAAGAGGAAAAGGGACAAAGAACATCAGTAGGAATCTAGCAGTGGGATGCTGAAGAGCAGCGCTGAGGGAGTCTGCTCTAAAACACTCCCCTCAACCCTCTTCAGAGCACCTGCAGACTCCCCTGTGGCTTAGGAAATTTGCTGTTGTTCATTGTGCTTGAAGTGGCTCTTACATCAAATGACTGCCTTGATGATTGGCTGATGTTTCCTTATCAAACACAGTTTCAACCTGTTGAGAGTAGTGGAAAGACAATTTTTTTGCCTTTTACAAGACATAATGGTTCTGGAATATTTGCCACGGAGAATCACTTTCTCTTCTTGTTTGTACACGGGAGTTAGAGCTTGATTTGGAAATGTAAGGACCGCTGTTGCAAAGCAGAAGCATAAATCCGGCCCATTCGAGAGATTGCAGTGGGCCCACTTTCTTTAATAAAACAACCCTACTGTTTTTTTTTATAAGCCAGCTGTAGGTGTTAGTTGCCAAAATCATCAGCACCACATGTCACCCTACCAACACAGGCACTAAAAGAGAGCTATTATTTGCCAAAACAGAAGCCGCCGCTGTATTCGTCAGATTTTATTTCTGAAATTGAATGGGACTGAATCCAAGTAAATTCAATTTAAGAAGATTTACAGACTATTTACTTTTTTATGTTTTACGTTTTTACTTTTAATATCATCACTATTAATCAATGCCGCATTGTGGTAATCTAGAGAGTCTCAAACACAACTTTGCAGCTGACAGAAGCCTCTCAGGGGATTCTGTGATAATGCAGAGTAATAAGTACTAAGAGCTCACTAATCACTTGGCCACATGATAAGACTATTAATCTTGCCGCCCATGCAGCACAGCTCCAGTGGATCGCTGCCTTTTGCCAGAGAAGGAAATATTAAAAAGCTCTAACGTGGCAACCGATCACAGAAACCATAAAGCATCCTTGCACCGATCCATAGATGTCAGGAACCCTGTCCATCTATTTCCAGAAGCCTGGACAACATCCTCCTAAATGACGACGGATATGATTCATGACACAATCTCCACTAATTCCGCTTGCATGCCGATACCTCAGACTATGTTGCTGTCATGACAAATCATCCTTTTATTCCAGAGCTAATCAACATATTTCAGTTGACCACCTGATCAGGTGACTCCCTGAGGGTTTGGAAGACAGCAGGATGTGATGTACAGCCAGCAGATAGCAACGTGTCTGCATGAAATACATCATGATTCTGTCAAGGCATGTGCCAGATACGTAGTGAACATCGGCTGTGAGAAACCTGTTCTGTATGACACTGCAGGCCAACTAATGCAGTCTAAATAACCATGAATAGGGTTTTCATTAAGCAGAGTGTCCACTGTGTGCTCAAATATCAAAAATGCAGTTGTATTGAATTTCTCACATCATTTTGATGTTGCAATAAAAGTTTAGCAAGGAAAAGCAAATGTACTGCTAATAAAAACCCTCTGCAGCTATGAACACCTCATTATGCAGTATATGATGTTACTGTATGATAAAACGCCCTTTTAATAATCTTGTCCACAATGTTAATATATTCCAAACCAACATATTACAACACATATACACATTTAAGTTAATTCTACCAAGACAGATGAAAGTTCACTCCCTTCATTCCTCCCGTCTATCATTTCATTTAACTTTAATTCATTTAACACTGATTTAACTGTGGCACATTCCATTGCAAGCGATATCATTTTCACTAGAGTGCTTTAATAAGGGTCAGGTAAGAACATATGTTGGGTGGGCTTGAGGTTGCTGCAGTTCATGGTTCACATTTATTATGAAAAACGCCTCGCTAAATCTATATTTCTCTCTTACTTAAAATTTCAAAATATGCAACAGCTGACTGTTAATAGGTTCGCGGTACTTACAGGAAACTTTCAGTATGAATGAAAACATGCATTCTCTCTTTCAACATCCAAGAATGATGCTGATTAGATACTCATTAGGTTTATACTGTAAAATCCTCCTTGCAAAATGTTTCCCCCCAAACCAACAGTTGGACATACACACAATGAAAGTAATCATTGCATTGTGTCTGATAGCTATATTGGAGGTCCTCAGCCTTTGGACAGCTGTGGTTGTAAACAGTTAACTGTGTTAATGCTGTGGTAACTACATTTAAAGGAAAGGTTCAACCTTTTTTGGAAATTATACCATTCTCATGTCTGTATGTTAAGTATGAAGGGGTTTAATTTATACAAAAATAAGTGTAAATGACATTTTGTGGTTTTACTGTGGGTTATATTTCTTTTTATTATTATGATTACGACTTTGTGAGTTATACTCATCCTACTATGTAAACACATGAACACAATCAGATTCTGTATGTGGCCTCAATTTACACCGATCTTTGAAAGGACAACCATGGAGACCGTTTGATGTGGCTGCTGGGAGATTTGTCATTTATATAATAGGAGTAGTGATAAAGCAGGAGTAAATACAGTGTAAAGTGCCTCTTCCTCCTGATGTCATTACTCACCTATATATCTTGTATCTGGTGGAGAAGCCTTGCCGGTTCTTCTCCACAAAGTCGATGTACTCTGGGGAGTGGTGGAAAGGTCCTTTATCAGACAGGAGCCAGTCCAGGGGGCCCCCTGGCTTGTCATTGGGGAGGCTGGCTGTTGCTGCTGCTGCTGTTACCGCAGACCGTAAACACACCCAGCAGTGAAGGCTGAGACTGACAACGCCCCATAGAGCCATCAGAGATGGAGGGAGCCAAGGAGGGATGAGGGTGGTGATGTTAGGGAGGGGGAAGGGGGGGGGTGGGGTGGGGGGCGTTCAGCAGCCAAAGCCACTCGTCATTATCTGGCTCCTCCACTGGGATGACCGGGGGACCTGCATCACCTCAACGCCCCCCGAACACCTACAGTAAAACAAACACAAGGTTAAGGAAACATACAAACACCCACGTCCAACAATAAAGGATAGACAGAAACCTTACAATATTACAAACTTTAACAGATCCATGTGGCAGGTAGATGCTTACAGTGGCAATAGTTTTAAGGGGGTTTCATTACACAGACGTGGCATGATCAGTTAATTGTCAACGATGTTGATAATGAATTGATCATTTAAGTTATCAATAGAAACATATTTTTTACATATATATTTTTTCATACTTTACTTCTAGGATTTTGTTTGTTGATAGAACCAAACACGAAACTTGACACTGTTACCGTACACAAAAAAAACAACCTGGACTCAACCTCTAAACACTGTAGTAACGATTCACAATTTCTGAAATATGTCATCTTCTTTTTTGGTTGTGACCTTGTACATTATTATTGTAGTGTTTTTACCATGGTCTATTTATTGAGAGGACATTGGGGGTTAGTGTCTATATCGAAGAGCCTTCATTATGTAGACAGGAAGAGCCAGGGCTCAAGCTGCCAAGCCCCAGACTCATGGACGGCCTCGGACTTGCTTTGATCCATGCTACTTTAAATGCTCAAATTGGGGAGAATGTCACAGATTGTGCACACAATTTCACTCACAATCTAACCACATTCAATGGCAATAACTAATTCTGGCAATAGTGAATGCGTAAAAGCAGTACAGTTATTGTAGAACATGAGGCAGAGCACAATAAAACCAGTAGCAATGCAAGAAATCAGACTCCATGTCATGACAAATCCTAATATTACTCCAGTGCCAATTGAAGATATTTCCATTGACCACCTGATTAGGTGAATCCCTCGGGGTTTATAAGGAAGCAGAAAATGACAGCAGACAGCAGATAGCAACATCACTGCTCAAAATACATCATGATTCAGGCGTGTGTCAGATCTTCAGAGCATTTGTGTTGTGGCTTTTGTATTTCTCGTGTGGCTTTTGCATCGAAGTTGAAGCATCTCAGCCACCTAAACATCGGCTGTGAGAAAACCTTTCTGCATGACAACACAGGCCAGCTAATGCAGTCTGCCTACTAATAAACCATGAATATGGTTTTCATAAAGCATATTGTCCACTGCAACGAATAGCAGTTGTATTGAATTTCTCCCTTACATCATTGTGATGGTACAATCAAAAAGTTAGCAAGGGAAAGCAAATGTACTGCTATTAAAAACCATATGCAGCCATGAACACAACTAGAATAGTTTTCACATAACTTGATCACATATGTAGTTTGAATAAAACACGCCTGGAATGACCTTGTCCACAACATTGATCTGTTTCTAAACCGACATATTACAACAGATGTAAATGTGCAAGTCAATTCAACCAAGGCAGATGAAAGTGAATTATTTTCATTCCTCGTCTCTTTCATTTAATACAACTTCACCTGATTTAACTGCAGCAAATTTCATTGCAAGCAATATCATTTTCACTAGAGTGCTTTAATAAGGGCAAGGTAAGGACAAGTACAAATTTTGGGTGGGCTTGAGGTTGCTGAGATTCATGGTTCTCATTAATTATCTCTAAATTTAAACAGTAGAAATGTTGTACTGTAGAACATGATGTAGAACAGAATAACGCCAGTGACAATGCAAGAAATCAATGAGTTTAATGCCCTGGTGCACACTGGGAGGCTTGCCTACACACGTCTTTGGACGTTGTAATATAAATCAATATAGACCAATGATTTGTAATTTTAATAAAACTTTTTTGTTTTTTTATTTGTCCTCCACTGTCAAGTTAATCTGATCCAAACAAGAAGTAACCATTTGGTAAAACCGTAAAAATTAAACAGTTTACACCGCAAGAGAAAAATAAATAATTTCAGACGTGAAATTAAATGTAAAATGGAATTAAGTCTGGGAAATTGTGATGGGCATGTTTCACTAATTTTAGACATTTTATAGACCTGAGGATTTATTGATGATTTGTAAAAATGAACGAAAGATTGATCAATAACAAAAGTAAACAATCCTTAAAACTAAAAGTGGTGTTATCAGGGGCTGGTGGAGAAATAATTCACCAAATAGAAGACACATCACAGCACTTTAAAGGTAAATGCACTGTGATGTGTTTAAAATACATCAATCTTCCTTTGAATTGAGCTCCTTTTTTTAGAACAACATATTTCACCTTTGATATGAGTCATCGCTTCCTGGGACTTGGGAATTTCCTATACAAGACAAGAACTTTATTTGGAAAAAAAGGGACAAGTTTTGCAGACTTGATAAGAAATTTCTTAACATTTCTGTTGCAGTCCCACTTTGTGATTTACATAGATGTTCTCATAATAGAAGTATTGCAGAGTACAACTGCTTCTAAACTGGTAGAAGTTTTGATTCTAATTGTGAATTCATCCCTTTAACTCAGCAGATAATTGCTGTGCGGTTAGAAAAGTGTACTCATCATACTTCAACACTTGATTTACAGTAACGCTGCAACAATTAAGAGTACTCATATGCAAATCAAGGAAGAAATACGCTCACACACACACACATACATACATACATACATACACACACACACACGCACGCACACACACACACGCACACACACACACACTTTAGTTGCTTAACTACCAAGTCTCGGTTGCTGTGTTTTATCAGACTACCTGCTGTTTAGACTGTTGTCCAGGGCTCACATTACTCTCCATCGCTATCTCAAGACCTGTCAATCATCTCCCCCGCAGTGACACGTCTTTGCTGTGTGTGTGTGTGTGTGTGTGTGTGTGTGTGTTGAGGTGTAGGTGGGGTTTGAGTCCCATTACAGTATTCTGATGACAATCTGTCAAGTTAACTCAGCCATATGACCGTGTGTGTGGGTGTGTGCACATGTGCGTGGGATTCAAAAAGCATTACTCTCAGACAACACAGCAGACAGCATGGGAAGAGCGCACAACAGCTGGAGGTGAATAGAAGGAGCAGACAAAGATTTAAAATGTATTATTAAATACCATTACACGTTCCTCCCGTATGCTTAAAGTTTCAATAATCAACCCTTATTTCTGTCTCTTTCAGTTGATTATTTTAATAGTCTTAATTAAGACTATAAGCTGGCAATTAGGAAATTGCTTTTAGTCAGACATCGCTGTCATCGCGCGCCAGACTCGGCCTGTTGTTGTTGTGCGCCTTTGTATGTGTGTTTATCATGATAATGGGATTTCAATGACAATATTTGTAGGTTTTACTGTTTTTAAAAGCACATATTATTTAGCTAAATATCTCTGTATCACTCTTTTTTGGAGAAAAACTTGCATATTCAACAGATCTGTTTCTTGTCTAGTTTAGTCTTAGTTTAATTTTAACATTGCCCACAAGATCCAGGTGTGTTACGATGTGTTATGCTAGTAGCAGCTAATGTAGCCTCAAACCTCTAGTCTCAAGCAGAGATGAAGAGCAGGCTACAGACTTCCAAAAGTTATAAATTGCTTCAAGTGATGTTACTTAAAGGCATTTTTTTCAGATTGCAGCTCCCTGGAGCCACAGAAGGCTTTATACAACTGTTTTTTTTAAATACGCAACTCCCCAAGACCTGTAAAGAAACCGGTGGAGTTCCTCTACGCAAATTGCAAAGTCACGATCCAAGGTTTCAGGTCTGTCACAACATTTGCACAAATCCCTTTCAAAACGAATTAAGTCGTATGGCTGTGAAGTCTCAAGTAAGTGTGAGTGTCAAAACAGTCAGGTCCAAATCCAGTTTAAAATTCTCATTTGTGTGACTTCAGTCTGAATATACATAGTCTACAACCACGACGTTTCACTTCCAGGATTGCTCCGGTGCCGCCAGAAATTCCACTGGATGTCTGTTACCTTCTGCTTTCTTTGTGTTGGAATTTTAAACTCTGGTTGATTTCTGAGGACTATGGTTAACTGCTCCTCAGATCTCTGCAGGGTAAATCCAGACAGCTAGCTAGACTATCTGTCCTATCTGAGTTTTCTGTTGCACGACTACTCCCATCCCGGAATGCTGTGTGGACTAGCCAGACCCTCCTCCGCAGCGCTGTGGAGGAAGGTCTGGCAAAGCGAGACTAGCATAGACCTTAACGTAAAACTAAAGACCACACACCTGACATAACAACTTTTTAGATCAACATACACATATGTTTGGTATTGACAGGCAGAAAGGAGGCCAACACACTGAACAACTGGTATACAGTGATAAGTGTTATGATGCTGATGGTGCATCAAAAAGTGTTTGTTTCTGTGCTTTTTAAGTGCGGAAATGAAGCATAAATTAATTATCAGAACACACCCCAGTACTTAATTGCTTAGCCTGTTTTTTTTTGTTCTTGTTTCCTGATTGCAGTCGATTAAATCACACGTTTCAAATAATGGCAAGAAGAACGGGCAGAGACTTGACCAGAAGGCCAGTGATTATAATAAAGATATCACTCACTGTATTATGTTATATCCCAACTGTCAACACCAACGGGTCCAGATTGTAATAGTCAAACATGGTCATGCTGCCAAATCATAATCAGCGCGATAATTGCAATGTGTGTCCATGCCTTAAGTGTGACTCAGGTCTGCAGTTTCAAGTCTACAGTTCTGTACACATTACACTTGATCTCACGTATTGCATGAAGTGCAGTCATATACACCTGCGCAGCACTGCTACCAACAGTAAAATAGAGGCTGGGATAAAGTTTTCCAACACTGAAACTGAGCAAATCCTCCCCCAATTCTACCTTAACTTCTTTTGTTATTGATGCAGTTCTTCAGAAATCTCTGCTCTAATTCCAGCAGTGTTGAATAGTTCATTTGAACAGACAGAGCTGTCTTCCCGGCTTTCCTGTTATCTTCTGCCATGCTCTATGGTCGGCCTCAAGCGTCGCACTATTCTCTCTATTCCTACAGCAGCAGATGGCCCCACAATGAGCACTTTGTGTGTGGTTTGACAAAATCTGACACTGAAGTTGTGGCTTATTATCTTAAAGCATCAGGTTTGAGAATAAGGTGCAGTATGATAACGTATGCCGACTTGTCTCTGCTGCAATAAAAAAATTGGCCACAAAACAGCTACAAGTGCATCTTTTGTTTAGCTGAATCAAAAAAAAACTTCACTTCCCTGTTGACTAAATATTATTGCTTTACATCGTGCATGTTGTGTATGGAGTGACCTATCTCAGAGGGGAGTGTGCGGTGTGTTAATAGTGAAATAGAGCACAGAGGTCATTTTAAAAGACTCTTTAATCCTATCATCCTACAGGCAGCTGTCCAAAAAGTGGATGCAGGCGAACACTCTCTGTTCCCAGTTGCTCACTCACTCTCTTTTCCTCCCTCTCACACACCTTTGTCTTTTCCTTCCTCAAACAACCCACTCTTTTCCTCCTCGGCATTCTCAAATAAGTCTTAAAACCCTTTCGACTAACATCCTGTTTTTTTTTGTTCTGTTTGTTTTTAACAAACTTGCTATGACAGTCCTGTCTATAAACATTGTTTTTTAGTCACGACTGCGCCAGCCTTATAATCACATTATCGCCCAAACAAAGCCATCCATTAAGCCTTTGTTATCAGCTGCCTGGAAGATATCAGATACATGCCATTTTCACTTACAAGGGCATTAAGTCACATTTCCAACCTTATGCAAACACGGCTTTTCATCAAACAATGTTAGAAGACGCTCCTCCTTGAGGCAGGAAGCCCTCACATAATCTAGAAACAACAAATCAAATGTTGGGAGATACAACACGAAGGGATTTTCAATTCAAGCGGTACGCAAACACCCGGGCTGCAGTGAATCCACTCAAATATGATTTTGCACAACGTGGGCCTCCAATAACCTGGGGCTGTTTGGAACCACAGTATAAAATGAAAGCTCTGTTTGTTCCTGTGAGGTCCTCTCAATGGAATTGTGAGCAGAGTGCAATTGATGGGGGAATAGATTTTCCCACACATGAATGTAATGAGGACTTTCGCTCCCTGAACAGGCAAATGCCAAGAATAGCGTCTGTCGGTGAAAGGCAAGAAGTAGCATCATACAGCAAATACAGCCCTTTACCATGTTGATTTTAGCTGTTAAGTAACTGTTTTCTTTTCTAATGTTTTCATAATCTACTTCCAGATCATGAAAACATTGCCAGACAAACACTCAAAGCACCAAGGTAATCATAATTTTAAAAAGTGAAATTAAAACACGGTATGAGCTGTCGGAAGCATTTTTTTTCCTGCTTTTGAAAAACATCTGTTATGGGGCCCTCAAGGTTTAGAAATGGCTCTCTGGCTAAATAAACAGTCAGCATGTACCACCATGCACAATAGCCTCAACCTTGTCATGTGAAGCACCATTTTTCATTTTTCATTTGTTTGAAAAATGTCCAACACCTTTTGCAAAGGAAACATATAACCTATTTCTTTAGAGAGAAAGCACAGAGATCGCTATTTATCTTTTAAATGGCACCTAACAGTAAGACAAGGTTCTGTTTATTTCTGCGGGGAAAAAATATTCATCTTTTATGTTCTGCTAGTTTGATGGAGAAAGGAGGGTGTTGAACAAATGGCCATTCGAGTGAGGCACAGCCAGAGCCAACATTGGATCAAACTCTACAACATTTTTCCGCCCACTGCCCGTCATAATGACAGGCTATAATCAGTAAGCACCACTGGATATCAAATACTTCAGCTGTGAAAATATTTAACAAGATGGCTGTAATGACTACTGTCATTTACAATGGTTTAATGACCAAAAAGCCGAGCAGATCAATGGCAGAGCAAAGAGTGCTGTGTTTTCCTGCTTTTTTTTTCTCATGCCGTTTACTTTTTTTAACTAAGACAGAATACATATCAACTGATTTCAAAATGAAGTTCTCTGAAAGGAATGAAAATCTCCTCAATAAACCACAAAACCATTGTTAAGATCATTTAAAAAAAAACTAAAAAAAAACGATCTGGACAACTTCACTCCATAAATTCATATAAGGAATCAAAGCAACTTGAGAATGTAAAATAGGAGTCCACGTTGGAGACCTCCACTCGAACAAAACTAAAACATGCTCATAACTTCTTCCCTGAGGCATGATGTAAAAAAAAAAAAAAGGTCAATAGAATGAGGGGACAGTGAGTCAACGGCATGTTTTCATTACAAGCACTATTTGTGGTTAAATTACAGTGTGTCGTACACAGTGTGGGCCAGGCACATCCTGCGGCAATTTAGAACATCTGTGTGAAATAACTCTTTGTTTTTCCACTTTTTCTATGAATGATCAAAAAGGACAATTTCAAATTATAGAAGTAAAATATATATATATATATATATATATATATATATATATATATATATATATATATATATATATTGGGCAGTCACTCTTCCTCTCTCCCTCCTCAATGTTGCTGGATTTGCTTGGTTGAGTACTTTTCAGAGTTCATTCCTACACCTACACACATCCATACACTACACACATTACTGACAAACTGATAGCACGTTTACCTTTGTTTATTTAAATAAATTTGATTTAATCGAGCAAATGTGTGTTCTCCACATTTTTTCATACCTTTGAGCCAGGTCATGACATGTGGGCTCGTTAAATCAGCCTTTGAAAGCAATTCTTTAGTTAGTTTAGAAGGAGGAGACTCCAGTTTGTTTGGATTTCTATATATTTTTGGGCCATTTGTTCTTGGGAGGATTTGTTTGCTTCAATTTGAGCATCTAGTTTGCTACATTTGATCATTTGTTATGTCTAATATTGACAGATTGGTTATTCAGGGTCCCTCTAATGAGTTGCTGGAGCAATGTAATAAAGAACAGCTGAAGAAGATTGCTCAGCACTACTCTATTGTTGTTTACCCCAAGCGCACAAAGGAAACCCTGAAGTGTATCATAATGGAGGAAGGAGTACTGGGGGACGAGGGAGGTGAGAGTGGTGCACGTACTTCTACCGCTGCTTTAACATTTGAACAACTAAAAGTATTATTGGTTTTGAAAATGGAACATAAACAAGAGTTGGAGGAAATCAAATTCAGAAGGGAACTGAAATTGTATTAGGAAGTTCAAAAATTGACATGGCTGAAAGAGGGCAACATTTCTGCATCAGAATTTAGAAACGCCTTGTTTATGTTTTGATGTTGCAAGCAATTTGAGGTTGTTGCCAAAGATTAATGAAAGTGATGTAGAGATTGTCTTCAGTTTGTTTGAGCGGTTTGCAGATTCAAGAGACTGGCATGATGAGGAGCGAACTTTGTTGTTACAGTGCATTTTTACTGGTAAAGCACAGCAGGCTTACTCAGCGTTGTTTTCTGAAGCCTGTAAAGAGTACAAAACTGTAAAATCAGCTGTCTTAAAGGCATATGAGCTAGTTCCCAAGGCATATCGCCAACGCTTCAGGGGCTGCGAAAAGACTGGTGTACAAACACATGTTGAGTTTGCCAGGGATTTAAAATTAAATTGTAATTGTTGCTCTTGGTGCTCTTCTTCGGGTGTTATAACATTTGAGACTTTGTTTGATTTAGTGGTTCTAGAGCAGTTTAAACAGTCTGTGCCCAATTAAGTTGCGACCTATGTTAATGAACACAAGGTCAAGTGTCCAAGTGAGGCTGCAGTGCTGGCCGTTGACACACAGGTGTATCTTTGCTGAGCGGTACAACAATGAACACTTTCCCATGACAGAGTTTATGTCCCCTAAGTTGGAAAAGCATTCTACAGAAAAAAGTGACCCAACTGTAATTATTGCCATCAAATATATATATATATATATATATATATATATATATATATATATATATATATATATATATATGTGTGTGTGTGTGTGTGAGTATGTATATGTATATATATATATATATATATATAAATATATATTTTGTTGGGTCTTCCAATGAAATGGAGTTGAACTCAAAATGATCGCTGCTTTGAGTTATTTAATTTGACTGATTCTAACAAGAACATCCGAAGCAAGTTAATTTATTGGCATTTCCTACCAACCTGTGGCATTTGTGATGAATAGTATGTCTTTGCAAGATTTCGAAGCACGTCTGTCAGGCTGTACTTTGTAATCTGTAACTTTGTGTGACTGCCAGAATGACATGTTCCCCTCCAGAGTTATAGGCCTGGCTACTGACTGCAGTGTTGAATCTCAACTCTCGCCCTGTCTTTTGGAGGATACAATAAGCTTGATGAGATGTGAGAACTCCCAAGCGTAATCTTCCTTGAGGATTTTAGCAGCCGTTTTCATTGGAGACCACCACAAAACAGAGCATTCAGGCCCGAAACATCTGCTCGCTTATTGTCGGATGCCAGAGCTGTAATGGTCACCTACCTGAGCCGTGTGTGTGTGTGTGTGTGTGTGTGTGTGTGTGTGTGTGTGTGTGTGTGTGTGTATGTCCATGATTGGAACACTCACCACAGCAGATCCTCTTTGTTGGCACTGCAAGTATGCAAATTGAAATGAGTCTCCTTTTGTTGAATCTCACACTTTGAATGTGTTTAAAGGAAAACGATGGTAGAAAATGAGATGCTTTGCAGGAAGGGGGGAGGGTCTGATTAAAACATTTCATTAGAATTTCTTCAACAGGATCCACTTTGTAACTTGTCTGCGAGCCAACCCCAAAACCATCCTCAAAGTAGGGAAACAGGAACTGATAAACTTTACATCTGCCCCTCCGTGCTGACTAATGAGGTTTTTGGTCCTAATTAACCCAGTTATCTTCCCTCCTACAACTGTCAACAATACTTCTCATACTAGCGCCAAGGGTGAAACACAGCCCTTGTGAAATTATAATATATGACTGCCAGTTGCACTCATCCGGCTGTCTTACAAAAAAGTACAAAGCATGAGCTCCCGTGATGTCCTAGGAAGAAGACATCAAAGACAAAACAATGTCTTACACAAGTGCTTACACGCGCAATCATGAACACGATCTACAAGCATGCATGAGCGTCAGACATGAAGCCTCAAAGCAATAGTACATGAACAACAGTGCTAGGTTGCTGTGGGGAAGGTCAATGCAAAGTGTGTATAGTATACAGTGTATAGGTGTTGTTCTGTGGACTGCTGGACTTACTTTTGAGCCTCCCGGAGAAGCTGCGGATCAAATTTATTGATGGGAGGTTCTCAAAAAATCCATTCCTTCAGCCTCCCAAGACATATTTCCTAACTATAGTCTTCAAATCTAAATTGAGATTTAGTAAGTGGACACTATGAACCATAATTTCATGCAAATTAACTTTTCATATACAGTGGGGCAAAAAAGTATTTAGTCAGCCACCAATTGTGCAAGTTCTCCCACTTAAAAAGATGAGAGAGGCCTGTAATTTTCATCATAGGTACAATTTAACTATAAGAGACAAAATGAGAAAATAAAATCCAGAAAGTCACACTGTAGGATTTTTAATGAATTTATTTGCAAATTATGGTGGAAAATAAGTATTTGGTCAATAACAAAAGTTCATCTCAATACTTTGTTATATACCCTTTGTTGGCAATGACAGAGGTCAAACGTTTTCTGTAAGCCTTCACAAGGTTTTCACACACTGTTGCTGGTATTTTGGCCCATTCTTTCATGCAGATCTACTCTAGAGCAGTGATGTTTTGGGGCTGTCGCTGGGCAACACGGACTTTCAACTCCCTCCAAAGATTTTCTATGGGGTTGAGATCTGGAGACTGGCTAGGCCACTCCAGGACCTTGAAATGCTTCTTACGAAGTCACTCCTTCGTTGCCCGGGCGGTGTGTTTGGGATCATTGTCATGCTGAAAGACCCAGTCACGTTTCATCTTCAATGCCCTTGCTGATGGAAGGAGGTTTTCACTCAAAATCTCACGATACATGGCCCCATTCATTCTTTACTTTACACGGATCAGTCGTCCTGGTCCCTTTGCAGAAAAACAGCCCCAAAGCATGATGTTTCCACCCCCATGCTTCACAGTAGGTATGGTGTTCTTTGGATGCAACTCAGCATTCTTTCCCCTCCAAACACGACGAGTTGAGTTTTTACCAAAAAGTTCTATTTTGGTTTCATCTGACCATATGACATTCTCCCAATCCTCTTCTGGATCATCCAAATGCTCTCTAGCAAACTCCAGACGGGCCTGGACATGTACTGGCTTAAGCAAGGGGACACGTCTGGCACTGCAGGATTTGAGTCCCTGGCGGCGTAGTGTGTTACTGATGGTAGCCTTTGTTACTTTGGTCCCAGCTCTCTGCAGGTCATTCACTAGGATATTTGCTCACCGTTCTTGTGATCATTTTGACCCCACGGGGTGAAATCTTGCGTGGAGCCCCTGATTGAGGGAGATTATTAGTGGTCTTGTATGTCTTCCATTTTCTTATAATTTCTCCCACAGTTGATTTCTTCACAGCAAGCTGCTTACCTATTGCAGATTCAGTCTTCCCAGCCTGGTGCAGGTCTACAATTTTGTTTCTGGTGTCCTTTGACAGCTCTTTGGTCTTGGCCATAGTGGAGTTTGGAGTGTGGCTGTTTGAGGTTGTGGACAGGTGTCTTTTATACTGATAACAAGTTCAAACAGGTGCCATTAATACAGGTAACAAGTGGAGGACAGAGGAGCCTCTTAAAGAAGAAGTTACAGGTCTGTGAGAGCCAGAAATCTTGCTTGTTTGTAGGTGACCAAATACTTATTTTCCCGAGGAATTTGCAAATAAATGCATTAAAAATCCTACAATGTGATTTTCTGGATTTTTTTTCTCATTTTGTCTCTCATAGTTGAAGTGTATCTATGATGAAAATTACAGGCCTCTCTCATCTTTTTAAGTGGGAGAACTTGCACAATTGGTGGCTGACTAAATACTTTTTTGACCCACTGTATATATAATTCCTGCTTTTATTGCTGTAAATTCTGACTTCAACTATGATGATTTGCATTTTGTCTGCAATATTCTTTATCTCTTATAATCCTCTTTGTATGTAAATAAGTTTAGTGAAGCCACACAACACATGAACTTATTTACATTTGTTATTTACATGGGCTGCTGCTTTAATTATGTAGAATATTGCACATGGAGACACTGTATATGTGGACATATTTAATAGGAAGACAAACACAAACTATAGCTTTCTTAAACTTTCATTTCCTCATTGTTTGGGGTCTCTTAAACCCCACTGCTGTATGATGAAAAAATAATTATAATAATTGCAAATCAACTTTACTTTGACATTTAAATATTGTCTACTTTTCTTTAGACCTTGGTAAAACCCAATATGTAACAATCTAAGGAATTTTGAACTGCTCTCTTTGCCACAATCTGGTCTTGCACATCCTTATAGAGATTGTCCTCCAAGAAGAATGACGGCATCAGTCTTTTCAGCAAGTGCCCCAAAACATTATGACAGGAACAAAGGAGGAAGTGAGATTGACATTGTTATACCCTAACCCTAACCCTAGGGAGGTGCTCAACCTTAATTATGTAGTTATTTTAGCCTAAACCATGATCTTCCACTAAACCTAACCAAGTCATTTTTGTGCCTTAACCCAGGGGTGTCAAATTAATTTTCGCTAAGGGCCACACTGGAAAAAGAGAATCATATCAAGGGCCAGACATGTAAAGTTTATGGACATGCTTATTGTATTGTCAAGCAAAATAATGATAGCATTTTTTCTTAAAGTCATCAAATCTGCCAAATTCTGCTTTGAATGTCATGTACTTACAGTAATTTTTCCCGTGTTTTTGGTTTGGCGCACAACTAGGTGGGCCAAAATCTATTGTTAACCTAAGTGTTAATCTAAATCTGCAAGGGGCCAGATTGGCCCACGGGCCTTGACTTTGACACATGTGCCTTAACCTAACCTAACCCACATCATGGGTTATCATGTCACATCATTAAACAGATTTATTTTTCAACACTGATTTGTAACGCTTTTGGAAAGATAGAAACAGATAGAGCTGATCAGAAAAAGAAAAGAAAAACATCTGAAATACAGAAATTACCATAAAGTTATTACACTGATTCAAATGTGTCTAGTGTTATATCAGCAGTTATATATCCCCTTTGTTTGCCAAATGTCATCCACAGAAAAAAGATGTACTGTATGTTATCCTACATACATTACTGACATGTCTTACGCTTTAGGAGACCATGTTAGAACTCTTGCGAACAAATTGTTAAAAAAAACTTGCATACAAAATAGACTAGTTGGGGAGTTTAGAGATTTGGAAGAGAGTGCTGCATAAACACTGTCAACATCAATCACGGTTATAGAGCATTTGAAAATCTATTGTATCTAACCTTGTTTTACAGCAAGAGTCTCTGAGAGCCCAAACAGAAGCCATTTTCTGTAGCTGGCTTCTGAAACATGTCATCATTCATCCAAATCATGTTACTAAGCAATTATCATAAAATTAGTGCTGATCAACAAACAGCTGATCAACAGGGCAGCGTTAGTGCCCAATATGCATTGTGGGATGGTTTATTTTAGGGGTGTGCAAAAAAATTGATTCAAATTCAAATCGAGATTCAAGCTCTACAGATTCAAAATCGATTCATAGAATTCCAAAAATCGATTCATTTTTCTTTTTCTCGTTTTGACACTATTGTCCTGAAATGACATTACTTTGCCATTCCCATAGATGGCGCTGCGTCAAATTCACACTGATGCCTGGGCTCTCTTGTCATAATCAGAAGAAGAACGAGTGCAGCGGAGGTAGTTTATTCGGCGCAAACAATGGCAAACCTCACGGAAAGAATTATTCAACCTGCTCCATCCCATGGATGTATTAAGAGAACGCTCCATCATCATTGAAGGCGAGAGTTTGGACACATTTCGGCTTTTATAACCTCAAGGGGAAGACGGAACTTGATAGGAATCATGCTATATGCAGGCTTTGCAAAGCGAAAGTTAAGTATTTTGGAAACAACACAAACTTGAGAACTCACATGGTGCAGCATCACCCAGAGATTAACATTAAAGACGTGAACAAACAACAACCTAACGTACCGTGCCAGTCAACCAACGCACTCTCTTTCAATGCTCTAAACTCCCACTGTTGCGTCAGAGAGAGTGTTCTCAACTGCCGGAGACATCGTAACTGCACAGCGGAGCATGCCCACTCCAAAACACATAGATCAGCTTCTGTTTCTGCAAAAGAATGTACAGATTCCAGCCAGTGGTGGACTGAACTGGTTACACACACACACACACACACACACACACACACACACACACACACACACACACCTAAATGTGTATCCATTATGTGATTCTGACACATCACAAAAGTTCTGTTGAATGGACTGTAGTTGCCACAGTTCTACAAAGAACGGGCCTAATTTTAGGAAGTCAAGTTCACATTTCAACAGTCAACCTGGTAGCTGAAGTACTCCTTATACCACATTTAGCAGTATTTTTTGTTTGATCTGAGTACAGGACTTTAAAGCTAAATGTAAAATCTCTTTTTATTTAACAGTTTTATACTTGAATTAAATGTATTTGAAAGCTGGCCAAAGCTTGGCACTTTTGCAGTTTTTAGTTGCAAAAGTTTTTATTTTTGTATGAAGACATATAAAGTAATATCAAACTACATTTAATTTGTTGTTTCTTTTCTTTTAAATTGTATGTCTACTGCAATCACATGGGAAAAGTATCTACATTTACATACTGTGAATCGTTTTTTGAATCGAGAATCGTTTTTGAATCAAAAATCGATATTGAATCGAATCGTGAGCATAAAAATCGGAATCGAATCGTGACATTTTCTGAATGGTACACCCCTAGTTTATTTCCGTGGGTAGTTTTATTTAAGGAGTATTAATGTACGTCACATCAAAAACTATGCCTTTGTAAAATCCCACTTAATCTTTCTACTGCTATTTACAAAGTAAAACAGTAGATAACAGATTATAGAAATGAGCCCAGTCACCTCACACACTGTAATCAAAAATTCACATCATTATGCATAGATGACAACAAATATGATCCAAAAAGGTTGCCTCTCATCTGTTTAAAATCAATTCTAAACAAACCTTGACTTTTGAGTGTTGACAATTAATACAACAATGGAAGTACAGACAGAAAGTGTGTGTGTGTGTGTGTGTGTGTGTGTGTGTGTGTGTGTGTGTGTCAGACTATACAATACACTGGATGTGTGTGAACATTCTTTTTGGCAGCAACAGGAGATTAATTATTCAGGCAGATTCAATCAATTACTCAGCTGGGGGTCTCTATGTGTGTAAATATGTAACTTTTAACAAGTTAAAATTAAGTGTTCATTTTTTTTTTAATATGCAAAGATGTTGTAGCAAATAATCTCAAGCTATAGTACATAAAAAACTTAAGTTGAAATCAAAAAGGGGAAAAGTCACCTTACTAATAGCTAACCCGACTTTAAACTTCTCACTTGCATGTTTTTATATGGCTGCAGATCAGCGAGTGGCCAAGAACATACAGAGAGCCTGGTGTCTATAAATCACACAAAGAGACCTCTTCTGCTAGTGGCCTTGTACAAACAGGGACAGAGGTTGCTGATAAATGAAAGGGATGGTTTCCTTTCACACTTTTTGTTCTTTTGCTAGTGTCTTCTACTGCTACACTGGCCTCCTGAATACGCATAAATGGAGATAATTAGACAATTGTGTTCTCTCACTTTCTCTCGCTGAAAAAGAGGCAATGTAGAAAGAATTAAATGCATTCAAACTGTAATTTTCATGTTGTCTTCTATAAAGCTCAACCTTTCGCACTTGGCATGTAATACAGTAGGAAGCATATAATTATTAAGCATCCCCTGAAAGGGAACCAGGTGTTTTTGAGTGTTCTTGCGACTTAATACCACTTGATCCTCAACTTGTCAACTTGTCTCATGTCAAAAACACAACCTCACAACTTCCTTTTGAAGGCAGCTTTAACTATGATCTCTCATAGCAATAATTTGATTAATTTTAGGGATGAGTTATTTGACGTACATTTACACGGTGAGTCATTTCTGTCATGCCAAGTGTATGGTTCAGTCCATGGTCTGGCTATGCCTGTTTTAGTGAGAAGAAGTCTGCACTTGATGTGTAAAACATAATGAAATTGAGCACATTACTTTTTCTGACTGACTGCAAATTTAAGAGCAGAATCGTGTCTAGTGTGTGTGTGTGTGTGTGTGTGTGTGTGTGTGTGTGTGTGTGTGTGTGTGTGTGTGCTTTTACAGAATATGTTGAGACTCAACATTCAATTACCAGTTGCCTCAGGGAGGGCTTTTGGTTTAAGGCCCCAGTCGCACTTAATCTGAGATATTCTATTTTAACACCCTTGTCAGTTTCAAACCCCTCAATGAGACTTTTTTTTCATCACTTTTTATGATTTTACCCTCTTTAGCTTGATTCTCATCTTCTCCTACTTTTCCATTTTCTCCCTCCAACTGCTCTTCTCCATCTGTTTAGATTGAAGTCAAACTTGTCGGTTTGCTCATTATCATAAAATAATGGGCTGTGGATATTGAGCAGATCCTGGCAAAACTTGACCCCGAAATACCACCAAAACCTGCATCGTCAATCTTTTTTTTTCCCTTTTTATGCTTATTTCTTTTTCTTTCTTCCTTCCTTTCTTTCTACACCTTATAGTCTTATTTCAGACTTTGTTTTTACCTGCCTTTTCCAACTCCCTCTTCCCAGTAAAAATCTGTTATGTTCAAATATACTGCAGCGGTATTTCACAAAGGAAGGGCCCTCATTCATTAGGTTGAACAATTGTTAGCTTTTCACCATCCCACCAAAGCCAAGCAACGGAGAACCATTTTGCATAAAACTGAAACTGCATTTACTCCACAGAGTCTTTTCATTCCCTTGTGTGATTTGTTTACAGTGGTGGGAGGAGGGGTGGAAGATTTCATTTGGTTCCATCCCTCCTCTCCCATTCTCTCCCCAGCCATCACACCTACGAATGATGCCTCATCCAGTCCTATCAGGCACCCAACACTAAACTATAAGAACAAGGAGTGCTCTCAGGCATGTAATTCCTCCTGTTGGCATTAGACTGGAAGCCTATAGATGGCTCCTTGCTCAGTCACAGTTGCTGTGTGTTTTTCCAAGCTCAATTTGTCTCCTCTGATGTATATGCCCATCACAGGCAGCTGGTATTATCATCAACACACAAATCCACGCACTCAAAAACAAGTACATAATACATCTAGCCTGGCTGCACATCATAACAATTAGAAAATGTAGAAATGTGTCACTACTTTCTTTTTGTGGGGCAGGTGAGCGAGACAAGGAGAGAAATCTCTCCTATTATAGGAGGAGACAGTATGCCTTTTAGGCCTGGACACGGTCGGGTTCACCAGTCTCCCAGGATAGATGAGGACACCGCTGAACAGTGGCCCTGTTGTGGCCCTATAAAAACTCTGAGGCTTTGGCACTTCTGCCTAACACTGGCAAGTGGCAATGAGAATTACAGCAGTGATTCACTGTTTTTTTCCTCCATAAAGCTCAGCTACAAACCTAACTTTCTGCCACTGGAGAGGGTTATTCACTCTAAGATAGTGGTTTAATACAAAGTTAATTTCAAAATACTGCAAATAACACCTATGTCAGCCTACCCTTGGGCCAGTATGATTGCATTTAAAATGGTATTTGTTTTCTTCAAGGGCATTTGGCTCATTATCAGAGGCACCACTGACGATCCCATAAGGCTGCCCTGACTCATGTGGCTTTGTTGAGGGTGACGCTTGAGGGTGAAATGTATAATTATGAAATCAGTGGGACTTTTTCTTCTATTTTTTTCCAGGCTGAGAGCGAGCTGGGTTTTCTGCCTCGCTGGTGCTTGGCAAACGCTGCTCCGCGCACACATCAGTGTGAGAGATCTGATCCTCTACAGGCTAGAGTGCCAATACACACCAAGGAATATAGATTAGAGATGTTTGATAAGATAACATAGATTTTTATTATCCCGAAGGAAATTTGTCTTGTTTGTTGGAAAGGCAGATAAAGGGTGGCAGTGTTGGTAAGGGAAAGGTGGGATGGAGGAGGGTAGTGAGAAAGGGAGGAGATGAGTCTGAGTGCTCATGTATATACAGACAAGCATGAAAGCATGAATATTGTTTTGTGAGTAAGTGAGTGAGTGTGTGTGTGTGTGTGTGTGTGTGTGTGTGTGTGTGTGTGTGTGTGTGTGTGTGTGTGTGTGTGTGTGTGTATACATGTGCACGTCTGTAGTCCTGTTTGTGCAGATGAGTGTGTGTATTTGTGTCTCTGTGGAAATTTCTGTTTGCATTGTGGTCAAGCCTCGGAAAGCATTGCACACATGTCACAACACAGCATATTTTAGAGAGAGAGAGAGAGAGAGAGAGAGAGAGAGAGAGAGAGAGAGCTATACACTGTCAGTGTTATTATTTTCCCGTAATAAAATAGCAGTAAATAGCCACAGGTTTGTTGTTAAGATGTTTAGGAATTCTACTTTGTATTCACACATCCAAATTCAAGCATCATTCAAGAACTCACCGCGGTTTGGAACAGCAGATAAAGTTTAACTCAGTATTTCCCATTCTCTTGCTGAATCTCGGTGGCTCTCAGCTGCTGTAAACTGTAAACTCATTTCACAGGGTTTGTCAGGGTTCAATAGCAACTCCGCGGAGAAAAAACAGCACTCCAAAAACACTAGTAGCCTACACACACTCAGGGATCCGAAAAGAGGTAAAAGTGATCGGCGAGGAAGCCTGCTCCGGACCAATCCGTCGACCGGTTCTACACCAGTGAGAAACTTTGACTTTCGCTGGAGGGGGGGTGAAAAGTCGGTTTATCCCAGTTCCTAGAAACAGAGGCTTTGACCTTTCTGGGGATAATGACTTTACACAATGAAATCATCCAGCAGGAGATGTAGTCAAGAGGAGAGACGAGTAGAGGAGGAGGAGAGAGAGAGAGAGAGAGAGAGAGAGAGAGAGAGAGAGAGAGAGAGAGAGGGGGGAGGAGCAGAGAGACTCAAGGAGCAGGGGATGTCGATTAGAAGATTAAAAAGACGCGTTTGCGCATTTGTCTCAGCCAGAATCCGACGAGGTCCTGCGTCGGACAGATGCGACGGAATGCGGCTACCGGGACGCGGACAGTCGCCCCACGAAGATGGTTAAATATCCCGTTAAGAATTCCACCCCGGCGCCGTTTTTTTTTTTTAGTCTAACTTGACCCGCCTACTCCGCATCTCCGTGTGGTGGAGCGGAGCGGAGGAGCCAGATCCTGTAATAATAAAAAAAGTAGGCGCCAAGCTGCAGAAAACAGGCATGGGCGCCTGAGCTCCCCCCTGCGCCCCTCTCTCACTTAGTCACATGTTTAAGACACAAATAACCCTCTGTAATAGCTGCCAAAAGAGTGAAGACTAAGGTAGGCGACGTGGCGAGAATGATAACACGCGTGTTGCTCTCTCCTAACTTTGAATGAAAAGCACTGGTGTGCACTAAACGGAATGACACTCTTGTCATTTACTTTATGCTCTAATATAGTTCTTTTAATGTCGCAGTTATCTATAAAGGGGCCAATGGAGTAATTGAATATCCCCATAACTGCTTGGCTGGTCCAGTCCCCCCCCAAAAAAAAGCACCACCAGAGAGGACGTCAACTTTTAAGTCCGTATCTGTCTGAGCTGTCACATTAGTAAGAAGAGGAGAGCGAAGGTGTTGAGCATAAAGCTTAATCCCCTTTGGTTTTAGTCTTGTGGAGCATGCCTATGTGTGGCACTGTAAAGGGCAGCTCTGCTAAAGTCACCATGCAGCAGATACATTAGCCACTGAGTGACTGAAGTAGATCCTGGCATTTTTTTATAATGACTATGACAGGACACATTATAGTAACAGGGATCAGTGCTGATACAGTGAATGCTAAGGCACCTGATTTCATATTGGACTGCATTGATTCTAATCAACGCCAGAGCATGTAGGATTTGAACTGGTGAGGAAGGCAGATTATTTTGTCTTTTGTCTGAATCATACAAGTTAAATCCCTCAATGGTGTGTGCACTTTCCTGGGTAAGTATGTTTTAAGCCCATGATGGCAAGGGACAAAAGAGAATTCTAAATAGTATATGAACATTAAATATCAAATGTTGAAATGCAAAATGTTGTATATGTGGCAATTAGTGTTTCCATGTGACAGAAGCATGTCATGAATACTGATAGACACTGAGACATGTAACTAATGTGAAGGGTTAAGGTGCTGTATCATATACAGTACAATGTGGGTGGTGTCCATGGGCCATGTGTTAACTCATGACACCTCTGCTGGGGCTACAGAAAAGAAACTAAATCTACCCAGAAACAGCAGAAATTAATCTGTGAAAGCAATCAGGTCTTGGGATTCTTCAGGCACAGCAGCCTCAGTGTGGTGCTAATTAACCCAGTTCCCCATGTATTTCAGTGTCCATTTAGTATGCTGTGCTGTGCTGTAGCTGTCCATGGTTCTGAAGTTGATTTATGTTGCGTCCCAGCAGAGATTTGTGCCAGATTTGGTGTGTCATAGACTAGGTTCTATATTCCCAACTGTCAATTCTGATCATGACGTTGCCACAAAAAGTGACACGTGAGAAAAATGTGATTCATTTAACCATTTCCTTAAGTGTATGAATCCATCCATGTGCTATATATTCAAAACGGCATTGTTTCCATCCCAATCCATTTGTCATTTATATTAAACCTTTCCAGCTGTGTGGTTGTTGCTGTCCATGGTGCTGAATAACCAGCCTCAAACTGTTTGGAGCCCCCGGGATCATCACGTTTAACTTGAAAGGAGCCTTATCAAGAGTGTTTGCCTTACATAACAGCAGACATAACATATACATTATTATCCACTCTATGTGATTGTGTTTGGTTTGACAAAAACACTTCACCAGAACCAACATTTCACAGAATTTTTTTTTTCTTCGAAATGGCCCTTCGTAGGAAACAGTTTTCCTTTCTTCTTGGCCATGACCTGCTAAGTAATGTGATTCCATTAATTTCGCTATCAACCATTAATGACCTTCATTAGCATATTAATGAGTGATGTTCATGAAATGGATCTCCATCATATCTGGTGCAACTGAAACCCAGTGGATTTGCTGCTCCAGTGTCTGTGATGAGCAAGGCTGTGTAACTAATTTACACCTTAAGCACAGTCTCATTAGAGGACCTGGGAGTGTCTGGAGAGCAACGCATTCATTTTAGCTCTGTGACTGTCTGCACAGCGGCAAAAATGTTCCTCCAATAGGGAGAATGGTGTCACGTGTAACATTTGGCCTTTTTCACTGTCATTCTTCATTTTCTAATGCCAGTGTTCTGCTCAAAAAGGAGTTCACATCCATGTCAGAGATGAGTCATTTCTGAATCAGAGATATAACCTTTTTGGGGGGGCTGTTTGGTTTCGCTCGGATGCTTGTTTCTTTCTTTTTACAATAGCGGCTTTAACACACAACAGGATTTGCGTTTGTCACCCTATTCTGTGCTCCATCTTAGTAGTTCTTAATGTAGCAGAATGCCTAACAGTCAGGCTCCAGCGAACTGAACTGAAGGCAATTCCTCCACAGTCACACACAAGCTGAACCCCCCGGTAATTTGGCCTTACCCGTCTCCAATATCCCTCAGGCAGCCATAGAGCACAGTTGATTCAGATAACTCCATTCCACTGGGCCTGTGAAATGAATTTAGGTCTGTTCAACTAAGGGCCCATTCATTTTGGCTCCATTTCACCGTCTATCATTTCCCTAGAATACCATCAGACCAGCAGTTATCTATTCTATATTTAAAACAGCTAGGATTATTTGGTGCAGGGGATAAATATGCCTCATACTTCATACAGATTACCTCAAGCTATCTTGTGTTACCTTCTATCTATTGCTGCACTACAGATTCAGTATTAGAATATAAGACAGCACCAGCAGTATCATACCCTGTTTATTATGGTGTATGCTTATCACTGATTACCCAGGACAAAAGGTTCATCAACAGAAGGGACTTTTAAACTGCTTAGGGAGAATATTCAACATTTTGTCTCATCACAAAGAAAATTGTGCTCCTTCCCCTCTTGACTTTTTAAGAAGTCGAGTAGCAGTCATCATTATTTTCCCTTTGTTGAACACGGCAAAAATCTCAAGAACAACCCAATCTGACACACTTACTGGGTGCTGAAAAAGACCTAATGGTACTCAGGGTCAATGTTTTAATCTACCGGAACTTCTCATAATATCATAAACCGTTCCCAAATGCACCCTACTATTGTACTTATTATACCATAAATAACACTTTGTGTAATGGCCAATATGAGGCTTAATGATGACCCTGATGAGAAGAGGAATTAAGCTGATACCAGAGGCAGTGTTATAAAAAGTGAGATAACCTTGTTTTCGGCTGAAAGCAACAACAGCAATACTGTGATAGTAATCAGTGTTTTCATTCAAGATATTTATCATGGTATGGCAGCTTCAATGCTTAACAGTGTGGCTTGCTAATTCAGTGGGATTGCCGGATTGATAAAACAACTGTGGAAGGGGATGAGGAAGGTAAGCTGATTTGTCTACCTTTGAGTAAACACGGATCATATTCACAATCTCATACAGATAATGTGCTATTCTTATCGTTTATATGATGCCATAAAAACTGCAGGCTTAGAGTGCTTTAGTGAAGTTTTAAGTCATAACTGGAAATGCAATTTTATTTTCTTATTGCGCCTTGAGAAGTAAACTCAGGACAAAAAGATTTTGTTGGAACAAGTCCATGGACAAAAAAGAAATAGTTGAATATCAACTACAGTCAAAGTGCCCTTAGGTCAAGAACTACACTTACAACCACCCCTGTTAAGCTGTTCATTGGCCAACGAAACAGAACTGTGATAAACATTTGACAAATAATTCCCAATGCAACCACGCACTTGTTGGTGCTTTAATGTATTATTTCTGTATTCTTTTAACATGCCTAGAATAAATGATTCAAATATTAAAATAAAATAATGAATAATCATGATCTGTAGCACAGCCAGTATTGGTCTTTGTAGTTACACATTTTTATAGTGCAGACATTATCAGTAAAGAAAAAACACTGAGGAATTGAGAGACTGGATATGGTTTGACCAGTGTGCCTTTATACCTTGGGTATGCTGCCATCGAGGAAGCCTGTCATTGAAACCCAATGAACAGATAGCTTGGAGATTCATCAGAAATGATACGGTATAGGGCTGTGAATGAGAAGGCTATAGCTTCTCTATTACCCATCCATCATCGATGATGTATTGCAAATAAACTACTAGGCAGCAACAAGCTCTTGCTGAGAAGCTGACCTCCTTCATGAAAGCGAAAACTCCCCCATGGCCATCCCAGCATACACCTCCTTTTTTCAATACAACAGTCAGAGCTTGTCTCTGTACAAGGGAACTCATATCAACACTATTACTTGGTGGGGGTGGTGTGTCTGTGTACACTGGCAGAAAAGAACAAACATACCATTTGTCTCCAGACATGGGATGGAAAGCATTGACTTAACTTGAAAGCCAGAGAAAGGGCACCCACCCCATGCATCCGCCCTGACTAACTTCCTATGACTTGTATGCAGTACACACATGTTTGTGACCATTATCCATGCATACATTGTGTTTACCATCACAGCATGGGAAACAAATTACTATTGCATAAACACAATTTCTAGAAGATAGGGTTGAGGTGTGCACATGTCTCCTTTGATACACGTTTCTTTTAACTTGCTAGCAAGGAGATCCACCAGCCTTTAGTAATGCAGAAATGAATTCTATCCCTCCGGATCAAACCATCCTTTGTGCAAAAAATGCCCTGTCCAATTATTAGAAGTCATTTTGCAGCAAGAAAAGGATAATATCCCTCACTGGCTTCCCACCCTTGACTGCTGTTGTTGTACACATTTACTGTACTAGGGATTGGAGATGTTCATTACCATTAGCTGCTCATCAATGCTTTTATAGGCGCGACATGAGATGTTTACGTTTGTTTTGTTGTAAGACATATCATCAGGCCAATGGCAAATTGGATGGATCGAATGAGGTAACCAACAATGTGGTGTTGGGATCTACGTAGGTCCCCAAAAAGGCCTTGGGCCAGCGTTAGAAATAAAGGAATAAGAGCTCATGTTTCTGTTTTGTCAGTTGCTGAGTAGTTTCCCATTGCCAGACCTATCTCCACAGCGCTATGGAGTAACGTCTGGCCACACCGCAATTACTTGGATACATTCTGGGATAGGAGAAAAAAATGCTCTAGGTTGTTTGCATTTTTTAATCCAATTAATTGTCTCGGGCGGCGCTATGTGTTGGAAAATGTAATGATTTTCTTGTCTTTTTTTCCGTGTGTATTCTTCTTATCCAAAATTGTGCTTCAGCTCGAAGAGAGTAAACAAATGACACAAAGCTGAGTGGAAGTCATACAGATAAATTCTCAACCTGTGGTTTGCGGAAGGATTGAGCGTTGGAAGAAGGGACAAGTTAAGGCATGTGAAGTGACCCGGTCCACATTACCCCTGTCACTATCTGTATTCCGCAGCTTGGCCTGATAGATCCATGGGCTCTCCGTGGACAAAGATAATACAAGGCAGAGAGAAAAACTGTTTTCTGACAGCGTTGGGAAAAGAAGCGAGGAGTGGGGAAAAGCAGAGAAGGGGGGGAAAGTGCATGACTCAGCAAAAGGTATCGCACCATTAAAATTAAATTTACAGCTGGTTTCAGACAAATCTGTAAGCTCTGTGGCTGTAGGCAGAGGTGGTTGGGCATTTGGAGGACATTACAAATTGACACCCTACTTCTCGGGACTACTGAATCATTTATTACACCTACCTCTACTTAAGCTGTCGAAGCAGTGATGGGTTTGGCACTGTGTTTTCCACAGTTAATTTATCAGGGATGAGCTGGCTGGTGCACTGTCTGCCCCAAGTCATTAAAGATGTCAAAATCTCCAGCTTTCATTCTTATCAGTAAAGCTTAAGAAGAATATGCCATGAATGTGCTTGCTAAATCATGTTGTTAGGGGCACTGATTTGAATAATCAATATCATAATGTGCCGCTGCTGCTTAGATACTTATTGCTTTTCTGTAAAGTCGTAACAACGTCAACAGTTATGGTTAAGGTGTGGTTTCAATTTGTATAACAATGCGATTGGTACCACTTTTTCCCTGTGTGGAAGATTTTTCTGTCTGAGTAAGACTGGTTCTCTGCTGGACATTATGTCTGAGTTTGAGTTGAATCACCCGTGAGTTACCATTTTGTGATGAAAAGCATTTATTATACTAGAAAAGGGATTTTTTTTTAGGTATCCAAAAGCAGCAGGCAGATCTCAATGTGCTCACAAAGCCACGGATGGAAGTGATGGATTTCTTCTGTGGACTATGAGCCCTGATTAAACACACAAATTAAAAGCATAACTAAAACCTGGCTTTTCTCATTGAAGTATTACTAAAACCAGTGCTTCCAACATTATTATTATTACCATAATACCCGTATATCTGTCTGCCCAAATTAATTACTTCAATTATAGCGGAGCTTAGCAAAATGGATTTGCATGTTTTGGCCATAGAGCAAAAGCCACTCTATTTCACTCATGGATACTGGATGAAAAAAAAAGGTATTTGGTAAATATATGTTTGTATTCAAAATGCATGCCACTAATGTGTGTGGTGTAAAACATGAATATGGGTCCCATTTGGGAACCCATTTTTCAGAAAAGATAACTTCTGCTTCTGTCTTACTTTAGAGTTACTTTCCTTTACCTAAAATTCATGTAATTCTAATTCTAAATATTAATGAAGTCAAATTTTTTTATTATTTTTTATTTTTTTAACATGCCTGAAAAGACTCTTCATGATAAATGCCTGGATAGTGTCTTCAGCCAATTATTCTCTGAAGCGTTGTTGGAAATGAAGTGAAAGTGAAGTGAAATGAGGTGGTAGCAACAGAATAGACAGGTTAAACTTGGCTTTGCGTCGGGGTCCTGCATCACCCTGTTATGTCTGTTATGTATCTGTATTATTCCTTACATAATAGATTAAGCATGTGATCATGACTGCAAATTAAAACGACAATTGTTTGCTGGTTTTCCATTCATTTATTAAAACATATTAATTCTCTGTAGATTCTTTACTACAAGCAGCCCATTTCACATTGTCACACGCATTGTCATTCGATACACTGTTGTAAAAATATTGATTGTAGCCACTTTGAATGGGGGTGATAATACAAGGGGCCTTGGCACACCTCAGAGCAAATGACATAGGCACGTGTGTCAATAAATCAAGTTATTGGTTTTCAGGAAGCAAAATCATCATCATCTAAGTCACTGAAATCATCACAGTTGTGCTCACTTCTTGTGCTGGTAAGGAACACTAGTACAGCTGCTGAAAGATTTGGTAACCTTCACATGCATGAAGTTTAATGAGCTGACTATCAATTAAATCTACAGAGAACGTAGAACCTAAAATAGAATATGAAAAAATATTTTTAAAAAAACAAAACAAGGTTAATCAACCTGAAAACAAGGAAAGGTCATTGCTAGAAGCATTTTCTTTGCACCAGTGAACTGTCAAGTCCAAACTAAAAGTCAGTTTCATAAAACCGTATAACCACCTGCCTTAGGGACATAATTGGGGTGTTTCTATACCACACATACAGTACATTTGTGCTTTTAATGGGACAAAGAACATTGCATTTTGGCTGGAATTCAATACAAACTTTTGACGATAAAAACGTATTTGCATTTTGAATATTGGACATCTGTTTTTCACGGTTTTGAAGAACATTTATCCAGAAACGGCGCTGTCGCCAATCCCTGGCGTTGTTGTTTTATCCCCGCTACAGACAAGGGATTTAGGAGCCCTTTAGAAACAGTGATTGACAGCCATGTTAAATTACAGAGAGCTTCCAGAAGAGGCCTCTTCCCTCGGGGTTTGACTGGCTGTAATTTTCCCTGAATCTGGTGCAAGCATTCCCCTGTTCCTGAGCCCTAATTTAACAGCCCTAAAACACCCTTGTGCACTTGGTGCTGAAAAAAAACAACAAACGTTGCTACTGCCAAGTTAATTAATTGAACCCCAGCTGCTTGGGCCTCATAAAGGCATACAATGCCAAGTAGGAAATATTCAGCTGTGTGCATGTGTTTTCTGACAATAATGCTTTGGTGTCAGTGGGATATGCCCTTATTGGCCCTCTCATCTGCTTTGTTAATTTTGTTTACGGAGCCATTGCTTTCCAAAAAAAATGTTGTGATTAATTTCAGTATCAGGGCTCATCTTCCTCAGAGGATGAACCGACTGAAATCTGAATGAAAGGTTTTGTTGTTGCTAGATGAACAGTTAGAGAATCACCAATGAGATTGACTTTTATGGTTTTAAGTATCAACTATTGTATTAACTGAATTTAAATTTGGTATATACATGCATGTCCCCCTCATAATATTTGCAAGACTAACAACCTTTCCAGCCTTAGGTTTACTCTGTTTAGTGCTACTGTACTACAACCAGTGGTGGAGGAAGTACTGAATCTCAGTACTTAAGTAAAAGTACAAATAACCAGAGACATATTTACTTCAGTAAAAGTAGAAGTACCACGATGACAACACTACTTAAGTAAAAGTAAAAAGTACCTGATTTTAAATGTTCCTTAAGTATTAAAAGTAAAAGTATATGCATAATGATTTATTCTCTTTTTCTTATTTGCATATTACCATTTAAAATGGTAATATGCAAATAAGACAAAAAAAGTTGGTTAGTACGTTAGTTTGCACCTTGGTCAGTGAGGGCACTATGTCTAGTGACCCATGATTATCTGTGAAAAGGGTGGTTCAGTTATTTTGATGCTAAGCTTCAACAGTATCCATACTGTCCACTACTACAAACAAGGCCAGCTGGCTTTTAAAAAAAGTTCCTATCCTAACCAACATGAAACGGAAATATGTTGTTAGAATCGGAATGCGTTTTATTCATGGATGTATTTTAAGACGGTTTTATTTCCTTTAACCATGGGAGCGTAAGCAAATAAAGTGTGTGAAGCAGCAGAAATGGGGAGGCGACGTGAAGAGGTCCAGCCAAATAAATAAGATATGAACGCGTCTTACGCAGCCTGGCGGAGAAGTAAACAATGCTGTGGAGAGAAATAGATGGCAACTCTGATTTAAAAACGGGAATAATAAAAAACAAACATTTTCATTTTCACTTTTACCGGAGGCTGTATTAGCGAGGGTCAGCGGCGCTGTGCCCGGGCGCTGGAGCACCGAAGCCGGCTTGGAAGTCGATGAAGGATCGGCGGTGCCCCATATATATCAATGGCAACCAAACTTCACTGGTGAGTCAAAGGTGTGACGGTCAGGAAGACGTTTTGGCAGGGGGAAAAACTGATCAGAAAATGTAACGAAAATGTAACGGAACGTTGTAGAAATGTAGTGGAGTAGAAAGTATAGATAATTGCTGCAAAATGTAACGAAGTAAAAGTCAAAAGTATGCACTATTGATTCTACTTAAGTAAAGTACAGATACGTGAAAAATGTACTTAAGTACAGTAACGAAGTATTTGTACTTCGTTACATTCCACCACTGACTACAACTAATTTGTATTTGCATAGCAGGGTTTTTAAATGCGGGAGAACCCACTGAAAATAGGCGATAGATTCCTTTCCCATTGCCATTACGCTTGTAAGCCTTTGTTTTTTGTGTCACATTCAAAGTCACGTTATGCGCCGGAAAACACTGTTAGTAAGCACTAGGGGTGGGTATCACCTAAAGCCCCACGATGTGATATTATCACGATACTTATGTCACGATACAATATTATTGTTTTTAAACATATTGTGATATTCTGTGATATATTGCAATTTATTACCTTTTCCCAACTTCAAATTAAGTCCCCAAAGGAAAACTTTATCTGTTTTATCTATAATATAAATGTCTATGTTAGTTCATCTCACTTCAATTTTATTGTTGCAAAATGTGATTGTCAAGCAGACAAAATGACAAAATTCTCATTTGCAATTTATATAATGAAAGATCGATACTTGGCATCCGTGTATTGATACAGTATTGCCACAGAAAATATTGCGATACTATGCTGTATCGATTATTTCCCCCACCCCTAGTAAACACTAGAAAGCAACATGGAGGCCAGTGAAAATGTCACGGTGGTTACTTCTTTTGTATATCTGTTATTCAGTTTCTTTCAAACTCGGTGGCAACTAGCTTGGATGTTCGAGCAGTGCTTGGATGGTGACAGACGGAATTTGTGACTGAGATGACAAAGAGTCGTAGAAGTTACCGCAAAAGTTAGGGTGTCCACTCGGGTGTGAAAATTAGGGTGTCCCCTCGGGTGTCATGTTTCCGTCACTGTCGATCGGAGCTCTAGATGATAACCACCCATGACTACTGCAGAGTCAATTGTCTGGGGAATGAATGACGGCTGTGCGCTTTCCCCCTAACACAACCATCAGATGTTGGTGGGGAAAAGGGGCTTTAACAAATGTTAGCATGCTAACACCCTATGCTGACCATGGTCAACAATAAACCCGCTAAACATCAGCATGTTAATACTGTCATTGTGAGCATGTCGACATGCTGATGCCTTGTTAAAAGGACACATTATGCAATCCACTCTGCCTACCGAAATCAGACACGCCACATCATTAGCATCTTTTAAATCCCTTCTTAAAACTTTCTTTATAAGAAAGCATTCATGAATATTAAATATGCTCTTGAGTTTTATCATCCCGCCCTGCCTTGCCCATTTAATGTTTATCTGTGTATATGTGCATGTTTATGTATGTCGTTATGTCTATATGTATTTATGTATGAATGAGTGTATGCATATATATGTATTTATGAATGAATGAATGAACACAACATTACAAGACAAAAGAAATTAGGATACAAAAAAACATCGGAGCCAAAACATGAATGCTGAAACCTTTATATCTCTGCTTTCAAATGTAATCCCTCCTTCCCTTTATCAAGGGACCAGGGTAATTGAAAGGATAGATAACAACATGTTTCCAATGGGTGCAAAGCTTTATCTAATCCAGTTTTGAGCAAAGATAATTAAAGGTCGAATGACTGACCAAGGTACTGCCTCCATTTGCGATGTTGCCAACTCTGATGAAACACCTTCTCACCCGTCATTTAATTGACTTTGCTTTACATCTGGTATCTCAGAATTGGAAAGCGATGTACAATTGTGGGAGGCAAGGTCTTAAATCATCTAGCCTGCCTGTAAACACTATCACTTATAAAAGGGATTGTAGAGATCTAGCAGACGCTGTTAGCAAATGTCCTTTGACCCTAGAAACAGACTAGCGCCCCTCCTGCTTGGCCCCCGATGCTTTTAACAGAGAGCAGGAGCAGTGCACATGGCACCTTTGCATTCTGTATCAGATTTTTTCATATCTAACTACCTAGCTACCTCCTGATATGAATAGGCAGGTCAAATTGAGAAACATTGTCCAGAGTATAACTGTGGTCAGTTAATAGCTCTGAAATATGTAGGCATTTTCTCCCCGTCGGAGGCATGCATGCTATTGATTCCTTTGGGGCTCCATCAATCATGGCGATAAAGTCACCATCCCGTATGTTACTGAGAGCCATCGCTCAGGCCGGAGGCTGAGGGAGCATGGGACAAGAAGGGACAGAAGTCTATGATGCCCTTTATCTTTCCATTTTGTTTTTATCCTTGCATGTGCGTTGTTTCTACCCGTCACTGTATGATGTCATTAGAGCCAATAAATCAGCTGGCATAAACCCTTCCCCTCTAATTATGTGAATTGAACATTCTCTTGTTTATCACCTCTTACCTAATCCGTTTTGTAGTATCATAACCTTTGGGATGCATATGGATTATAACAGTGTGATGTACAGATGCGGTGGTGGACAGATTACAGATCTTTTTAATTTGCTCAAACCTCCACTAATCAGTATTCTCTATATTACTCTCTATCCTATGCTTATTTAAACGCAAACATACAGGTAAACATTGTTTCAAGGAAAAAAAAAAGTATAATAAGCTAATTTGGAGCCTCAACAACAATACAAAATAAATTAACAATACATTTTAATTAAAAATAATTAAAAATGGCCATGTGCAATGTGAAAGATGTAGCTCATACTGCATTGTTTTGGTTCTTGGTTTACTAGCTCATCTTTCAGCTACATTTACTATTTGTAAGTTAATAATTTGATTAACTGTTGAAAATAGGAAAAACTAGGCGTATACTGTATCTGAAGCTAGTACCAGTGATTGTTAGTTTTGCTTGACCTGAATTACTTTTCAAGATTAATTATCAGAATTGTGGGTTCAGTATTTGTAGATCTACTAAATATATTAATTAACTAATTGTTTACGCACAATATAGCATACAAACATATTGTGGTTTCAGGGAGCAGTTTTCAAAAGAGCTCTGATAAACACTGTCTACGCTACTGGCCCAGCACTAAAGACTAGACAGACAAACAGGTGAGCTAGGGAAGAAAGCAGAACATTTAGCTAGATAGATCTTTTTCTCAGGAATTGATCAAGACCAAAGCAGAGCTGAAGGGAAGAGTAAATCTGCTTTACTTTTATCAGGTCGACAGAAATACAACTCCAAATGAATGCTAATGTTAGTCTGTTTGTGTTAGATGTGTAAATAGGAAACTATTTGAGAACACATTTACCATAATAAGGCAATAACATATCAGGGCTGTGCGCCTGTTGAGTTGTTCTGCTCATCAGTGGCCAGAAACTATGAAATATGCTAACAGGTTTGAACTTTCCGATTGATCTAAATACCAGAGTAGTGCATAAGGACCTAAAGTGCCAAAACATATTTCTGGCTTGTGAGACAAGTTTGCTAATATGTTGGCTGTCCAATACCTTTGGATAGAGTCATCCTGACCTACTACATAAAGAAGTCAGAAACACATATGTGGAGGTGGGCGTGGTCCGCAATCAGCTGCAGTGGAGAAAGCTGTGGGGTTAGAGCAGGAGAGCAGTGCCAGGTGAGTTGATTGTCTCAGCTGTTTGTTGTTGTGCTAATTGAAGCTATCCCTTTTAATGCAGTAGCGTGCGGGACCTTCACTTGGCTGCCACACACCAGGAGATCGTTTTGTTAAAACATTGAGTAATGGGCCGTGCGCCTACCCGTAGCCGGGCCGACGGTTAGTAGTTGTAAATTTGTGTTAAGTGTGAACAGTCAGAGAAAAATAAATACTGTTGGCCTGTAAATTGTCTGTCTGCTGTGTTCTGTGCTGAGGGTAACCCACGGTGGTAGTGAATCCTGCTACAACATACATTTAACATTTTGTTTTCTTTGCTTTGTCATTGTGACTTCTACAAAATATTTCTGTCATCATGTGTGTTAATCCTCCTGGGGTCCGTTTCAGAAAGCAGGTTTAGTGAAAACTCTGAGTTTGTTAACCCTGAGATGAGGGAAACTGGGTTTTCTGTTTCAGAAAGAAAGGTTAGTCAAACCTGAGAGAGAGGGGTAACTCCAGCCCGTTTCAGAAAGAGAGGTAACTTAACCTCAGAGTCAGTTACTATGGTAACTGAGCCTGTGAACCTAACCTGGTCGGAAGCAGGTTTACTTCAATAAACCTTGAGTTTCTCTCAGTCTCCTCCCTCTGACACAGCGCTCTTTCATTTCCTCATTCATTTATTCAGTCTGTATCTGAATTTGTTCATATCTTTGTTCATATGTTCATATGTTTGTTATCAGCATGAATAAAACAGAGTTGGTTTAATAACTGTTAAGCAGACTATAAAACGTTTTTTTTTCCTCAAAACATGGCATTTCCTTTTGTCGACGATCTCGTTGATGAAGAAGCTGTATTACTTTGCAGGGAGTTAAACATACATTGGGAGATGACATTGAGGCCCAGACTATATATGCATTTTCATTTCCAGATACTAGCCTACCTATTTGAGCGGTCTCGTTTCTCTTCCCAGTCTATCAGTTATGTAGCCTACATAACCTTATTCGTCCTCGTATCACTAACGTCACCCATCACATGCTCTACAGCCCAGCAGAGTCTTTGTGTCACAAAGTTTTTTTGCAAACGGCAGTTTTCTTTACAACATTGGTGATGCGGAGCATTTTAGTAAAGCCACTAGCAAAGCGCCGTCAGAAGAATATGACTCAATCTGAAACTGTTTTTTAAACATTTTTGTAGTGTTCCCTGGACACAAACAAGAGCCATTACAAATTAGTTCCACAGTATTGAAGGTGAATGATGTAAACCCTTTGAAATAAAAGATTCTGAATTATAATTCTGTTAATGATGGTGCTGCAGCCTCAGAAGGATTAGTAGGCCTAGGACTTTTTCGCATGCAGGATTGCACCTAGGCCTCAATGAAATAGGTTCAATACCATTTCACCAGTAATATTATACTTATGATTTAATATGATATTAATACACTCTATTGGAAGTTACGCCTTTACTCTTGCAGCAATTTTCTCCCCGCAAATTCTCTCTCTTTTGCAGCAGCTGCTGTGATTGCTTTTTTAACAATGTTCAAACTCGCTGTATGTGCGCATGAGTATTTCCGGTGACCTGATGTTTGTGGTTGTTGCCATGGTGAAATGTAGTATCATGGCTCCATTCATGCTGCCTTTTTATAGCGGTGGTGCACGCGCTCAACTCTGAGTGAACCTACTCTGAGTTGATTGAACCAACTCAAATCAGCTGTTCTGGGATGGAAAACCCAGAGTTTCCCATCTCAGGGTAAATCAACTTTTTTCAGAGTTCAGGGTTAGACTCAGAGTTTGTTAAACCTCCTTCCTGAAACGGGCCCCTGGACTGAGTGCATATCAGCTGTAACGGGCTTTCATTTTGCACTTGAAAACAAACAGCAGGGAGGCAGAGTGGAAGCAACATCCTCTTTTCAACAGGAAACAGCGGGGTTTATGGGAAACAGCACAGGTGCTAGTGAGTTATCAACTTGCTACAACTACAGCCATCAACCCTTATGATTGATGTCTTCCACTGTTATTCGCTATAAATAAGATTGGAAATCAAATAGCTTGCGATGCTTGAGTGTAATGGCAAAAAAAGAAAAGAAATAGAAAAAAAAATAGCATGGTTGTGTCCTAAACTTAATGGTGTATTGGGACCATGCCACTGGTTATGGTTAAGCCCATTATCTAAAAACACTTAATGTTATACATTAGCTGACCCTTTTCCAAAGTTTCTAGAATTACCACAAACTGTTAAATTGGAGGTGAATCCAGAGGTATATTGCTCCTTTTATGCTGTTGTTAGTGTTTAAATTTGGTAATGAAATAGGAATGTAAAAAACCTTGCTTCCCACTGGATTTTTAACAGCAAGGTTGCAAAAAGCTCACCCCTCATTTGTACATTTGAAATCTAAAATGTGTTTATGGCATTTCCAGTCAAATATACTCAAGATTAATTTCATTAAGATGGAGCCCACATGAACTGTTGAAAGGCTGGTTTATCCTCAGCAGGGCCTGTCATTAACATGGAATCCTGCTGGAGCCTCGAGCCTTTGACTGTCGTCAAACTGCCCATGCAAAAGTGGGAAATTAGCAAATGTCAATCATTGGCTGACACTATCAAGCAGGAGTCAGTCGGAGTCTGAGAATGCCTGCAGGGATGGTGGTGGCAGAGTGGGGTGACGTTTCCTTTACATTGTCACACTGAATATCAATTATGATCATCCTCCTCACTGTGTTGAATTCTTGCCTACGGTGCTTCACAGCAAGTTGTCCTCTCCTCTGTCAACTTGTTTGCTCAGAAGGACAGCCACTGAAAATCACGTAGGTGTGTAAATTAGATGGCAGCACGGTACAACAATCTCTGGCAAATTGTCCTGCACGATTTCAACCAAGTCACCTGTTCCTGTACTTAAAGGTGCCGTAGGTAGGATTGCGAAGGATCCAGGACTTAGCCAAAGAATTTGAACATCGACAACTTCTCAGTCCCTCCCCCCTTTCCGATGAAGCCCATAATGGTCTCCTAAGCCCCTCCCACCACAAGGGAGAATGAATGCGTGTGCATGAGCAGTGATTGACACGCAGTTAGACACCCCCCTGGCCCTGATTGGTGCACCTGAACAGGGAGCGGTGGATTTTTGCCAATCGCACTACAGGCTGTAGGTGGTGCCAGAGGAGCCGGATTTTTTTTTTTTTAATTACCTGCTTCATGTATCTACTGGAACATAGGGTCAGTTTCAGCAAATATGACAGAAAGTTAGTTTTATAAGGCTTACCTACTGCACCTTTAACTATTTGGATAATATGGTCATGGCACAAAGAGAAATTATCTGAATTGACATTGGAGTTTTTACCAGTTTTGTGTGGTAGATTTAAGGCACGGTTACCCGAACCGAACCCGACGGGTTCGGACAGATATTTAGAAATTATGGTCGGGATCGGGTCGGGCTCGGTCAGATCAGCGTGATAAGGCATTTGTTGTAAAATGGTCCTGCGGCTCCTTTAAGAGAGCTCATTTCGTGGGTAAAGTGGGCAGAAGAGAGATAGAGAAAGAGGAAGCAGACGTGTAGATGCGACCGAACAGAGTTGGTGGAATAAGTTTAACTTTTGTAGCCAACAGTGTGTGTGGTGTCCGAGATAAACCCCAGACTGAAAGCCAAGTTCATTCATCTGCTCACCAGAAATGGGATATAACCCTAATGTTATATAACGTCAGCCCTGGAGATAATGAGTCTCCCCTGGTTTTCTGATCATGGTTATAAACAAAGCAATCAGGAAAGGTTAACACATTGAACATTTTAAATTAAACAGCTTACTAACGTGCGCTTGTTGCCCCGTGTGTGCTGATGCACTCATCTGTTGACATTTTTGAATGCCTTCCTATAGTTGCTTAATAAAACCTTTCCACACAACCAAACGTACATGTGTCATTAGTATGAGAAAAAAAAGAGATTTTAACTGTATTGGGCTCGTGTCGGGCTCGGACACGGCTCTGTCGGACGCGGGCCGGGCTCGGACAGAAAAATTCGGACCGATCTGGACTCTAGGTAGATTACATTTTCATGTTCACTTATTTTTTCAATACAACCAGCACAGACTAATGCTGAAACAAATATATTCAAAATCTTATAACTAATGCCTCATGGTTATAATTTCAGACCGCATTGTATTTGTTATAATTTATTTTTTTCAATGTTATCTTAGTTGCTTTATATGATGGCTTCAGTTGTTTTGGTACTTTATGTATTTTTTTATGTTGAACACTGTGTTCATTGGGATATGGTACAAAGCACAGTCAACAGTGCTCAGGGCATGGATGCTGATATTTGGCAATTTTGTGTCCAGAAGCAAAGTATCGACCTGTGGCACAGCTGGAACTGTGGATAAGAAAAAAATTACATCATACATTTGTATCTGGCGCTTGATTTCCAGGCTACCCAAATCACTGATCATTTTATTTCGTTCCTTTTTAAAAAGCTGTGCTCAAAACCTTATCCTGAATAGAAGATGATGTTCTTCTAATGGAGGTGCAGAATGTTGAAGTTGTGATCTTCAAGAAGAAGCAGTGTGTTGGGTCACATGGAATGCAAAGAAAAATATTACTTTTTAAAAATGGTTTTGGCAGCCCAACAAATACCAGTTGGGAATAGGGAAAATGCCCTAATTTCCAAGTTTAGATTATGAGCTGGGACATTTAGCTTTAACAAATGATGGACAATGGGTTACTTGACATATATCACCATGAACTTCCATTTTTTTTTAACAAGAAGTGTAGTCAAATGCCTCATTTATATTACTCTTTTACTGCAGTGCAGGTGATCAGTCAGTTCGAAATCCGAACTGACTGATCTCACAGTCAGTTCGAAATCCGAACTGACTGATCTCACAGTCTTCACCCCTAAAAACAGCTGTGTAGGTCGTCTGTGCAAGCAGCTTATAACGACCCATATGTACATACTGTATATAGTTAGGCGGAAACCTCTAGTGGCCATAGGAATTATGACAGGAGCAAAGAAGGAAGTTAGGTGACATAGTATAAAGAGCGACAAAGTCTGTGTAAGGAGAAGGTCGGGCAAACTCAAGGCCTCTTAGTCAATCAAACACAGGACTTCCCGTTTGAAAAGAAAAGTCAACTGACTTATTTTAACTTACGTACGCAAGTTAACTGACATAACATACTTAACTTACGTAGCCTATGTAACAACTTACATAACAAACATAGGCCTACCTATTTTAAACCAAACCATGATCTTTTCCTAAAACCAGGTAAAAGTAGTTTTGTTTAATCACAAAGTTAACTAACTGTTTGAAAATGTGACCGTTTTTCAAAGGGCATTTCATTCATCGCTGGCACTCTCCAACATTTACATAGCCTATGCCGCTTTTGGCAAACAAGCTATTCTGTCGTTTAGCTATGAGTATGTGTTGGACTGATTAAAAACCTGCATGTAAACACCAGGTAAATGTGACATGCACTGCATCTCATAACCTTTTTTTGATAGCTCCTCGACTCCTCGGTCCTCGGCTGAACTAGAACTTGTTCTGTCCCTCCTTCTCAAAGTTCTTATTTCTGCCCCGAGGAGAGAGCACTGAAGAGGGATCCCCAAGGAGCTATAAGCGAGGATACACGAGAGCAGCCTTCCCAGAAGCTGTGCAGCTGAAGGAGTTGCTAACTCGGCCCAAACAGCTGACGGATTAATGTGACGCTTCAGAGGAAAGGACGTCTCATCCCCCTAAAAACACATTTCCTCGTTGCCTCTCTCCTCCCATGAAGGGAGGCAAGTGGAGGACTCAAGGATGCAATTTAAGGGTTATGAGATGCAACCCTGGTAACATGATATTTCCTGACTTTCCTATGATGACAAGGACCTTCTAAACCATTACACAATTGACCATTGTATAATGGGCCGCAAAGGGTACAACAGTTTCCTCTCATTTTAAGGAAGGTTGCATTTATTTTTCTGCTTTTGGAGAAGCCTTTGGAAAAGGACATGTCTGTCAACCCAACAAATTGGGTTATGAAATACAGACTATAAGAGGATGCAGCCTTTTAAATTGAAAGGCAACACTGAAGAAGTCCCTGAGTCTCCCATTGTGTTTTCCCCACATGCGGTCTTGTGCTCCCCTGTCTCAGCTGCTTCTAATTAAGGCCTACCTTATTATCCCTAATGTATTTAGGTTGTGGCCTCAGTCATGTGTGTGATGGAGTCTCTTCTACTGAGAACAATGACAGACAAAAATAAAAAATGGTCTAAAAGGATTTGGTGAAAGTAATTGCCCATGATTTCTTTAAGTGGGTAGTTCACGTTCTAGCTCTTTTAAGACAAGGTTGTGCACTTTATTAATTCATGTAATGCAGAAAAAGTAGATGAAACACTTGCCATTTTGGAAAGAAGATTTTAAACTGTAGGCAATTGTATCCTAACCTAAGAAAAAGAGAAAATCATTTGCTTGCTAGCTTACTAAAAAACAAACAAAGCGTAGTTAAGAACACACAGAGACAGGTACACTATCTAGGTAATAGTGGTACTTCAGTAATGTACCCTTGGTACACAACAAACTGGATTTTAAAAGCTATTAGCTATATAAGGATGGCAGAGGGCAGCAATCGTAGCACATGCCTCATATTTTAAATGCTCGAGGCCAATTGTCATGTCTGCTTCAGTTTACCCTTTTCCCAAACCCTGTACTGCTCAGAATGCGGGTGCCTCTGCTGCCCAGCCTTTACGATATTGTGCCCTCTTTTATTTTCAGAACCTGAGTTTTCTGCTCTCCCTGTATTAGCTGCAGAATCCACCAAAGCTGTGGTGCATCCCTATAGTTGAATGTTGGATGTTATATAGTTGTTTAACAAGCCCTTGTTGAGTGTTCCTTGGTCGCTTCGCATCAGGTAATCCCTGCTGCCATCATTACGCTGAAAGCTCAAGTGGACTTTTATAAAGTCTCAACTCTACAAGGGAGCAAGTTAACAATGATGTACAAGCAAGGGCCACATCTTACATACAATGCATTCTGATATTTCCTTTCTCTGCATTATGAACAGTGTGATATTCCGTACAAAGTGTGGACAACATATTTAAAGGCCATTCCTCTGTTGTTGTTTTTTTTTTTGCCGTGCCTAACAGCTATTTAACCTGACGCACCAGATGGTTTGTTAACGGGCCATCTGAAAAGCCATCATTGGAAACTGTTTTGGAAAGGGCAGGCCCTAGCCAAAAAAACTTGGTCGGTGATTGGATGAACCATCTGTCTATATAGTGTGCCAGTGTTTTGTTCAATGAATGGTTGCCGCCATCACACACCTAAACCATGTTGCCAGTAGCTCCTTACCGGACGCTGATTGGTTCAGTTCGCTGATGTTCGGACACAAACGCATTACCTGAAGCCTGTCAAGATGGAATTTTGTGTGATATGTGATCCCGTGATTTTCCCCTGATGATCTCGTGATTTTGCGAGATCTCGTGATCAATATGTGGAGAATCCTGCCAAGACAACTTGTGTACAGAATAATATGTGCTGTAAAACAAATAATGTTTGTCTGAGAAAGCCATTTCATGTAAGGCATTTTTTCAAAGGAAATGTGTTTGGTTATGCTTCTCACTCGTTATAGAGAACCTGAATGGAAGAGATGGAGAATCATCACAGTGATCAATTTCAGTGTTGACCAACAAGCGAGAGCAGCTATGGCAACACCCCAAGGGGAAATTATAGAGAAATACATTGAAGGGAAAAAAAGAGAGGAATCTGATTTCTGCTGCAACCACTTGATGTTGCTTTCAGTGACTCACATTCATCGTCAGATAGTAAGTAAAATGTCGGCACAGCTCAAGACACCAAAATTGCACTGTGCTGTTGTTAACTGATTGTTACTGACACATCCCCATCACTGTGCCTTTCCTCTGACTTTGGCAAGTCATGTTCACTATGACTCAAGGCCACCAAGTGGAAATGCCGCCTCCTCTCCATACACTATCATGAAAATGGAGCTCCAGAAATGCTGGTAAATTGTGTGTTATTACTGCAGCAGGTCTGGAGTAATGGGAAGTATAACTTGCACATCATTGCATAATTTCACTGATATAAATAGTGAAAACTGTGAACATTTACAAAAATAGACCTTTTTCATAGCAGTAATGTTTTATTATAATAATACAGATTTTAGCCACTTTGAAAAAATTAGCATCTTTCCTCGAAAAAGTTATCACATATAGTACAGTAGGGATGATGAGGATGTAGCCTATAATCCCCCTGGTCCAAAGAAGAGTGCTCATTGCCTCTTTTTTACCAAACGGTGAGCATTGAAAAGCACAGTGCAGCATGCTTGGCAGGACACAGGGTGTAAGGTCTTTGCCGACAGCTATAATGCGAATCTTAAACAATGACAGATAGTCCTTGATTAAGTTTCTGCCTATGAGGGGAGCCAGGTTTGATAGCACAGGAGTGCAAGATCATTTACATTGATTATGTCACACTCTTGTTATAGAGAGCCAATCCCAGAGAATTAACTTCAGTTCCGGAAATCTAATCATTTTTAACCATCCTGCTGAAATGAAGGCAAGAGTGATCGATATGAATTCGACTGATTCCATGTGGGGGTCGCTGCAGTTCTTATCTCCTTCTCTAACAGCATTGACAGATGAATTTAACAAGAGGGGCACTATCTGCCTCGCCAAGAATAGAACGGCTGAACTATCTGCGGCCTTGCTTGCTACGGTTTCAGCAGTATTGATGAATATATCACAGTGTGTTCAGTCAAAAGGAACCAATCCTTCTCCTCCTTTTCTTTTCCTTTAATCACTGATTTGGTTAGAACCCTTCCTATGGAGCTGGGGGGCAATGACCCAAGGTAAGCTGCACTCTCACAAGCTGATTTGTGTTTTGTTAAATAGAAATGCTCTCAATAACGAAATGCGTTTATTCCGTCTAATGTGCTTGAGGTCCTGAGTGCTGCTACAGCTCAGTAATCAAGTTGGATGCAGTGTGTGTGTGGCGTAGTATGTAAACAAATCAACTTCAACGTTGTTTAAGCCAAGGACCCCTTAATTGAAAGAGAGACGGAGCAGGGACCCCCTACCATATATATTTTATGAATATATGTAGTAGGAGGTCCCTGCTCCTCCATAATATTACGTTGCATATTAAACTGGGCCTACAATAAAGTGTAAAACCTTTATACATACCTTTTTTGCATTAAATATAAAGCTATTAAAATAGCCTAATAATTGTTTGATTTTATAAATCATCTTTTAATGTTAAAACATACATGTGACACAATGAATCCTTAGAGTGTATCTGTGGATGGCGTTAGTGACTAACTAAACTTACCTATAGGCCAGTAAGCAGTGGGGATTTATATTTGCTAATAATATTTTGGATTAATTTTATCATTAACAATAATTTGGAGGCCCCCCTGCATTGACTCTGAGGACCCCCTTGGGGTCCCAGACCCCCTTGTTGAAGATCCCTGACCTAGAGCAAGAGACTTTTATTTCATTTACCTCCCATTATACCTGTTAAAGAGACACAGCTTGTATTAATTGTAAACATTTTGTATGTGCTTATTACATCAATCGTATTTTTTAACTGGCCAGTAAGAAGGAAAGAAAAAGGTTAAAGCTTTAAAACTGTAGACTTCTGTTTTCAGCAGTAAGTAAGTGTCCGTACTAACCATGCACAATGCAAGTGTATGCTTCATACTGTAACTATCAAGAGTTTACAATCATCTTTGCATTCTGCATGAGCGGCACATTACCTGACTTTTTCCAGTTTGGGCAACAAAGTAAACATGACGTCAGTATTCAGTAATCATTAAGAATACAGTTCCCACATTTGTATTTGAAATATAATTTGGAGCATCGACCACATAGAACACATGTCTTCTGTGATGAACACGATGAGAAACTAACTACTGATAGTGCTGTCTTCTTATCAACTAGATAGTGTATGAATATAATGCATACTTTTGTGGATATTCATCCCACCCAAACCAGTGGAACTCTGACATGTGTAGAAACAAAATAAATGTAATGGCTTTGCTACAACAGAAGCTATAATTTCAAAGTAGGTAAAGTACAGGTGTGTTTAATACGGGCTGCATTCCATTATGTGCCACATTGTATCAGCATGTAGGGCTTTATAACTGGTAAACCTAATTGAAAGCCATCCTAAATTGTGTGTATATATATATATATATATATATATATATATATATATATATATATATATATATATATATATATATATATATATATTCAGTAAGACTAATATTTTCATTTTACAAGGTTGTTGCTTTTTAGATACAGTATTTCATTTCATGTATGTTATGCAGGTCAGGACCAATTTTATTTCAATATTTTAGTGCATTCAACTAAAGTGATATTCTGTCGGCTATAAATGGTTTAATCATTTTCTTCTTTGAAATGAATGACACTGTATCTAACCCACTGCCCATGTTGTGTTCACCTCCAGCAGAAATCTCCAAAGAAAGAACTCCCTCAATGGCTGGTGGCAATGATGGCTGTAGCCTCAGGGTTAAAGTCTTCCCAGAATCCTGGAGTAACACAGCTTCTCTTTACCACACCTGGTGGGCAGACTGTCTGCCTCTGGTTCAAGGTGAAAGAGCCATACATGAAATCAAAAACATAACATAACATTTGATCCCATGGGCATAGTTCCTTGCTATGTTCTACATTTTCTATTACTGATTTAATGTGTAAATGTGCCTATTTCATAGTGTGTGTTGTAAAAGTTGTGTTTTAATGGCACATTGCTCCCAAGTTTAACAAATGAACGTCGCCATGAATAAAATAAAAAAATGGGAGTCAATTGAATATGAAAATGTTGTCAAGCCAAATCCTTTCACTGCACACATTTTGCTAATTCTTGCAGAACTACGCAGATGGTACACATGTTTGGGTGCAGTGGTTCCATTTTTTCTATCCAAGAGATGTTTAATATTTTAAATTTTTTTAAGTTAATATTTATGTATTATCCTTACAGGCTAAGTAAAAGCACCTGGATGGTGACACAGTTTGTTTTCCTCAGGATTGATTAACTGTGGTGCATAGGTTAACAAGATCCCACTGCGGGAAATAATGAAGGACACTTATTAATATCACAGCATGTGCAGGCCTGGGGAGGAAGAGCACTCTGTTTTACCAAGCAATGTGTGCCATCCTACAGTGTCAGCGCGGAGAGGCAGGGAAGGCTTATTTTCTACTCGTACCTCAGATTCTGTGACATTTTTGTATCGAACCTAACCCTTCCTTTCACACTCTTTGTACACAGCTGGGTTTTTTTCGATCTAGCGGCCACATTATGCTTCATGATAAATCATGCACACATTTAAGGACCTTGTAAGATTTGTGTGAAAATAAAATGTAATAAGATTGATTGAAAACAACACAGGAAGCGCTAAGTTGTAAAAAACACTTTATTAAAAGGATATAAGGATGAAGAGAGAGATGATTGTGAGGGTGAGTGATTAGGTTAATTGTTTTTTTGGTGCAAAATGTAAAAAAAAAATTGGAATGTGTTTAAAATGATATGTTTTTTGTGTATATTTGTTATCTTGCTATACAAAATATATAATGTATACAGGAACTATTTAAAGTTGAATGAGGGGTGGGAAAAATATCCTCCTTTTTGGACACATTGAACAAATTATTTGTAACGCTTCATAGACATTTTTTTTTTCCGGGGAGCTCACCTGGTGGAGCGTGCGCCCCATGTACAGAGGCATTGTCCTCGCCGCAGTGGCCGCGGGTTCAATTCCGACCTGCGACCCTTTGCTACATGTCATTCCCCCTCTCTCTCCCCTTTCAAGTCTAAGCTGTCCTGTCAAATTAAGTTAAGTAATTAAGTTGAAATCCATAACTTTCACTGCATTTAAACTGCAGCAAATACAAGGAGCACGCAGTGTAATTGTTGCCCCTCGCTGATGTTGTTGGTCTGAAGTGAAAATGTCATACATGTGTGTGCATATGCACTGCACAACTGAACAGGTGTAACATAACAAACCATTCGACACAGTGTGGTGACTGAATATATCTAATAATTATAAATAAACCATTATAAGCATTTCACTACGATCCCATTGTATGTGTTACAACCATTATGGGTTTTAGCTTTCAGTGAATTGTGAGGCTTATAGAGTAAGGGGAGTGATATCATTAAAGAGAGTGTGCAGGACAAATACAATGTAGGCTATTTGGTTAGGGGGTAACTGATGACAGCATATGAGAAAATATTTTCCCCAGGGATGTGTGTGTTTGTCTGTGTGTATTTTCTTTCCATTGTTCTGATGGTGTGAAAACCATGCTCATGAATCATATTTTGACAGGAAGAGAAGAGTATATAGGTTGGATTCTGTAAGTGTAATATGGCCATTGGTTCAGCATTCACTTTTACTTTGATTGTTATTCTTATTCAATATGAAAAAAGCTGCGTTAATGGATATTTGGTCAATAAGGGGCAGAAAACGTAAAAAAAATAAACTGATAAATACATAGCCAACACATATAGTGATATGTGGTGGCTGTGTATTTATCAGTTTATTTTTAACTAGTGAGTTATACCAACCTACTTTCACATCCAGCATATACACATAAGCATTCAGTTGGACTTGTGTTTCTGTCCACCTGACGACCTTTTAGCTCTGGTTTGGCCTCAACCATGTGTTCCTATGTTCTAAGCAGCCTATGTTCACCAGCATTTGACGTCTTTTTGCTCAGTTGGGAAGCCAACCCATATACAGTAGTGTGTAATTTATTATAGAGTACCTTAAAGTTAATGTGAGCAAACCAAAACAGCATGAAGCTGCATTAGTAATGTATCCTGCTAATATAAGAAATATTGCTTAATGCAGGTGTTGAAAAGTTCTTTTATTACAAAACTATTCATTGCACAGTTTTTTAAAGTTCAGGTTTTATTGCCAACCATATACTGTAGAAGCCACAGGAATCTATACAATGTAATGCTTGAAAAAAAGTAGTAAAAACAAAACACAAACTACCTAAATGAAATATGTGATACAATAATATAAGATAAAAAATGACCTATTAACTGACCAGTAAATCTCCCATGTTTTCTTCACATAAGGGAACTGTTCAAATGCTAATTTGGTTATGGGGGGGATTGTTAAGAGTGTGAAAAAAACAGCAACAGGACAGAATACTGAATACAGAATACTGTTCTGATTGTTTCTGTGAAAACTAGCACCAGTGTTTCATCTCATCCAACAATTACAAAACATTTGTAATATTTTTTATCCATTGTCAAACAAAACTGAAAATATAAAGATGGATCAGATTATTGACTAATCTACCAATGAATAAATAAATAAACCTTGTAATGCACACATTCTGAGTTTCCCACAGTATAGATTAACTTTCAATTTTGTTAATTAGCTCCCAAAATGACATTTTATTTCTTTTTTTGCAGAGGTAATTAGCGCAATGAGAAACATCGCTGTTTAACGAGGCCACACAACTGTGCTTGGGCAGACAACTACTGCTGCACTGAAATGTGTTGATGGCTGAATTGTAAGCACTGGACTGGCAAGCAAGCAGAGGAATTTTAAGAAAAGCAAAGACAGACAGACCGAAAGAGAAGGAGGAGGGGGTGCTGAGAGAAATAATCATTGGGAGAGAAATGTGCTATCCACAGGGGCTCCTGCTAATTGCCTCGCTCACGAGTTTGTGGGACGTGTTAGTCGGCTACTGGATCTGGATCCAGCTCTGCCGCCTCAGGGGTGTTGGCATCTCAGCTCACCAGACGACAGCTCAGTTTGACATGGATCCCCTTCCTCCCAGCTATTGCAGCTTGCATTCTCTAGAGGTTTCCCCCCATCAAAAGTGGCCTAGCTGTGATGGATTGGCATCCTGTGAGTGTCAAACTGCTTTATGGCTCTGTAATGAGGCGATCAGGCAGAGGGAGCCTCCACTGCCACTGCCACTATTGGTGCCTAAATAGGAAATCAAAACAGGTAAAGTTTCATTATGGCTGCTGCTGTTAGCCGTGGCCTTCAGTAGCCAAACTATTTCAAACTAAAAACACACATATTCAGTGAGAGTGAAAACTAAAGTATTGGAATATTTCAGTTTCATATATTTTTGTAATGGAAATCCACTATGTAAGGGATCTGTGAGCCTACAATTCCTTCACTGATTTAATTGAGTTTCTGGAATCAAAAATCAATTCAAGTAATTATGTTTTTTTTTTTGATGAACTGCATTATTCTTGTGTCCACTCAAATAAAGGCCCATATTGTAGGTTCATATGTATTGCATAAATCAAAGATAAGGCGATGGCATGCACATGCAGAAAACAGATGTCTTCCCGGCTTCAGTATCACATTATCTTTGGAATTACATCATTAGTGAAACACCACAGAACAGCCAGCAGATAGCTCCATTAAATAATGATGTTACATCTCACAACAATCTGTTGGTTTAATGTAGTTTGCATTGACATACATACATGTGCAAAAACACACACACTTCTCACTTTCTCAAAAACATACATGTCTGCGCACATCCAGCCTACTCACACAAACACCCACACACCCACCCACACACACCCAAAACAGGAGCAATGTGAACCCTGTTGTCAAAGAAATACTCCAATTATGCATAAAAAAGAAGACAGAAACAAGCAATTATTCAAACTGTGCCAGCTGCCACAACACTAACATGGCAGTGCATATGCTGTATTCCATCAATCAAGAAAGTGCCACATGTTTGGCTCGGCACAGAGCTGTAGTCTGGTGAAATTAATCTACCCTTGCAAAATTAATCAAAATTCAAATAAACTCGAAAGCTAGGTCTGTGTATTTTAAACAAGAAATCCCACTATAATGTATTGAGTGTATTTATGATTTTCAAAACTGTACTGTGAGGGTTATTCGTTGCCACCAAGTTGGCTGCGAAAACAATCTAGCATCATATAAGTGACAGTTCAAACTTAAACTGAACTGCATGAACTCTGAAATGCTCATTGTTGTTTTTGGACACATACTGCACACCATATTACATTCCTCCTGCATAACAACTAGTAACAACACATGGTGAGTTAAGCTACAGTTAAAGTCACTGAAATTGTTTTGGTTGAGGGGGAACAAGTTAACTTCCACTTCTACAGGGAAACATCTTTACATGCTCGGGAATTATGTGCGCCGTTTTCCACAAAATCAAGTTGTGGTGGCAAAGTGTAGTAGTAGTATTTTTTTTTTTTTTATGCACAGAGTCTGTTAATTACCACACTACCACAAAGTAGCAATGCCACACTGTAAAAATACTTCATTGCAAGAGTCCTGCTCTAAAAGTAATTACAGTAAGAGTACAAAAATACAGTTAGCAACATCAAAGGTAAAAGTATACTCAGTGCCAAAAGGTGGCCAGTGTGAGTATTATTCTACATCATGGTATATAATAACATTATTTTTAGTGATGCAAAAATGTGTAACTGGCATTTTCTCTAGGTCGTTATGGACCTAATGTTTATTATTTAGTTTCATAAACTGTTGGGTAGTTTGATCTCATGTATTATAGTCTTAAAAACATGTTTTATACCATATGTTTTGTATATATAGGGCCCTATCTGGCACCCAGCGCAGCGCACCGACGCAGTTGTCAATATCCCGTCCAGCACCCACGTCGTTTAAATAGCAAATGCACCTGCGCCCATCTTTGCGCCCATGGGCGTGCTGGTCTTACAGGGAGGTGTATTCAGGTGCATTGTTGGTGTATTGCTATCTTGAGGCAGCGGAAAGTGATTGTGCCATTGACCAACAAAAACCTGGTCTAAAGTCAATAACGCAGCATTTCATTGTTATTTTAACAGCATACGTATTTTAAGCTTGTGCACAGCGCACGCACATTATGCTTGTTACACACACAGGGACGCGCAGCAGCACATAAACAGACAAAAGATTAAAAATACAAATATTACAATATGAAATAGTTTTGGTGGCATAGTGCTCGTGCCATGTGTACTCTGCTCGTGGCCTTTCACTCCACACACGAGCAGATCAGTTTCTTCTCCTGAAAATCTCTCCTTCCTGCTTAGCAAATCCGCCTTCATAATAGCAATGTGCCAAGGTACAAAAACGCCTGGCTTTTAAAGGGAATGGGAGATGACACTGATTGGTTTATTGCATGTTAAGCCCAAAATACACCTATGAATTAATGAAGACACTAAGTACAACCCTTTTGAACCATGTGCCTGGCGCACAGACCAGGTGCTTCACGCCGTGCGCTTAGATTGTTAAAATAGGGCCTTAAATGTTAATGTGACTTGTAACTATAGCTGTACTGTATTCTTACAGTACTGTATGTGCTTTATACTTGAAATACTCAAATTACCTCAAAATTGTATTTTAAGGCACCCTTTGGAATTTTCTTGCAAACGATCAAAGTTACTGTTTACATTCAGCGTGAATTACTAAGACATGGTGTGTGTATCCTTGAGATCTATGCATGCATTTTCTTTCCTCATTTGCAAAGAAAGAGTAATTAAAATCCAGCCTTGTGGTCATCCATGTTTACTAGCCTACAGCTTTGTTTCTCCCTGCCTTTTGTTGATGCATTTCTGCGTTTCTTGGACGTTAGCTCCAACTGTTGATCACTGGAATATCCCCATCAACCTCGGCAGGCCTTAGGACAGTTTACAGTTTTACCTAATGGTAGATGATGATTATTATTGAAAAAGTATCAAACCTATGACTTGGAATCTTTGACAGTCCTATACTGAATATTGTGACTTGGAGGTTCGTGTGTTGTGTCTTGGTTTCATCTAGTAATGCTTTTCAGTACAGCAATATGTGGGAACCCCTTTAATACAAATCAGTGAAAGATGATTATTTGTATTTAGTATGCTAAAAATGTCCAGCAAAGGATTATGCAGCGGGCTGTGGACAATACAATAAATTAAAAAACTACAAGTTCATAACCACCATGAGGTCTAGAAGATATAAGATGTTAGAATTCGATCTCATTTCTAGTCCACTTTATTTATCCAATATGGAGCAATTAAAACAGCATAGTGTGATAGATATAAATAGTTTGGGTCATTTCCATAAGGACTTTCAAAATGAAAGGGATTGTCTTAATGTCACCAGCCAAGGACAGATTTTATTTGGTCTTGCATCTCCATTGCTCCACATAGGCTGAACATACAGAGTTTTCTGATTTTAAATATTTGGTGCTCCCCATTCGAAAGAAATATGTGTCCCAGGAATTGCTTCAAACAGAACCAATTTCATGCTGCTTTAACACTCAGAAAATCATTTTAATTCAGGAACACAAAGCTGATCCCAGACTGCTTCAGTCAGATGAGGGCCATTATGAGTTTAGGATTAATTCAACAGTATATGATATTGACATGAAACCTTCTGTGGATTCCTTTAACCTGAATGTATCACAACAGATTCAGCATCTCCCTCTGAGGCAAATCATTCTGATGGTTTTGCTCTCATGTTTGAATCGTATAATTGCACCTCTGAGAATTATCTTTAACTGTACAATGCTTCACTAATATCAGTATAGGTATACGTTAACATTAAATAGTAACTTGACAGGCGAAAATTAAGGCTTTATTAAATCATGACTACGGCCCTTCTCACACGTTTTTTCACAAGTATTTTGTACATTGCATAAGGGGGACAGGGGAAGCAATTATCTATGCTATGGCTTTTTCCTTGTTGTTCATTTGGGAAAATGCATGGTTGAGTCTATAACACAAGTGAATGACAGCTGGGATGTGTTGTCAAGCAAACCCACTTAATGTCTCAGTGAAGGGGATCATAGCTGCTCCCGGTACACCTGACTTTTAAGGAGATCAGTGTGATCACTGCCTGGTCTAAGACTGCTTAAATTGCTGCCTACATCTCCATGCTCTGCTATTTCATGGCTGTTTCCTCAGTTTGAAAAGTAGCTAAGCCAATCTGAGCAAAGTAGGTACAACTTACGGTTAAGAAGAACCTCTTACTGTGCCAGGGCTAGTAAAAAAGCAAGAGAACAATTGACACAAGACACAAGCGTGGATGAAATTAACACAGCACACATACTTTGTTGTAAGTCTACTTAGAGAAATAAGCTATTCCTTCCACAGAAAGGAAAACCGGACCTGACAGGTCGAACATTTGTAAGGCCAGAATAACACCCACTCCCGAACAATCTGACTCTGTGTGTAAGCCATGTTCTGAGTTATGAAGTAAAACAAAATAGCAATAATGTTTTTATTGCATTCGCCTGGTTATGAGTTATTTTTTTCTTTTCCATACCAAATCACTCACTTAGTTTCCTATAACTTATAACATGTGGTGATCATGTGGGAAAAATGTATGCAAGTAAAACGCTGAATTTAAACATGCTGTCATACAAAGAATCCAAATCAAATTCTTCCTGGCAATAAGACTGGATAATATTTCTCATGTATACGGTCCCAGCACACAAGTGTCATTGTAAACATTTAAAATAGTTTTCTGCAATCACTTGGGTGTGCAAAGCAAACCCATAACCTCTTTGCTTCGCAGCCATAGTGACCCTGACACTTACTCTGTCAGAGAATAGCCTTGCCTAAAAGCACAGCAAGTGGTGATTATGTAAGGTGGAAAGTTGGTTTGAAATTAATCACATCCCTCAGCCTGGTCCTATGGAACAAATTTAATCTCCCCAAAAGTGCAAGCACTGTCTGTCTAACACGGCACCTATGCACTTAGAGTCATTTGAAGCATTTTGATTGCTCTTTGTCCATGCTTTAGATTCTAATCCCTCTGCATGGCCACCAGAGACTGACTGTCGAAGGCTGTGGGTAGCATTAAAAAGGTCTCCAAGACAATGATTTATATCAGCACAGTGCATTTGTAAAAGGCTAAGCTGAATTAACAAAATTCTCAATAGTGTCCCCAATAGGTCAAAATAAAGCGGTACACCATGTCTCCAACACATAGATTTTTTTTCTATTCAATTTACTCCATATTGGGCTTTAAGACTCATTATTGACCTCGGAAAGAAGCCCTTGGCAAAAAAATTCTTAGGGACCGTTCGGTATTTATGGAATGGACCACCGGAGGGAAATAGGGGACGGTCATGTCTTTTTATTCTTTGCTGAGGGGAGGGTCATCCAACATTTTTCAGTCCAGAGGGGGGGGGGGGTCACCCAACTTTTGTATTCATGAAACAGCAACATTTCAAAGTGGCTTGTTTGGTGCATATTTTTCCATGTAGCTCTCAGTCTCGGCCCTCCTTTGCTACCAGATGGGTCTGACCAGTGAGTTTGCTGGGGGGGCAGGAGGAACTGCCCCCTGGTGGCTGAAACGGATAATTGCATTGTTTAAAAAATAAGTGGAATAATTACGTCTGACATGATCAGATATTTTATGAATATCTTAAATAACACAAAACAAATAAATGGTGGTAGGTAATATATCTGATTTCATATACTGCTTTAGTAAAAAAAAGTATTTCCTGGCTGACAATGGGAGCAGCAGGACGTAAAAAACGAAAATGACTGTTGCACTAGTCTGGACATCTTATCATGCCAAGGTTGCAATAAAGGTTTCCTAAATGCCACATTTGATCTCAGCTTACTAATTAATTAATTGTGTAGATTTGGACTTTTATACGTTTATTCCACTTTGTTTAAACGGCGAAGTGGATGAAGCCTAGTGACGAGTCCATAGCAACCAGTTTGTGTGTTGAATGTTACCCAGAGTGCCTTGCTGAATGGTTTCAATATTTTATTGTTTTACTTCAAGTGAATACTAGTTTACTAGAGGAGTAACTTAGTATTTGAAGCAATGCAGTAATGCAGGAAGGGTGCATTTAGTTTCCATGCTTATTGTGTTTCCACAACAATGTTAGTGAGTAAATCTACTGAAATGGCCACCACACCATAACAGAGGAGTGGGATGCGTCAGATGAGAATGCAGAGGTTTAGTCATGTATGTCATGGCTGTTAAAAAACAATGTGAATCTGTATATTTGCCAAGCACAAACCAGTGCAGAAGGTATCGATAAATTGCTGGGGGAGGGTCATAGACATTTTTTTCTGGTGAGGGGAGGGTCATGTCTTTTTTGGCTAAAGGTCCCAAAACTCCTCCGGTGGCCCCTTAAATAAATAACGAACAGTCCCTTAGCACGAGGTCCAGTCCCTGACATATCTTTTTCTGGTGCTTTCAGTCACATCTTGTGGACTTCATCAGCAGATGGAGTTTGCACAGTTGTTATGGAGATGATATTATATGATGTTATTACATTATCCGCTGATAAGGGCCAAAAAATGACTGAAAGCTCCAGAAAGCTCCGAGATTTTCAGCAAGTGGACTTTGAGCAACACTTCAAACTCATAATACTTGATATTATTTGAAAGCCCTTAATGCTTTTGTTTGTTTTGCTGATCAATTTGATGTATTTATTGTCAATTGAAACTCAAAGGCAAGGCAAGGCAGCTTCGTTTGATTAGCAACAAGGCAATTCAAAGTGCTTTACATAACAATAACTAAACCCTAGCTCCAAATCTGTTGTTGATCACTAGTTGGTATAGAGTGGGCACAGCAATTGATCAAATAACCTGCTGCTTCTTCAATTTCAGAATCAGAGATTATTTACATAAAAATGATCTTATTTAATAATAAAGAATGTTAATTTTCTGAACTAAATTTGGACTCTATTGAAATGGTTCGTTTAGTACACTATTCACATTGCTAATGAGCAGTTTGGACTAATCATTTTCTAACATTATGTCTGATATAAAGCAATTATGGCTTCACTGCAATACTTTATGCAAGTGAAACTTGCAGCGCTCTGTTATTACAGAGATGAGCCTTCCATCTCAGTGTATTTCCATCCAAATGTCAGCTTTGATTAATCACCTCAGTGAGAGCCCTCCACCATCTTATGCATCTGCCAAGACCCAGCACCACCACACAGCACACCAGCAGACTCTCAAATAGGGCCGAGTCCACCAGCACATTCAGGTTTGAGAAATGACAGTACAGGCTACATTACAGTGAGAGGATATTGGAAGAATGTCACCAGAGTTTCATCAAATTAAATCATTTCTGCAAAGATATAAAAGGATCTGGAAGTCTCAATTGAATTAGTAAAAGTCATGGTATTTCCTCAAATTGATTGACATTTCCGGCGTATGTCGTGTCCCAATAAATGTTTATCGTTTTTCAAATCAAATTACAAATTGAAAATCTGAATAATCACAAGTTATTTTTCTCACTGCTCTGGTAAAAGTGTTTTGATTGAGGACATCTTGACAGTTGAATGATTTTATGAAGCTGAATCAATTTCGTACGATATTTCACAGACCCAATATTAATAGAAATAAAGTGATAAACAATATAAGTGAGGAGTGAAGATACTTAATCTGTCAAGCTTGTCTTTCAAAAATAATTTGTTTCTAAATGACCTGCCTTATTATGATTGCATTTTATTACTGATGACTGATAGGGAAACAAGCATTATTATCTCCTCATTACACAGCAAGTTGGCTGGTTTATGAAATATTATCTAATTCTGATGAATATGAAGTTATTAAAAAAAACTTTGCAGAAAGTTTGGTGGGGGGAAACAAAGTTCTGAACTGGGGAGTGTACTTTCTCAACTTTATGAAATGCAATCTGTACTTCTGGGAAACCTTTCAAAGCTTTTTGTTTTGTTTTTGTTTTGTGGTGGTGATGGCACAGTGGATATGACACATGCCTTTGGTGTGGGAGACCTGTACCTTTGTACCCGGCTCAAAGTCACCTTTTTCAGGTAACTGAACCACCAACTACCGCTGATACAACGGAGGTCAGCCGGCGTCACAAAGCTCTGTAGCAGCTTAAACAACTAGCAACTGCCACTAGGCGTAATGAAGCTCATAGCTAGCCGGCGTCACTTGACTAGCCGGCGTCATGTGACTACCCGGCGTGTGCATATATTTTCGTACGATATCATACGGACCCGTTCATGAGGATGTGTTGAATGTTGTCATATCTGATAATAAACAAAAAAATAAATCAGTTTTAACAAGCTGTAATTATCCTTTAAAGAAGAGGACTCTGGAAACCAACTGTTTGCATGTCCATCATCTACTGATCATTATTGTAACCTGGAACAATAACACTGATAAGCTAAAAGCTTTTCAACTTGACTTTTCAGCTTCACCATTTTCTGCATTTGATTGCATCCATTCACTGTATGTGGAGTTTCTGAATTTCACTTTGTGTTGTATCTGAACAATCCTTTAACACCCCTGCCTTTGTCCCGATTTCAACTCTGAGCCTCAAAACAGAACAACAGAAAACACATCAGTGTTCATTTTTGCATTACGATTAAATCTCCAGCCTTTTAAGGCAGAGATTGGCCTCAAGTGAGGATCTGCAATTACTATGGGCATGAGTGTCTGTAGACCTATGGGGTTGTTTAAGGTAAATAACTGTACTCAGCTGCAGGTTTGTAAAATAGCAATACATTTTATCTAAAACCGTTTGAGTCTAAATGAGATTCTGTCATTTCTGAATGAAATTATATACTCTCATCCACAGAAAAATCTCTGTGGAGGCGTCTTTTTTTTCCCTGGTCATTTGCCACATATGTGCACTGGTAATGTTAAAGAATATAAATACAGTGTGGTGAACATGGCTAAGTGGAATGAAGAGGGTCTTATACATTCAGAGGTAATTGTAGAGCTAATTATTGTCATCTCTAGCGGATGGTGCAATAGAGTAGAAGCTGATTAAGAAAATCCCCTGGCAAAGTTCCTGGATTGTTAATTTTGTTTAAATTACTGAATAACTCAGCCACCCAAGTTTTGTTGATGTTCATTCACTTTCATGTTCATTCGCTTTGCAATAATAACCCCTGAATGATAAAGCCATTAAAATAGATGGAGTACACAAAATTGAAACACTAATGAAACTGTGTGGTAAACATCAGTACGGCGGAAACAAACACTCAGCGTATAAATGCTTAAGTGCTGAATACTTTACATTTACCTTAGTTCACACATATATATATATATATATATATATATATATATATATATATATATATATATATATAGGAGCAGAGAATTAATCGGCTGTCTTTTTCTGCATTAACAAAAAACAATTCTTCCTTTAGCTTTATCGCTTATGATGAAAGACCATTGAACATGCGGTTCCTTTGAGTTAGCGGTCCATTTATTTCTCTGGTATATGGCCACCTTATATACTGTAGTATATAGCACTGAGTATGGAAATATTTCACAGATATTTGAGCTGAGGTGTGTGTGTGTGTGTGTGTGTGTGTGTGTGTGTGTGTGTGTGTGTGTGTGTGTGTGTGTGTGTGTGCTGACATAGAGACCACCACAGTAACAATGAACAACAGCAGAACACATGAACTGGAACTGCCGAGAATTATTTGTATATTTTGTATTCCGTCATGAATGTCAAGAGTGTAATGTGAACACAATGAAGTCACGGCACACAGTGTCAAGGAAAGGGAAATTTAGTATTTGTCCATTATTTAAATCACTTGAAAACATTCTTTAAGTATGACCACTAGAAAAATCTGAGCATTATTCATTCAACACCGAAAATGTCTGTATTGTCTTCTTCCATCAAATGCTATTTTTCCCTTACTTTAACCAATTAGCTTTGGTTGCCTTATCTTAAACCTGTATTAATTGTTTTCTTTGACCACTTGGGGCTGAACAACAAGCTAATGTTGTTATGACAAACTTCACACATTTTGCAGATTACAGTATGTACTAGCCTGACAAGCCAGACCCACATCAAGATGTTGATCTGGGAACTCACCATTGACAGGGCTCAATCCGAGGGGCGGGATAAATGGTTGTCTTTCAAATTCCCACTGCACACAATAGGATAGCGCTACAACCAACCACGGCAACGAAGAAAGTAGAGGAGCCAGTTGATAGATTAAACTTTTGCCGTATCTGGTCGGCAAAACTACGAACACATCTTCCTTTTTTAAGAATGACTTCAGTGCCCTTCTTTGTTCTTTTCTCAAAGACAAGCTTAACTCTAAGTCTTCCAGAGTCGCGGCCAAAGCCGATTCGAAAGACCGCTGTTCGCCAGCAGCAGCAGCCAGAAGCCCGCCCACCTACTCTATACACGATGTGATTGGCCCGACCAGAGTTTGGTTTTTCCAGCTCGCAAGCCAACAGAGAGTTGCTAGACTGACCCTGGCTGTAAATTACATTTGCTGCCGCTAGGGTGCATCTAGATTTCTAGGCTAAGTATTTACAACTTTACCATTTATTTGAAATCATGTTTCTGCCGACGTGGCAGATTTAAGTCCAATATTCAATCTCCTTTTAGCTGTTTTTGTCCCTACCAAGTCCCCGAGGGAAATATCTGGCTCTTTACAGTAGCTGCTAAATGCTCCACGTTGGGTGCTTGGCACATAGTATGCAGTGCAGTGAGTTTATCAGAGTCTTTTCTCTGAAAACAGCTGCCTTTTGCCTCAGGGTGCAAACACTGATGAAAGTGCTGAAAGAAGCTAAAATGCTTCATACAGTTAAGGGGATCTGCAGAGGGTGATAATACTATGCAGGATCATCACTACAAGCAGCCCCTTTTACATCACACATAGTAATTTCATTATTTATTTTTTTACTATTAATAATAACTAACCAATTATCATATTAGTTGTGTACTTGATTTGTATTCACTTGCGCAACTGTAGACATACAGGGCCATGGTGACACTGACACCACAGCTGTACATGGGGGCATTATCAAAAGATTAATCAGTCAGATTTTAAACAAGTCCAGCTTTCAGAATGCTTATCTTGAACAGAAATCAAAGGAACATTTCTGTTGTATTGCAGAGCAACTTCCTGGCTTAAATTTGACCTACATTAGCATACATACCTGGTTTTGTGTGCATTGTATTTTTAAATTCAGTGGATGATTTAAAATGAACATTTTGGAAACATTCTCATTCGTTTTCACATATAACAGTTATAACTAGATTAAAACTACTTAAAATGCATGCATGCCCTGTGTAGTGGTCCCACTGCAGCCCTACGTCTCTGCAATTAATCTGGTGATTAAAGTGTTATCGCGACACATAGGAATGATAGCAAAAAAAGGACCCAGGCTATAAAAACAACAGAACTTTCCTTTTCAATAAGCACTTGCTCAGGTGACGCTGTGATAAAACCTTTCAAATAGCTCCAAAGAGCTTTTTAATTACTGCAAAACAATACACTGCCATACCGCCTTTTTGCTTATCACTTCTTTGGGCTCTCTGATGTTGAAAATGCTTTTTAAGAATTAATGGACTGTGGTGGTACAGAGCTTTAAAATGATCCATTAATGTAAACCAAAGACGTGACACTTCTAGCTGCAACATAATTCTTACGAAAAAGAAGAAAACAATAGAAAAGAACACAACAAACTTCAGATTCCTCCTCTCTGACATGGTGTATATGAATTTTTTTTTTTTTTTTATGTTCTGTTCTTGAATATTAAAGCATGCCTTTAGAACATTCTGAGCATTGTATGCAGATAAAAGAGGGGCATCTCTCTTCTAAGGGTGCTGCTTCCATCAACTTGCTACATAGAGGAATCCAAGCACTAAAAGAACATCTGTTGATGCTGTGTGACTGCGCATTCATGTCACAGTCCTCTCTGCGCTAAAAGTCCCAAAATACATCAGACACTCTCAGAGGCCCACATCAATCAAGCCCACCAAAGTGGCCAAATGTTTGACACATCCCCATCCAGTCCTGCTTTTCTAACTGTGTTTCAGCTGAGCGGCATGTAAATGTTTAAAGCCTTCACATCTTAAATATCTGCAGCACTTTACGATCTGAGGATGTTGTTAATCTTCTCAATTAGCTTCTAATTAAGACTCCTCTGAAGTGGCTGAGGCAGAACGGAGAAGTAGGTCAACCAAAAAGCATCACAGCCTGGTTAGACTCAGTGGATGCACCAATTAAAACATGTAGGTTAAGGAACCATTTCATTCTGAAAGACAACAAACTTATGGGTTGTGACAGTTTACTTGAGTCACACCAAATGAAAAGCTTTCAGACGAACGAAAAGATATATAAAGAGGACATGTGAATAAGTGGACACAATGCAAAATGTTTCACAGGATTACTATTGAAGGTTTGTTGCTCCTGATTCAACAAGACACTGGCGTACATGCACACTAGGGCCCTACATTAAGTCAGTGCTAAAAGCTAACTGAAGTTTCAAAAATATGACTACTAAGTTTCCAACCTTCTCAGAAGAAACCCCAGAGAGAGGGACCAGAGCTGTGGCATCTGCTATTGCACATTTCAGATCATACAATGTGACAGGGCAAACATCTCGCTGCAGCCTACACACCAATATGCACAACCGTCTGTTAACAGCCTAAGATAACAACAGAAGTGAAATGCCAAAAATGTTACAGAGAGATACATTGGAGGTCACGGTAAAGTATTGCCCTTTTCTTCAGAGTGGATTGCATATATCATGCTATGATATGTGTTCTGACTCTCATAAATCATTCGCTACAACATTATTCCCCTTGGAGACTGGCAGTTGGCGATTCTCTTTCACTAACACACACACACACACACACACACACACACACACACCGATCACAGCTGAAAGCTGAACTGAAATACCAACACATTCTCACTTCCATTGCGTCAAAAAGCGGTGCTTGGTCAGGCCTTTTGGCTTTTTTGATTGACGTAAAAAGTCTCCTTTAGCGTCATATTTAGACGCACTTGGTGGAGCATCTTGATGTCACTCTTTGACACTCTGGGTCGGGACCATTGGCATCACTCTTTGCATCACAAATGTTGTTTGACCCATCCACCACCCCAACCAAGTCTTTCATACTACTCGCGACCGTTGTCGACCTTAATACTACGTCATTTTACAGCGCCACAGTCAAGCTGCTGCTATGCCAGGTGCGTATCATACAGACGCTTGCTTCGGTATGTGACACTGAGAGACACTGACCAAGCGTCAGTATTTTGAAATGCGGTTGCTTATAACACTCAAATTTATTTCAAGATTGGGTGATGGTCAAATGTCAAGTGGATTAGGTGGACATCAGACTTAAATGTAATAACTGTATTAGAACTATTGAAGCATTTAATAAAAACTGTATTAATGTATCTCTTGTTTTTGTTAGGATATTTGCCATATAGTCATACAAATACTGCATTACCAACAGTCACCTGAGCTAAACAGTTCACATCACCGGCAAAACTCATTCCAAGCAACACAACTCTTCACACGTCTCAATACAGGCTCAGTGCAGCCAAACACTATGAACAACCCTCACTGAGACAACACACACTGTCACTCAGAACACACTCAGAGTAAAAACACTAGCATCAAACACCAATACAGACAATATCATTTAATTAAATATTTTCTATAAGAAAAGAGTGAAATTATTTTCTTTCCTTTTTTATTTCATACAAGTTTTGAGGTAAACAAGAATGAATGAAAATCCTCAGTTTGCTTACCTACAGTAAATAGATATACAGTATATATATTTAGATTTTGTCTGTAGTAATTTACTTAATTACTGGAAATGTTACAAACTAAAGGTACGTAATAGTCCAGAAGTTTTATACGTTTTTTATCAACAAATTGGATGTATTCTCTTGCCATGAACCTAAATTATCTAGAAATACAAATGACTGTGGTGTTCCCATTGCGTGGTTTTGACAGCAGTGTGTTAGCATTTGAACAAAGTGCTGTAAATCCACAGTGTTGTGCAGGTTGTGGTTAAAGACATGGGATAAGTCTGTAGAGTTTTGAAAACTGTGTTCAAGCAATGAAAAATGAACTACAGTTTGGTCCACATGAACTGCTGCTGTGCATACTGTAGTTAGAGTTTTGCACGTTACTCCAGTTGTGGCCCACTGTTGTCTAGCAATTGAAAAAAGCTGTAAAACTAACCATGTTTCTGTGTGTGCTGTGAAAAAGAGCCCCGTGCCACATCCTCAGTCTAGATGACTTGTCGCAGCTATAAAGTGGGTTTAACTGAGAGTCTGTGGTGTCATACCTGGTGGCGTTTGTACGTACGTGTGTGGAGGTAAAAGAGAATTTGAGAATGGTTGGTTGGTTATTAACATTTCACTCACCAGTTTATGTCTGAAATCTGGGGATGAAGCAACATTAGATGATCATAGAGATTGCGAACAAATCTCCATATTTACTCAATATATTGAGGGGAAGAAATGCAGGAAGACATTACTATAAAAGTCTACCACTTGTGTGTCCAGTCTGATTTCCCAGTTAAACTTAGACCGAATGTTCTTACTGTAATTGTGCCCTCACATAATGTTTGTATGAATTCAGGCAGTGGCCAAAACTACAAAAAGTGTCAATATATCTCAAGTACAACTTTTAACATAATTAAGCTTAGCATTAGTTCATGCAGGACACGGAAATCATGCGCCCGCTGATTGAATTGTCATTCCTATCAGACACAAATAAATCACAGCCATTCTCACATCAAGGCGGTCCTTTTGAATGTGACTCCCTACTCACTGATCCCTGCTACACTGACGCTGCTTCACTCACTGCTGCTGTTGGCAACGTTTTACCTCCACCACCCCAGCCTCCCCCGTCCTAGTTCAGAGACCCAACATGACTCAAAGTTTAAAATGGTTTTCAATGTCTCACTCTTTTTTTTTTTTACCCATGGGGGTTTCTGCATAAATGTATTTCTATTTGTTGCAATAAATGGTTAAATCTTTGACGAGAGTGTTCCTGACTAAACTAAGCACAAGTGGTCCACCAATGTTTTAGAAGTTTCCTTGTCTTGTGAGACCAATCATTTCAGCTTTTTTTTCCCTTTCCTGTTAAATCAACTGGCTGAAAACCTATTAGATGTGGCAAATGAGATGAGGCCACCACCTTTCATTCATTTTCTACAATGAGAGCATTGCCGGCAGCGAGGGGCAGGCAATAACTCTAAAGGAATTAGTGAACGTTGATTCAGAGGTGGTGGCCAGTTGCTCTGTGGCAACCAATCACTTCTGACATCTGCTGTGTTTTCTTTATCAACAAATGATAAAAATCATGTTGTTTCTTTCCATTCTCTTCTCTACTGTACCTTGTTGAGCAGAATACATTATTTTACAGGCCCGATGAACACCCCAACAGGACTCGTAATCACAACCTAAATTAGAAAAAGATGCAAATAATATAACAAAAAACTTGTAGTTAATTATGTTGATCATATTAATTTTTTCAAAAACGGGTTCTTAAAATCTTCAAAAAGCTTTTTTTGCTCCAGAAATGGCCTATTAAAAACAGGCATTACTCAATTAAAACAAACCTAAAACCAAGACTTTGATCTGTTCTTTAATGAAGATAGTTACTGAAGATCAGAGCAAGTAGAAACGTTTGAATGTTCACTTGGTAACCATTCTGACAATTTCGCTAAAATAATCCATCACTCTCTGACATTCAGTGAAAATGTTCTTTAGTTTGGAATTAGTTGAAAGAAAGAGTGCAGTGCATTTGATAGTTTCTTGCATCACAGATTAACATAAAAGCCAAATTGTTTAACATAATAACCACACAAAATGCTGGTGAAAAACTAAAATTTGTTTGTGAGTTGCAGGAAAACCAATGAAACTCCACAGATTTGACTGCACTTTGTGCAGCACTTTCTTGAGCAAGTGGCAACACAAGCACAATTCATGCTAATACTTAATCCTTCACTAAACTGATTGTTAGCAACATACCCTGTACCTCACCTTTCTCCCACTCTAGGAACAACGGTAAGCACCAAATTGGCACAGATGAGAAATAAACAATGACAACAAACCCCTCCATCCACCATTTGCCATTGATTTCTTTTTCAAAGACACTTATTCAAAACTGCAAATGAAAAGCATTTGATTTGTGTTTGTAAAATGTCTCAGGGTCATGTCAAAATGCAGAATCTGTCTACGCATCTTTGTCTAGTTATTTTCAATAATATTATATATATATGTATATATAATATATGGTATTTAGTTGTATTAACTAATATATATATATATATATATATATATATATATATATATATATATATATATATATATATATATATATATATTAATGTGGCCCGGGAAAAGGGAAGTTTGGGGTCCCCTGCTGGAGCTGCTACCCCGCGACCCGACCCTGGATAAGCGGATGAAGATGGATGGATGGATATATATATATATATATATATATATATATATATATATATATATATATATCCATCCATATATATATATTACTAGGGCTAACTAAATACCATATATATTATTATATATATATATATATATATATATATATATATATATATATATATATATATATATATATATATATATATATATATACATTGGAGCGAGTAATGGGACTGCTGAGCCAGATTTGGCAGTTGTGCCAAGTGTAGCTGTAAAGTCCCCTGTGGTGTGATTTGGCCCGGGTAGTTCACCACACACATGCAAAACCACTAAAGGCCAGCATGGGGCTTTCTCTGGGCCTGCAGCTTGCCTAAAAGCAGGAAACCCACAGACAAGCCTTACAGGGGCACAGCTGTTGGCTCATAATGGAGAAAATAGCTGTGAGGCCAGAGGGCACAATTCCAATTGTTGCATTTGTTTTTTCTTTCTATTAAGTCCCCACTGCAAGTTGCTTCAGTGGTAAAGTATAGTGCAGAATAGTTATGAAGGGCCAATTCTGTTTTTCTGTATTTTATTCTCTTCAATTAAGGAATTCATCATGAAGAATTTAAGAAAAATGAAAAGAAGAAAAAAATAATGAAAAAAGAAATGTATAATACAAAAATCAGGAGCCTATTGCATTTTCTCAACAATTCCCCTTGAATTGCTTTAAAGAAAAACGTGTAGGCCATAATTGAGTAGCATGAAAAATCCAGGTGGAAATTAGAGCGATACCTTGATAGATAGATCATATGCAGAAATGTTCTGTTACATTTTGTTTTATAAGCTAGTAACTTTACACCACTTCAAGGCTGCAATCAGCAGCCAAATATTCCAACCAATTGTATGTATTGTATTAAATCTTTTTGTGAAATAACAAAAACTAAAAGATTGGGGGGAAAAAAATGTCAAACTGCCACTGTGGGTCAAAATGTAAATGAATCAGTGTGTGGCCTTGTACTGAACTAGGGCCAGCAGTTTTAATAATTTCCAAAAACACAGACGTTAAATTGTTTCTCTTTCTTATGTATCATTGAGCTCCAGGAAATGGAAAAGATCCAGCCATTGTTTCCAGCAGAAAAAATATCCTCCCAGCTGAGCAGAGAACGGGTCAGAGCCCTGCGAGAGGGATTGAATCTAAATTACTCCAATCTTGGCATTAGATTACAGCGGAGCCCCCCCCACTGCTGCCCTGTTGCATGGCTCTACATCTCCACACAATCACAGGTGCAGTAATGACAGGGCCACAGGTTCACGCTTCATTATTTAGTCTTTTAAAATGTTGCCTTTTGGCATGCCTTTTACCAGAACAGTCGCCACCCAAAACAGCAGCAGGGCCCTCCAGAGCCTCTTAATCAACCGTGGGTGTTGTTAAGGTTAATCTGTATTGTTCATAGCGATGTGAGAAGAGGGGTGGGTCTCCCCTGATGCCCTCCATGTGTTGATAGCCGCTTCCTAACAGGCAACAAACATTCCATGGCACGTCTTGTGTATATTGCCCTGCAGTGGGTCTCTGTTGTCGTGCTTGTGTCATGGACACAGAGATAACCTCCCTCCAACATGGAGTTTAATTGCTTGCCCTGTGTTGGCAGAATCAGAAGAAAGGAAGAGGAGGAAAGAGCTGTGCAATCTTGCTCATGAGGCTAACTCCATCTGAAAGCCCGACGATATGCACAGTGTTGCCAACTCTTTTCCAATGAAAGTAGCTAGCACCAGCTCCAAAAGTCATACACTCATTTGCATATGTGTGACGTCATTACACAATAATTTGCATAAAGCTTAGTGGTTGTGTCAGCAAGGTGGATAGAAAGAAATATTTATGTTTTTTATTCATAATTTTATGTTGAACTATTTAGCCAAATAATCACAAATTCAATGCAGGAATTTATTATACTTTATAATTAATACTTAGGTAGCCTATCTTTGAAGTAAAAAAAGAAATTCTACAAAGGGAGGGAAAAAGATCGATAAAGAATTCTCAAAGAAGGCTGGCTTACCCAGGGCCAGGCCAGCTCAGTCTGTCTCTCCTACCTACAACGGCCCCCGCACCCTCTCCCTTCTCCCCTTTCTACCTGTGCGTACTGTGCACAGTGCTGCTGCACATGAGGAGAGAGCAGAGATGGGAGGGGCTGCTCCTCTGCTCCTCAGTCACAGAACAGAAGAGAGAGGTGTCTGTTTTGACGGCCACAGGAGAGAAATACCTTGCGTGCTCGATGGACAATACTGGCGTCTTTTCTACAGAAAGTCGCTGTCTTTTCTACAGAAAGCCGCCGAATTTGTCGCTAGTCGCTTTTGTGAAAAAAAAGTTACTAAGGGGGTCTGAAAAGTCGCTGAATCTAGCGACAAAGTCGCTAAGTTGGCAACACTGAGAAATAGAATAGTAAATGATCTCAGTATAAACATGTGGAAGCTGATGGAGGATGCAAGGTTTAACAGTTCCTCCTCTGGATGTACCAATGTTCCTGCCAGTGCTGTTCGCTAAAACTTTTTAACAGCTTTGGAAGCTACACATGACATGACATTTGACATGGTTTTAAAAATTTTAATTCACTCCAACAGCAAGAACAGGAGTCACCTTGTTTCAGGGAATAGGTCATGCAGTAAATCATGTGGATGGTGCTGATCCCTTACCACCTGCCCTAGTTGGAATCCCATTTGTATTATTTATATATAATAATATATATCATATAATTATTCTAACCCGTTTGGAGTATCAGACAAATATGGAAACTGTTATAACATGAGGGGCCAAGAGTGAGCACAACCACAGGGAAACTTTAATTTCTGCAATTAACAGGGTATTTAACCTTTACTGGTTTAGAGGTTTAACTAAATATCCAGTGGCGTTTAATCAGTCAAACCTTTACATGTACAAAGTTGTGTCAAATGTGTCACATTAACTCTTAATTTCATCAATAAGAAAAACATCATCAATACGCATTTCAGAAAGCACATAATAAACCCAAATCACACACTTATTATTATTATTATTATTATTATTATTATTATTATTATTATTATTATTATTATTATTATATTTAGTATTAATGTTCTTGTTGCTGCTACAAAGGTAAAATGCCTAATTTATTGCGTGCTTCATAGTCTATATCCACGATGTCATTAGCTCACTATGTTCACCTCCCTGTGCAAATAGAGTTCATTAATCATAGGCTGTATTTTCCATAAATGAACAACTGCACACTGTTGCCTGTAATAAGCAACATAGAATATGGTGTGTTGGAGGATCTCACTGAAACTATTTAAGCCTCTTCTAATCGCTGATTAAATTGATAGAGTGTCAGACATTTACAGTGGGCATCAAGGACTCCCTGTAGAAGTGTTTCCTGGAGATCAAAGCAACAAAGGTGCTGTATTCAGACTAATGTGTTCGGCTGTTTGCTACTTTCTACATGCCCATTAAAGTAAAGCTTGATGAACCTGAGCGTATTCCATTATTAACATAATTATCTCATTGAAGATGGTAATTATACCTGTTTCAATATAGTCATTCCCATTATGATATAATGACTAATTAAAGCTATTACTTGTTAAATGAACAGAATGCATCCTATGGGACTTCTTCAAGGATAGATAGCAGGAAAGTGGATTTCCCTTCTAGTCTATTTAGTTGCAATTAACATGTTGCCTTTGATTACATTACTACATCTGGTCTTCTTACTCCTCTTTTGCGTAGAGTCTAACACAGTTTTATAAAGTATGTTACCTGAGCATATGTCCAAGATATTTATTTAGCATCCAGTGCTGTAAGACATGGATGCCTCATACTCCACACATAAACCACACGTTACAGAACAGTTTTGTATTTGATGTGAAGGTTTAGCAGTGTCAGTGGGTAAAAAAATAGAGATTGTTTCATTATTTAGAAACAGTTGGGGCTTTTTTAAATGTGAAAGGACATGCTAAGGCCCTATGAAGTTATTCATAATTTCCACCTTTATGATGTTAAAATGTCAAAGTCTAAAGAGATTTCAGTGAAGGCTAAAGCCAAGGTGAGTGTAATCTTGAGTCATTATGAAGCAGGTGTAATAGCTGCTATTGCACTGCACAGCTGTATTGCTGCCCCTGGGTGTCCAAGAAGATCTGATTGTCTGAAGCTTATAGTCATGAAGATTTTCATGAAATCAAAGGCCATTTTTTAATATTTATGGACAGTATTTTTTTTTCTGCATTAGCCATTCAACATATTTAGATTCAGTAATGACTTCTCTATATAGCAATATAAAACTTTTGTGCCAGGGCCTGCCATTCCCACTGGTTTTAAATTGCCTATCTACACAAGAGTCCTTAATAGGCTGATATCAATGAAATAAAATTACGAAACAGCTGAATTACAACAAATATTTAGTGTCTAAAAACATGTTCTACCTCTGTTTATAAAATACAGTATATACCACGCAAGAGACTACATTAGTTTATTGAATAGAAGTTAGTCGATTTTTTAACCACTTGATCAATCATAAAAAATGTAGTTATTGCTTTTCACTATCGCCAGTATTATTATAAAAGTCGTTTGTTGACCCTCCTCAGTGGATTAAAGGTCTGTGAGACTGACTTGATCCATCTCTCTTACCTTGTACTGTAAATGGAAACTGAGACAGTGCAGGTTGTTTGATGTAACTGCACTCTACTTGGGTGGTGAGGTAAACACACGCTCTTCCCAAGGGTTGTGAATGACTTAGCCAAACAGCAGACGAGAACTCAATGTTGCCTGAAACCATTCACCCATTAAAAAACTTGCTTTATTTCTATTTAGTCCATTTCCACTTGGGAAAATTACATGCTCGGAAGTGATTTAAACACCAGTGGGTGGAAGTAGTGGCTTTAACAGAATTACTGCTTACCACCTGAATGGTCCAAAGGAGCTGTGGTAAATGAAAAAAAATAAAATCTCATCTCCTAAACGCACTACAGAAACTCAATAAATCTCAAAAAGTTGCTAATCTGGTTTGCCATCCCAGTGCTTCAATGTGCAAATATGGTGCTGTCCAATTGAAACTGCCATTATGACAGTCTCTGAAATAGACAGAATTAGTTAATAACCATGCATAGACAGTTTTGGCTGAATGGCTCACTCTATCCCCATTCAATATGAAAAAAAGAACTCTATTATCAGTCAATGGGAGTAGTCATACCAATCGTTGTCTTCTGGTTTGCAGAGATTGGCTGAGGTAATACCCAAACAGCATTGCTGTTTCCTGCAGGATGCATCTCACAACAACTGTGTTTAACAGATAATCAAAAGTCCAATACTCCAGCACCTGCATCATTACCTTTGCAATTGTGTAATCCTTGATTTAGCTGTTGTGAAAACTGACGGGTAAAATCATGTTCCTTTATTTCAAAGGGCAAAGTGATTTAATCTGAGAATTTACAATGAAACCAATTAAGTATGTGTTTACTGTTGGCAGAAGTGTCCTGTATTATGTTTAGTATGTTTATAGATTGAGCAGTTAGAACATGCATGTAAAAGTCCTCTTTGTGCATTAAAAGCGTGTGTCTCTGTATGTAGTGGATGAGGTGGGGCATTTATTGCATATTGGAAATGTAACATGGTTACAAAACAATGAGGTCTTGCTGAATTGTGCTTCGAAATATATTCCAGCATATACTGTATCTTCTCCCCATTGATCGTCTTCTCAGCACCAATGGGTAGACTTGTTAGTTTTGTTGTTTGGCATGATCTTCTATTCCTACCTTCCCTGTATATCAAAGCTTTCCTTTTCTTTCTGTTTGACTTAGCAGACCCATCCTTAAGGATGTGGAGTATTGATCTGTTGTCTGATCTTTCATGGAGTGCACTCCATTCCAGACTGATAGACTCCTGTTGTATTCCCGAGGACCAAACCAACTAACTGAAAGTGAACAGGAGGTGTTTGAGAAAATGCTCCAAACTGCACAGGTCGGTAATAGTTAGATTAACTCCCCTTCCTACCTACACTAATTACTTACCTCCACACCAGATTATTTTCAGCCCAGTCCACCATGCGTCAATGTTTTTTTGTTTTTTGTTTTACAATTGTGCTTCCTCTTTTTTGAGACCTAAGCCAATAGCTCTAGCGAGGCTTCTGGAGGATCAATTGTACATAAATTGTTTCAGACAGGTGACATGCGAAGTTGCTACAATTGTCACTGCATGACATAGATCCCACACAGTTATAGTTAGAGAGAGTGTGGGCTTTTGAATTGTCAAAATGGAGGATGTTAAGAGCACTTGACTACTTTGCTTTGACGTACTGGTGTAATAAAGGATCCAGTGCAGTGAGTATAACCTTTTCAGCAAATGCTTTATATGGATTTCTAATGCAAGAAGTGCAATTTTTCAGTGTTTGATGATTCATGTAATTTGTGTTAACTGTTGTCCTGCCTCTTGTTCTATGTTTAACCAGTTCTCAATATGTTGAGGGGGTGTAACCCTGTTGAAATGGTAAGCACCCATCATCTGAGCACCACTTGCTTTTTAATGGTTTTTATTGCTCACAGTCAGTAACAAATTAAATATTTTTGATTGAAGTATACAGACAAATCAAAAGTCCAGTTCTTTCCTAAATGTAGATGCCAACACTTAAAAAAAATCACAATTTGATGTTGCTTTGAGGATTGGACATTTGGATGGAAATGAATAAAGAGGTAAGGAATCACTAAAGTTATTACAATTAATCCTGAAGGCGACATGAATGTGTTTACCAAATGTCATACCCATCAATCTAATAGGTTGAGACATTTCACTCAAAGCCACACATGTCAATAGCGTAGTGGTGCTAGAGGAAAAGTCAGGAGATCACAAAAGTCATTAGGATTCATCATCTGGGGACAATGAATGTTACTACAAAAGGGTTGATGTTGAGATATTTCACTGGAGAAAAAAAGAAAAAATATTACAGCTACGACATGTTCCTGTGAAATGCCAGTACAGACTTTTAAGTACACTACCAACTAATACTGACATCATCATTTGATTGTGAAGATATGCTTGTCCTACCCTTTATGCAACCCAAAGTACACAGGGACGGGATTTTCTTTTAGAATGAGGACTCGGATGAGGATGAGAAATGACTGCCCCTCATTAACTACTGTCCATTAGGTGGAGCATTCATTAAAGTATGGTCGATGTCATTTTAAAAGACATATCTATATAGATTTGGCTGTTAGTCAAAGGGCTAGCTTTCAGAAGGTGTTAAATTGCTATGGCACTAGTGCTAACAGTTCTTGGACTACAATTAAATCCCATTTTCTACTTAAAAACAATGGACCTTCTTTGTGCAGTGCCGTTCTTGCACATTAAACTTGAAACTAATTTTACAAGCAGTCATTGTGGGATATTCATTACTGGTGTAATAAAGGATCCAGTGCAGTGATTATAACCTCGTCGGCAAATGCTTTATATGGATTTCTAATGCAAGAAGTGCAATTTTTCATTGTTTGATGATTCACGTAATTTGTGTTAACTGTTGTCCTGACTCTTGTTCTATGTTCAACCAGTTCTCAATATGTTGAGGGGGCGTAACCCTGTTGAAATGGTAAGCACCCATCATCTGAGCACCACTTGCTTTTTAATGGCTTTTATCGCTCACAGTCAGTAACAAATTAAATATTTTTGATTGAAATATACAGACGAATCAAAAGTCCAGTTCTTTACTTAACGTAGATGCCAACACTTAAAAATAATCACAATTTGATGTTGCTTTGCCTATTGTCCAATACCTTCATATAATGCAAAGCAACTCAGAATTCCCCTCAGCTTTCTAGTAGATTTAACTAGGGATGCACCGAATCCAGGATTCGGCTTCGGATTCGGCCAAATATTGGGCTTTTTGACGGGGTTCGGTTGCCTTGCTTGTCCTACTCGGCTGCCTCTCTAATTTTAAATGTTTAATGACTCAGCGCTATTCTTATTAATGTTGGCTATTTTCCCATCTGAGAGGACTTGGATCCATCGATGCACCATGGTTCATATTCTCTTTCATGCTTGCTTTTTTACTTATAACTGGTGCCACAGCATTGACCGGCATTATATCTTAAAATTCAGACCCACTGTTGTAGAACAGTGCACCATTTCTCCATGTTTGCTTTATGCTGTATTACATTTAGCATCTTAAAGGACCATAAAGTTTTGTGAGTATTGTGTATCGCTTATTATATTTTGTGGGGTTGCAAAAAGGCAGAATTCTTTACAGTAATGTGATTAGCGTTCAGCTGCCTTAAAAAGCCTCTCCAGAACTTCACAGTAAGAGAAGGAAATTGCAACCAATGTGTGTATGAGTCTCCTGCTATGACACCTGTTTTACATAATTAGCTGTTGGTACCTCATTAATGGATATGTAGAGAGGTTAGTCGCTTAGCACCTAAATGCATGAGGCTCCTACAGTCAAGGTCAGTTCAGAAATGAGTTTAATCTGTTACTGCCTGAGACATGACAGATACTAGGACGTCAGGTAATTGCTTCTTTGGAAAAACGGAAGAGTTGTGTGAAGTTAGTCATCCGCAAGGATGAATATTATAAATTGCACACAAGAACAAATTAACTGGGTTGATATATTATATCTCAGAGTGCTGCACTGTGTTTTTGCTCATGTTTAGTGTATCTGATGTGAGTCCATTACAGCTTTGATGATCAGTCAGGTTGATAGCTCAGATAAAAACTCAGGATACACTGGAGCCGTTCCAAAGTGACAACTGTTGGTGAAAACGTCAAATCTGAACACTTGTCTATGTAATGAACAACTATAAAGAAAGGCTTTTTATAGTTTTGCATTTGTATGTTCCATAGCCAGAAAATAAAAACAATGTGAACAGACACTTTGGTACAGCTGTTTTACCCAAAGTTGAGCATACAAGGATTCAGAGGCCAGTAAAAATGTAGATGCAGGCAGTGTTGTGCAGTGCTGTACTACTCACTAGTTGTGTAATTGATTACAACTACAGTTACTAATTTAAAGGACCAGTGTGTACGGTTTAGTGGCATCTTGCAGTGAGGTTGTACATTGCAACCAACTGAATACCGCTTCCCTTACCCCTTCCTTTCCAAGTTTAAAGTTCTCATAGTATGCTTTTTGGCTTTTTCCCTTTCCTTTATTGTGTTATATATCTTTTTGTGCATGTAATAGGTTTACAAAGTGAAAAAGACCAAAGTCCACCCCAAAGGGACTTACCATATCCAACAGAAAACACTGTTCACAAACTGCTCCAAACAGCTATATTGTAGTCCAGCCTTCACTTCCGTGACAAACGTGTGTTACAAAGTGACGCACGTTTGTTTGTTTTATAATGCTCGCCTAGCTGCTAGCATGGCATGCCCTAATACTCTGAAACTATCTAGCTAGCAGTCCTTACCTAGCTGCTGCGCATGTGCGACTCCCAACAAAGATGGAATAGAAGTGTGATGCCTCACTCGGTAGCTAAAACAGAAAGCTCAACACACAGGGTGAAAAGAGGAGCTGCAGCAATCTGTAGTACAACAAAAAAATAGTGTTTTTTGAAAATTAAACCATGTAAACCTATTCTGATATAACCTCTAAATACAATTATGAACCTGGAAATGAGCATAATATGAGCACTTTAAAAGAACCTACAGTGACCTTAAGGTAATGTGAAAACGTGAAAGGGCCCTCTCAAGAGACAGTGTTTGGTTTGTCCTTTCTGGGCCACTGTAGAAACATGGCAGAGTAACATGGCGGGCTCTGTGGAAGAAGAACCTCTCCCTGTGTAGATATTCAGCAAATTCTCACTCCCAGCACGTCAAAAAGTGACGCTTAGTCATGTGCCTTTGGAGTTTATTACTGACACAAATAGTCTCCTTTGGCGTCTCAGTGAGAGTGGGGCTTTTAACTAATTCACGCTTCGTCTGGACTCTTGGCATCACTTTTTGGTCGGGACCGAATTGACGTCATTTAAAAAATGTACGTTTCAGTGACGAACGGGACAAGAACAGAACATGAACCCTGGTCTCCTGGGTGAAAGTCCTGTGTTGTTTGACCCATCCACCACCCCAACCGACCTCCTTAAGTGGATTTTCGGTCTTTTATACTACTCTGTACTGTTGTCGCTCTTAATACTATGTCATCTTATTACAGCATTATGGTAGAACTACTGCTATACCCGGTGCATCCCATACAGACGCTAAAAGGTGATTTTTTTTGCATCTGACATAGCGACAGTATTTGACAAGTTGGGTATGAGAACGGGATGAGATATGAAGGGCTCATCCTAAGCTAACGAAAACAAGATTTTTTGTTTCAGGTGATTATACACGAATGAAAACATAATTATGAATATTATATTCCATTTCTGCCTAACCCTACACACTGGTCCTTTAGTTAAGCTACTCTATGTGACTCCCAACATTTTGTGAGGGTTGTTTTGATCGCTGCCTTAACGACAATTGGACCAGAAGGCCAAGATCAATTTCTTACCTTTTTGGTCAATAAAGAAACTGCCAGAGCTTGTTAGCTTGGTGAGGGAGCTCAGTGTGAGAAGAGGCAGCTAGCCTCTACCAATAAAGAAGGAATATGTATTTGAATAAATCCAAAGTTGTCATTTTCATTTATTTTTAGTTGTCTTCTTCTAGAAAGCCAATGGTACGTCGATAGTCACCTAGGTTTTGCTCAGAGTTGGATGGGTGGTTTTCGTCATGGTAGCGGTATGGTGAGCAATGCTAAATAGTCGTATATATATGAATGTATGTGTTATTTGTTTCTGTATTTATTGTTTGTTTAATTTATATTATTGTTTTTATGTATGCACCTTCAACCAAGGCAAATTACTAGTAAGTGCTACCTACCTGGCAATAAATCTCTTTCTGATTCTGATTCTGATGGCTGTCCCAAAAAATGTAGTCCACTGGACTTGTTATTGAAGAGAACAAGCTATAAAAAAACACAATAACACTCTAAAATCAACTATATGCATATTCAATTTAACGAATTTACTGCGTGTAATGTTTATACGTTGATAGTACTGCTAATCCCATCCTATTTTCAGACACATGAGGTTTCAGCGATTCTGTCCCATTTCTGCTTCTTATTTTTCACAATCACACTCAGTCATAGGGGATGAAAAAAAAGCTAGATCTCTTGTTTCTGGGACAGTTCTTAGTTATTCAACGCTATTAGATATTCTGTTGTTCCTAGCACGTCTGTGTCTTTTATAGATGTCTCTATGGGTTGATGCTGGGCTGCAGCACTTCCTGTCCTCTCTAAACGGACGCTGATGTTTATTGAAGATCTTTTTGGCTCCAGCCGAAAAGTCATTATAAAAACTTCCAACAAAACTCAACAATATGTTGAGGTCTGGTAAGCATGGTCCAGATCGATAGAGGGAATCAATTCATGTCACTGTCTGTATTAGCTAACGGTAAATGTAAAGCATCCTATCAAACATAGGAGGCCATAAACACATTTCAGGAGGACAAGAAACCCTGTGTAGTAGGGGTGCTCTTCTCTTTTTGATTGCTTAGAAGTCAAAGAAGACCTCTTCACACCTCGCTGTGCTGTATGACACAGACGAGCACAGGTTAAAGTTGTGGGATGGACATAGAGAATTATCAAAGCAGCAGCAGAGCACCACATGCACTTGATGCTTTCGTCTACACAACTCTTCTGCCCAAACTGTACCCGACCTGACATCTTGTTGACTGAAGTAGGGGAGTTTGTCTGCAGTAGGTGAGCATGAGTCAGAACTCTTCTCATGCTTTATTTTGTTGCCTTTCATATTGTAAAATCCACCTTTATGTTTCCAGAACGTCTTTGGTTGTTACCTGTCTATCATATTAATCCAATGGTTTAAGATACTAAAACATTTGGTCATGGTTATGAAATTTCCAGGCTTTTGATTGAATATTGAAAGCTAAAACTTAACATGTTCAATATGTAACTTGGATGGCAGCCTTTTCCTAAGTGTTTTGAGCTTCCTCAACATAACCACAAGAATACAATTAGTTTCATTATAATCACTTTAGTTGCCAGGATTAGATATTTATAATAACAAATTTAATAAATTGTTAGTGAATATTTTGCAGATATGTTCTGCATCAATATTTTGCATAGTTTGCAGACTCATGCAATAGAAAGTTGTCCTCATTATCTTGCTAAAAAAACATAATCTGGGTGGTTTTATGTTTCCTACAAAACAGATTATGTGCTAATAGTTATAATCAAAGGTATTTGTTTATTTGGAGATGTTACTTGGGCAACAACGGAATGTCAACAACTCCCACTGTCCAAGCAGAACCCTCTATAGACCCAATCACAATGTTTCTTTCCAATAACTTCTGGGTAGAAAGCTCCTGCATCCTGTACATACAATTTTACCGTGCTGAGCAAACGGGGACAAGGAAAGACCGGATATACTCATCTCATTCATCTAAAATGCATGTTTGATGCTTTCATACCTCAACACTTTCATGGACATTAGGTTGAAGACCTGTTGGGACACAGAAGAAAATCACAATACCGGAAGTGAGATGTTGCTGTTCGTAATACTAGATTTGGTTTATCAAAGACTAGCAAAGCAACACAGTACATAAAAATAAGCACAGCAGAAACGTCCAATAGGTCATACAACTCTGTTTATCTTCATCTGTACATGTTAAACTTAACAGTTAAAAAATGACAATATAAATGAACAAGAATGCCGTTTTCCCTTTTCTCCACAATTCAAATCAACGGCCAATTGTCTACCCGGAAGTTTATTTTTTGTTAGCGCGACATCACAGTGATTCAGTATATATTTCTCTATTCTATTCTCTTGCTAGGTAGAATATCCCTGTCAGTGATGACAACCAGAATGTAACTGACAGCAGTCTAATATGAATAGGTTGCAGGTTGAATGCACACATAGTAGAACGGCATCATACACTTGTCTCCCGTATTGAGTGTTTCCTTTTCCCCTTTACAACATTCACCCACAACAGGCGTGTGGCCACGTAAACAAAAAGCAGATTAGCCAATGACCACACAGCTCCTCTACTGCTACAGTTGGGTCACTTGGTGTAATAATTTATGTAAACTTGGGTTTCATGAGAAACACCTTATTCTAATAATCATTTCTTTTTAGTTTTGACTGCTTTGAGTGTGCATTGTTTAAAACACTAAACACATTTTCATATATTAACCAATCAATAATTATTTAGGAGCAGCAAATCACTTTTTAGGAGAAAGAATTAGACAGGAAATAATCAGCCTGCCTGCCAGTATTTATAATTTGCAGCATCAGAAATTGGCAGGCCTTAAAAATCAAAACACCAACACCCTTGCTTGGGGATAAAAGCAGGAGTAACTAATTCATGAATACAAAAAAACATTTAGAGAATACGATCCTCTAATGACTATATCTATGTATAAAGGGGAGCGTACCTTCATTTTTTTTTTTCCCGTTTGACAGATGAAAGGAACACAGATTAATTGGTCTCTCTGATGCATCTTCTAATGAACAGCTAGCTCTGACCGTTGGGGGCAAATTAGCTTGATCCTCATTTTGCAGAACAGAATTAATGAAACCCCTATGGATTAAGCTGAAGTGTGCCATGTATCATGCTCATGTGCAGTTAGAATACCTCGCACTGGCAACAACTATTCCAATATTTGCCCGAAGCGAGGATGTAAAGGTTCAATAGTTAGCCCTTGTAACACTCCCATTAATGAGATTATCAGGCACTAATGAAACTTCAGCGTATCGTTACATCTTCAACATCGGACCATAAAAGTCTGAAAAAGGAACTTAGAGATTTGAGGGTCTTTGTGTGATAAACTTGAAATTAAAGCATATATTTAGTACATTTACTGTGCCTATAATTAAACCTTATGTCAAAGCACACAGATTTTAAAATAAACTGAGTCGTACAACAATCTATAAATAATAATTGTAACCACTAGGCCTGAGAGCTCCCACCTTTATAAAATCAGAGGGTGAGAGATTGATGCTTCAGGCCTTCAAGAACAGTGTTTTCACAACACGAGTTCCAGAAACAGTGTGACTGCAACGCTTAGTTGCTGAGAGTAAAGCACAGCGTGTCCCCCAGGAGCAGTTCACTGTAGCAGCTCTGGTGTGTCAAACTCTGCAGGAGAGGAGATGTTATGCAGAGGACAGTAACATATCCAAAGTGGAGAAACAGGGTAGCAAAACTTTCACTGTCAACGTATTACATTTGTTTTTTCCAGACAACATCAGCTGGTGGCAACCAACGCATTATTAGCATGTCATGTGGTTATGTTTTGTCAACTAAAAGCACTTGGTTATGGTCAGGAAAAGATTGTGGAAACCTTCTGAAATGTATTTTAACAATCTGCAAAACAAAACATTGACATAATATGACTTTATAAAATCTTTAATGGCAAATGTGTTAGCAAAACATTGCCTCTTTACACATCCGGCCCATACTAAGCTTTTTCCTTTTAGCTCTGTTTTGGTCCCCACTAACTCCTGAGCAAAATATATGGCTATCAAGGTACAAAATGCTGTGCTGTGTTCATTATCTAGTCGCTAACACAGTTTGGTGCTGGGCATGTAGTGTAGAGTGTAGTTTTTTGCTAAAACCAGGTGCCCCTGGCGATTAGAAACAAGGTTGAGAGCAATGAGACTAAGCCGAAACAGTAACAAAACAAAGTTTTGGGCTGTTAAATCAAAACAACCACCACTACCGTAAAAGTTTTGTGCGGCTCAAGAACACTTGCTGGACTGGAAAAGGTCTTGCCGATGGACATAAACCAGGCATCAATATGCAAAGCCAATACCTAAACATAATGTTCAGAAGACAGGGTTGCGCCAGAAGCACAATTGATTGTTCAAATGATCAATAACCTGTATTTATAACATGGCTTGTTTTATATTCTGTATGATAATTTGTCTCATTGTAGTACAGTATGTAAAAGTATTATTGGTTTGTAAGTTCACACCACACCGTAAGTCAAAAACCTTAAATGTTAAAGATACAAATGCAAAAACAAAAAGGTCACAGACACAATTCGGTCTCGTTTTCTGCACATGCTCCTTGTGAGAATATGAGCAGGGATGTGGGTTACATAATCTGTGTGGTTCAGTAGAGCCAGATAGGGTCGGCTGGAAATAAATGATGCACCCAAGGCCACAGCAGTGGTGTCATGTCTGGAAGATTTGTTTTTACAAACTGAGAGGAAAGCTGTTTTCCAAAACAGTTTTTCCTAAAAAAACAGAATTCGTGTGACATTTGAGCTGGATTTGCCACAGCAAAATTGTATTTTTGGCACTTTACTGCTTGATATGAATTTACACATTAATAATAACTTTTATTTTTATAGCCCCTTTCAAGAAACCCAAGGACTCTGTACAGAATTACTGTGGCTAAGCTAAAGGAGGTTGTAGGTTGTGACCCACGTATGTGGTAACCCACCACATACATTGAATTCAGATCCATGTTTTGTCAGCCAAGCATTGCTGTTTATAAAAAATATAATTTATATAAAAAATAAATTGTATAAACCAGGTTAATAATGCATATCATTATGCAACCACTGCATATTCAGAACAGTTTGGATATTGGTAAAAACAACTCTGAATAAGAATGACATGACAATGCAACTTTTGGTTTTGGCAGTGCCTGTTTTTATGTACTCTCTGGTGCAATTAGCACATAATATCCCTCATATAGAACACAAAAGCAAATCCAACCAGGTGGTAGTTGTAGCGGTGTGTCAGCAAAAAGCAGCAACATTTTCATAGTTTGCAACAACAGCAGCAGTGCTAGATAGCCTGGATGTTCAAAGTTCAAATAGACTGAAATTTCTGCAGACTGGTCAGTATAATGTAACTTTATTGCTAATTCAGCAAATGTGCCAGACATACAGAGCAATTAAAAATATGTTTCTCTCCGACCATTGTGCAATAAGGACAATTACAACAAGTATAATATGAAAAAAAAACACAAGTGAACACAAGTCATTTTTTATTTTTTTCATTTTTATTTTCTGATTTTTTTTTTTTCAGATGGGAAGATGGTCCATAGCATGCAGAGGATTCCTGTAATCTTGCAGAACAGTGTACAGTACAGTACAGCCAATTATGGCACTGTAAAGTGCCATAATTGCATGCAACCACCTGTCTCACAGCTGTGCGTAACAGACTATTATCAGTCTTGACAGCACTAGCAAGCCACTCTGTGACGTCCATCGTTTGCGGCCTACTGGGAATACTTGGGAGCAGTCTGCTGGATCAGACCAACGGACCGCAAGCAAGCAAATGCTTCCTGACTGAACTTATATAGCTCGTTGATGATGACATGTTTCATTTTGATGATGCGAGTAAATCCTGAAGATGCCTTTACACTTATATTCAAAAACTGGGCCTCAGGTAGAGAACACTGGCTCCTTCTATAAAGCTCTTGCACATTCACAGATCCCAACAGCGAGGTTGCTCTTGTATTCGTGTCCAGACTTGCATCCTCCTGGCGGTTACCCGAACACTTTTTTATCCATGGGGTTATGTGTCTTAATATATCTGAGATGGTATATCTATGTGCTTTTGTCATATTCTCCCCAGTATAGGTTTTATAGCTTGAAGAAGTTGAAAGAGGGGGGAGCATGTGACATTGCAGAGCGGAAATTCGCACTGAGGGCTGTCATATGGTGTGTGGATATGCCATCCATAAACCCTGAAGGTGTGAGAGTGATAAAACCATGTTTTGTTGTATTGCAAGGGAGAATTCTCCCATTAACTTTGGTTTGATTGCAAATAAACATGGCATGCAGGCGGCAGATTACTTGTTTCCAGAAATCCCTGGCTGAGCACTGCTATATCTGCTGCCAAAGGAGGTAGGTTACATGGCTGGGAGCAGCGTAGCCTCAGCCATGGATGGCAGCCTGCAAAGACAAGTGTCTGGTGCCAGGGTTACGGGTATGTAAAGGGAGTCAAATTTGCCCATTACACTCAGACACTGTTTGTCACCAGCCGAGTGAGATCTACTGCTCGCACTCTCTCTGTCTTTCCACCATTTGGATCGGGCTCCTGCCCCAAACGCCTTTTAACCGCTTTCTCTTTATCACATTGATACACTCACTTACCAAGAATATAAACTCACTGACTCACTCACACACATACACAAATAGTCAGCCTTCAATCCATCCCATGCTGTCCAGACAAATCAACACTTGGAGCCAGAGGCTTGCCGTCCATCTGGTCAGCCATTTCCAGCGGGTCACAGCGTGTAGAAAGAGAGAGAGTGCCTTATAATCCTCATCCTGCCTGAGAAATAGAGGGTTCTGATAGTTTCCCCCCCAGTCAAAGTCAAGGACGGTGAGTACAACTCTGCCACATGGCACCCAAGGTGACCAAACTCTGTAATGTCTCTTCCTCTCATTCTGTTTTGCTCTTTCTCACTCATTCTCTCTTTCTGACACTCAACCACACACCTCTCTTTTTCTCTCTTAGTCACTCGGTACATTTCCTGTGGAGGTTTGATTGTACCAAATCCAGAGGGAAAGGCCCACTTTGCAGACACAGCAGCTGATGTACTCTACTCCACAGTGATTAGCGTGAGGCCAGCCCCTAAAATTTTCAAGCCAGGGGCAGAGAAAACTGGGAAGTGTGTACCCTTAAATGTTGGAGGAGATTGCAAAGTTCACTTGAGACTGCACTTTTTTTTCATGTGCTGGCTCTAATCAGAAGTTGTTACTGCTGCCACACTTTTATACTGGCCTAGTTTGGATGCGAGCAGACAAATGAATCATAAACAAAGCTGTGTTGTCAAGATGATAGGGCTTTTATTGTAGAATGGAAAATTGTGTTACGCAGATTCTCTCTGCCTTCTGGCCTATGCACACTGGCAAAGAATGCGGTTAAATAATACTCACATTGGCTTGCTCACTTCTAATTCTAATAATGCATTACGAAGAACGGCAACAACGTCAGCAATTTTAGCAATCAGTTTTATTGCAACATGAGATTTACTTATTCTACTGCAGAGTTCCTTGGTTGACTGTTTTGTTAATCTGTATTTATTCAGGGAAGGTTGGCTAGAGACACACATTTTTACCCAGCTACAGTATACAGCACTGGGAGCAGCCATTGTTTTCAGTAGCTGGACAATGAGCAGCTCCAATGGAGCAGTGGGAGGTTAAATGGTTAGCTCAAGGGCACCTCATTTTTGGTTGTCATGGGACCACAGATTAGCCTGACAAGCCAGACCCACATCAAGATGTTGGGTCTGGGAACTCACCATTGGCAGGGCAGGATAAACAGTTGTCTTTCAAATTCCCTCTGCACTCATAGCCAACCAGAGCAACGCTAGTTGATAGATGAAACTTTTACAATATCCGGTCGGCAAAACTCAGAACACATCTTCCTTTTTTAAGAATGACTTCAGTGCTTAACTCCAAGTCTTCCAGAGTCGCGGCTAAAGCCGATTCGAAAGACTGCTGTTCACCAGCAGCAGCAGCAGCCATCTTCTTTGTTTTCAAGTAGCAGGGAATTCACGCGGAACTGTTGTCCTCGGGTCAAATTTGACCCATTTTTAAAAACCTTCTATATCAGAAATTTGGGTTTCTTTCAACCAAATTGTCAAAAAAAAAAAAATAACATGGATGGTTCCCTACAATGATTTTCACAAGTAAAAAAAAAAAAGATTAGTTCACTACTTTCATTGAATTTGGGTGTTTAAAATTAATTAATTAATTAATTATAATTAATGGATGGATAATTAATTAAATGTATAGCATTTGAAAGAAAAATGAATAAAGGAACATTAAAAAAGTGACAAAACATTTGGAAACCACTGCAAAAACGTTTTAAAAAAGTGCAGAAAAAAATCCACAACAAAAATTCAAAAAAGTGACAAAAAAAATTGAAAAAAGTGACGTCAGCAAATGCGTCAAAAACGTTGGGGAAAGTGACAGAAGTGTCGTAAAAGACGACCAAAACGTTGAGAAAAAGTTTCAATTTTAAATTTTTACCCAGAAAAACAAAAAGGTGCATTGTAGACCGGAAGACAACAAGGCATTTGTATATGTAGTTGAAGATATATGTTTCTCATCTCAAACATTGGTTAAAATAGTGTATTTACATTGTAAACCTACAGGCATTGGATAAGGTAAAATAGAATAGATGGAAAATAGGCTGAAAAAGACAGCAAATGAAATTGTTTTTGGTTGTTTTGCTGCAGCAATGTAATGTTAGCCATGCAATCATGAATATCCCTCGAGGACATAGCAGTCAGTCAGGTGAAGTGGAAACGCGCGGTGACAATTGCCATTTGGACGAGCAGAGCCGACTGTATATGACGAGTCATGAAATGGATGAGGTAGAAATGCCTCCACATATATCGCGAACAGCTCGCAGGGAACAATTACATTTTAAACACTTGAGAACTGCAACTTTGAATAAGTAAGCATGAAGGACAAAACAACATTCACCAACAAAACACTGAGGGCCGCCTGACGATTAAATAAAAATTCCACACCACAGGGCTTATATGCTTGACATTGCTTTTAAACGCCTACTCCATGGCCTTTGGCTCTGAAGCTGTCGCCTTTTCAGGTGGTTTTTGGTTCCATATAACTAGACCTACGGGTGCACTATGGACCCTACTCTGGCTTACTGTGGTGTGAAATTGCATACGCAACCTTGAAATGATTTCCACAATAGCAGATGGTCTTAGCAATGGAGAAAAATACGTTTTGCCCGCCTGTCTGTAGAAGGGAAGGTGACAATAAATGAAAGTTTGATTAGAAAACGACACCTGGGGGGTTATGAAAGGTGACAGGAGAGTGAGCCTCTGCAAACTCCTAAGTGGAGGAAAAATACATTTCATCTTTGACTGATTATGATGAGTATGAGCACGCTGATGAGAGCTTTATTAATTATGAAACCATCTTTTCCCACCTGGGCTTTAAAAGTGGCAAATTGGTGTTAGCAGAGAGGCTACACATTCATACCAAAACAAAAACTCATTAGAAGAGAAAATTAAAATAGTTAATAAGATACCACTTCTCTCAGACGTGTAGTACATAGAATAAGTATGACTCACAGATATATTAATAGGAAAGTAAGAGCACCACTGTAAATAATCAGGATACAACATGTACTACAATTCAGATAATGCACACAACCTCAAGGGCTTCAATATTTTCCGCTGCAAATGCAAAGCTGATAACAATCAAGAAATTACAATATAAGCTAGTTTCTGACATGCTTATTATGCCACAAAGTGCACTTTAAATAATGTGCCTCTGGAATCAGCTAAGTAGATAGAAAATATGCTGAATCATACAATACAGTCTGAAGGGACTGGTACTTTAAAACCAGAGTGTTTGGTGACTGTGGCAATGATTTATGAGGCAAATTCAGAAGGAACCATTTTCTCATTAGAGAGGAGAACATTGAACCAACCCCCTCTCTTACAGCTTAGTGAACTAAATGCTCAATGATTGATGCTGATGCTGATGTCCTTACTGCACATTCAGACTCCCAATCTAAATTGCAGATGTCAGAGCGCACGTGGCGGCCATCGCTGCACTCTTTTATATTCAAACAGCATGATCACAGAATGAATCACTTTTAGGGGGTCAATATATCCACATTACTTATACTTGTTGATTTAGTGTCATTTGCTATTTAATCACTGCAAATATATTAGATAGATGGACTGTAAATAGACGAACATCAACTGTTGCTTCATTTTTCATTCATTCATTCACTCATTTACTTCTAAAGTGGAAGAATCAATATTATAAGTGCAATGGTAAACGATGGTAATCATTGAGGTGGATGATCAGAAAATTGTTATATGGTGTTGCTTTTCGGTCATAGTCAAGTCAAGTTATATATGTCATTTTGATTTTGAATTATTTAGAATCTAAGTACCGTATGAGGACTTGATGCACTACTTGATTTGTCTGTTCAATACCTACAGACATTTACTTAAATAAGATAAGATAAGAGATACTGTATTGTCCCCGAAGGGAAATTTGTTTTGGACCCTGTCCTTTCTGCAGCTTTACAAAGACAACACAAAATACAGAAAATAAGCATCTCTCAACACATACTCTGATGCATCACAAAACATGCTTTCATATACATTAGACAGGTACCTATATAGTAGGCACATTAACTACTCCTTTTATTGGCATTTTTTAATTAAACAACCCTGTCGGCTGCATTCTCCGCAACAAGTGTAGTACAACCCTTGCACAATACAACCAGTAGGCAATAAGAGGGGGGATGCCATCCCCCTTGTTGGCTAAATGTTTATCGTTTATCTGACTGAGGTTTGTGTGGTTAGAATCTATGGCCTCAACCATGGCTCTGAAACATCAGTAGCCTGTCTGTGCTGTGTATTGATAAATCCATGACGCTGTCCGTGGTGCTTAAGTAGCAGATGGATGTGTAATTGCAACTCTTTCTCTGAGTTCCACCCTTTTGTCAGTTTCATCTTGGATCTATATTTTCTTAATATGCACCTACACTACTGCAACTCACTCCTGGCTGGTGTGCCTGCATGTCATACGACCTCTGCAGCTCATGAATGCCCGTCGCCCAGCTGGACTTTAACCTAGCCAAGTTCTCCCACGCTATCCCACTACACTGCACCCTGCACTGGCTCCCGGGGGCAGCTTAAATCTGATTCAAGACACTGGTACTTTCTGTGCATGGCTCAGGACCATTCTACATCCAGGACAGGGTAAAACTACACACCCCAGTCTGTCCACCACGCTCTACTACTGTCAGTTGGCTTGCTACTCCCTCTCCACGAAGGGGGCCCTGCTACCGCTCAACAATATCACCACTGTTTGCTGCCCTGGCTCCACAATGGTGGAACAAACTCCCGAATGACATCAGGACATCTAAGGTGCATCTCATTTCCTTGAATTGCATCCCCGGTACACTTGCTTCCCTTCTTCGCGTCTTAATCCGTCCCACCGAGGACGCACATGAGATGAAGGAAATTATGGGAGGAGAGACGAAACAAGGGTGTTTTTAGAGGGATGAGATGTCCTTTCCTCTGTAGCACCACGTGAATTTGTCAGCTGTATTGGCGGACTTAGCAATGTTCAGCTGCACAGCTTCCGGGAAGGCTGCTTTCGTGTATCCTCGCTCGTAGCTCCTCGGAGAATCCTCCTCGATCTTCGATCCTCGGAGCAGGAATAAGAGCTTTGAGAAGGCCTTCACAAAGGTGGGACAGCACAACTTCCCGTTCAAACGAGGAGCGAGGAGCTATCAAGTAACGGAAGTGAGATGCACCTCTAGACAGCAGAAACTCTCACACCTCCACATGCTCTCTAATGCTCCTTCCAGTAAGCTTGGCTGTGCTAGTGTCTGTTTAAAGTATGTTTGGACAGGTCAGATCTAATGATCATTAGTGGAGGAAAAAAGGTTACGCTTGGGGAAAGAGCCTCCACAAAGCCCTATTAATAGCAGAACTGGGCTGGAGGCATGGAGCCCCCAGGGAGAAAAAACAAAGTCATAGATCAGCCTGAGGGGAAGTAATTAGGACAGATATTTAAACTGAATAATGCAGGCTTGCTGAAATATTGAAACCACCTACATTTTATTAATTAAGTGCTAATCTGGTGAATAGGCTTGTTTCATGTGTCCCTTATTCTGTGCCAGCTGAATTATTCAGGGACACAAAGGCATACAGGACAGATAACAATCTGCTGTACATGTCATCAGGACTCTTGTTAAGAGATGATTAAAGGCACGCTCCACCTCGGTACTTGTGTGTCAGCAGTCTGCTATTACAGTCAATATGGTTCTGTAATACCCACCATAGTGAGCCAGTCACACTACAGCAGTCTAACAAGGTCACTTTGAATTTGTAGCAGTGCACAGTCAGTGAAGATTTGTTAGGAGAGTTTTAAAAAGGAATTCAATTGCATAGGTCAGCCAGGCATGCATGCTTGAGCATACAAAGAGATACACAGACATGTGGTCACATATAACACAGTGATTGCACCACACTATACACACATGGGGGGGGGGGGTAATAAACAGTTCTGCTGGACTAGTATTTGGTTAACAAATACCACACTTAAGTTATTGTTTTGATGCCTGACACAGTCAAGTCCAGGGTTACAGCTGAAACTTGCCCTAATCCGTTCTCTACTTTTTTATTTCTATTTCTTTCTATTATCTGACTTTCCTCTCTCATGCTCATTCTCCCACTTTCTCATTTCAGTCTCTACTCACCCTCACCCATCTCTCTTTTCGTCTTTTGTTCATGCTGCCTGAGTTTCACAGATGGAGTGACTTGAGGCGATGGTGGTTATTCAAAACACAGTTCAAATGAATGCAGGGCTGCCACAATAAAAATGGTATAAAAGGCATACACACAAATACGTATCTAGCTCTTTTATGGCATGAAAGTCTTGTGGTGGTGGCACAAAGTACATTTAGGATTTTGTCATTTTAAAAGCAGGATGAACATTTTTCATGCCTAGAATGAATGCATTGTTCAACAAAAGAGATAAAAACTATACACGAAGGAACACATTCACAAAAGAAATCCAGTTTAAAGCCTATACTGCTCAGCGATAGAATTATTCTCCTCCTTCTCCTTCAATCCATCAGATATAATAAAGACCATTGTATTACATAATTCCCACAAGTTTCACAGTTTTCTTTTTCACAATTAGACATTATGCATGATCTTGTAATACAATATACAGTACTGTTGAGACTTTCTATTCCATGGAATCATCAATTTCTGAGTCTCTCCTCATGTTTATCTTTCATTATGGTCATATTTTTTTAGGTTCAGTGTGCTTGGAAAAAACTGGGTACTAATCTGCAACAGCAAATACTTAAAAAAAACATACTGCCGCCCAAATTATGTTTTATCTACATAATCAGAAAATGATTTCAATGGATGTATCTGCCAGGCTGAAAAATGAATGAATTAACTTATTTGTAAAATGTTACCATGCTAAGTATTTATCCTAAAAACATGTACTTGTGCAACTAAAGCATGATAAACATTGAGTACGCTTACATGCACAACAATATTCCACTATTATTCTGAATATGACAATATTTCGAATTTCATACAGGTCATGTAAACAGCACATTCCGGTTGGCCTTTTTCCGAAAATAGCATTTTCCGATTAAGACGTGGGATAATCCGGTACTATTCGGGTTTCAAAACCATTCTTTGGACATCGATACAGCGCATTCGGAATATGTGTCTCAATCTGGGTTTTTACCGCAGTTTACGGCCTCTTGCCTGTTTACAGTTTACGGTCAGCTCTTTGCGTTGCTATGGTTTCTGTACACAAACCAACGAGCCAACAGTTTGGAAGGCTGCAGACACGATAAGAAGGAGAAACACAGCTACTTTTAAACATCATCAACAACTTGGATATCAACAGGTTTTTGGATATGCGCAAACATCGCTACGCCGACCTTTTCAAGAAGCTGGTTAAAGGAATGAAAGAGGGACGCTGTTTACAAGGTCCAACAAGTCCGCCGCCGCTGGTAAACTTTGAAAAAAAATCGTATTTTTGCATGGTTACATGTAAACGGGAATATTAGTGGAATATTCACTTTCATTAGCCAGTTTAGTCGGAATATCGTCTTTTTCCCTAACCTTAACTTAACTTACAACATCACTTTTGTTTACACTACACAGACACATCATCAACTTTTAAGTTGACATGATGAAGCTGTTAACAAACAGTTGCTAACAGTTGCTACATGTAGATTGTGTTTAGTGGGTTTTTAGAGCTTTTTTGATGAAAACAGCATCCTGCTGCAGCCGAAAATTGACGCTATGAGAGTGGATCCTGTACTTTGTGCTCCCTCAATCCGTCTTGCCACTTCCCTCGATGCAAATTGTGTGTGGTAGACCCAGAGAGCAATTGCATTACCTTCAAATGCATTTTCCAAAGGAAATTTGTAGTATAGAAACGTAATTTCTTGGAGACAAGGTTGCATTACCCTGCCTCCCTAGTCTCTCTCCAAGAACACTGGGTGTGTAAAGATTACAAGCATGAGTTTTTGAGAGAGACGTTCAAACCTTACCCTACACCTAAGTGTACCTGGCCTGTCAATGCATTGGGAGTGGGCGAATGTGTCAGATTGTCTGTTGGAAAGTTACAACACTGTTGAACTCAACCACCCCAATTCCAACGTTGCAGGGTGTTGGAGGGGTGGGGGGGGCATAGTCGCTGTTAAGAAAATCCAACAAGCACTTCATTTGAGGCATACTGAGGATCTTAGGGCATATTGAAGTTTGTTGAGTTTGCACACTGATTCCAAGTCATCCCATATTGCACTACAAGTTAAAAGTCAACAACTTAATACAGTATGCTATAAATACCATGTGGACTGATGCATTAAGAGTGATCATATCATTTGAGAAATGTCTGTCAGCACTTTCCTGACATGAGAATAATTTTCAACAGCAGCTAAGGCTAAAGGGGTCTGATTTGAATACCGCTTAGTCAGGAATTGCTGTCTCTTTATTGTCAAGATTTTATGTTACGAGATGGGCTCGGTCTTGACGACTGTACATCGCTTGACATTATCCCTGAGGTGCAGGGTCAATCGATACAGCGGGATCTGTCCTTTAGAAAAATGCAGATATATTGAGAATCAATACTCCTGTGTCATCACCTCTCATTTCAATCAGGGTGGCTGAGATATGACACCATGGCAGCTCTCCCAAGAATAACGCTGGAGTGAATCTCAATGGGTTTCATACTTCTTTGCTTGTAGCTTGTCTCCTCACCTTACTCAACATACTGTAATCTACTTCCGGGGCTGTCCTCTACTCTTCTGTTCTCCTTTTGTCTGAATTTCAAAGTCTTCCCAGTCAGAACCCAAGCCCATTTTTCCATCTGAGCCTGAATCCCAAAACATGTCTTCCTTTGGACCTGCTTCTTTGTCTGAACCTGGAAATTTTTTTTGCTTTCCAGACTATTCTTCCCAGCTTGAGCATTACCCTATATCCAAATAGGAACTCTATTCCCTCAGCAGCATTTATAGGAAAATCAGTGAACTAATCATGAGTGCTTCTCTTTAATCTGAAGTTCTTGAACTTCCACAGCACTTGGCCCCAGAGGAGTAAACTCTGACTTATAATCATTGATTGCTCCTTCTTTCACACCAAAAAAATTAAATGAATAAGTTATCCACCAGAAATAGGACAGTTGCCTGCAGACTAGCCCTAATTTCAAATATAGCTGTGTGCTGTCAGAGCCGTCAGCACAGATATGAAAAGGATATGTGGTGAGGCTGTAATTCTTGAGCATCCTGCTTTTCCCTTTAACTGTAATTCCAGCCCACTGGAGTCGGAGGAGGGTTGGCATATAGGGCTCGGTGGCCCAGACATCTCTATACTGAACAGAAACAGAATGAGCCTCATTGTTGGACTGTGTGAGTTCCAGACGTTCTCTTTCAGGTTCATTCAGCATTTAAACATGTTTTGCTTTAAGCTGGCCAGCCGTTGTCAAGGGTCAATACCTTTTTTAGTCTCAGTCATGGTTTCCAGCTCAACTCATATGACGCATCAGTGGACACATCTGTGAGCAACAGCAGAGTAAGCTTGACACAAGCATCTGCTGTGTGTGTGTGTGTGTGTGTGTGTGTGTGTGTGTGTGTGTGCATGTGTGTCATTGCCAAATTTCATTACCAAAGTTGTTTTTTTATTTGGGTTAAAAGAAGAAACATATTCAGAAAATAAAAGACAGTTGTCAGTATCACTCCTTACATTTAAGCTCAATGAACACACTAGATTGTAACACACACACACACACACACACACACACACACAGAGACACACACTTACACAATTACCTGGGCTCTGCCTTCTCCACATCTGAGCTCACATGACACTGCAAACAACTAATGCAACAATTAGACTCTGGCGAAATAGGACCTGAAACGAATTTTAAGCAAGGTAGAGGTTAAGGTTATTCTACAAAACAAGCCTGAGGAAAATTCCAGTAATACTGTAGTATGCTTGAAAACACTGGCTGCTGCAAACAAGGACATTAATGAGCTTGATTGCATTTGTTATTGATAACATCATATTGCCCTGGTAACCTAGCATGCATTATTGTATAATTTCTTGGGCTGTGTCCTCCGTATGAAAAGGTGCCAAGTGTTTGCAATAAGTGTGTTGACACAAACACAAGCATACCAAAATCAAAATCCCACAGGTAAAAGGTTGTCTATTTTTCAGTGCGGCCAGCATAACAGCAATAAAAGGCTTCCTGTTGCTAATGCAGTTATGTTCAAGAAAACTGGCTAGACAACTCAGTGCCAGTTGCCAATCACCGTTTCTCTGCATCCCCTGTTGAGTGGCAATAAGCAACATGACTGACAGATGATTGGTCGAGATCAAACATCTAAGTGGAATCCAACCAAATGACAGACGGGGTAGAGTGGGTGGAATATCGAATGCAGGTGCGCTGAAGGAAATTGTTTACAACAACACCATGTTCTGATGTTGACTTAAGGATGTTTCATGTGGCTCCTGATTGAACTGAACCAGACCACAGGCACACAGAAAGGACAAACATCAGATGATGCCATTTCATTTTCTCCATTATTGAACAGCAAACACCATTAGTTCTGCAAACTGACCACAAAACAAGCAGACAACATCCATAACCCCGGGTCTGTAATATGTTGTTTCCGCTCAAATAATACTAGCTTGAGCCTCTGGGAGCCTTGTAAAGGTGATTGTTATTTGGTATTTGACATACACGACAGTGGCCCCTCTCGGGGTCACAGTATTGATTTATTTATTTTTTTCCGGTTCTGACATCAGGTGCCGGTGAAATTTCTTTCTTCTCTCAGCTTTGTTGACAGTTCCTCTCAATTTTGAAGATCCTGAGCCTGCGGTGATATTTTCCGAATCGATCTGTTTGATCAGAGGCAGTCTGATGAAAGCAGACAATTTGTCACCGGCTCTGTGGCTCTGCGGCCTGGGCTGTATATGTCATTAGTCTGATGTGGAAAGTCATTTAGAGGCATTACCGAATTAACCAGGGCCGATTTCCAATGTTGATGACAGGCTTGATTCTAGCGTGAGACATGATTTATTCCACTTTCAATGGAATTAGTTAACCTTTCTGTTACTTAATATAATTGTACTGCTACTCATTATTCATATTTGTGTTTGCCGTGTTTGACTGTGCAAGAGAGTGGTCCAAAAGTCATTTGATCTTTGGCCACTTAGTGTTCTACCAAATGGGGAAATAGTTTATCCTCATGGTGTTATGTTTCAACTTGGTTCATTATTTCATTTAATTAGAGCAAGAAAATTGACAAATAATTTGAGCGAGCAGATGACATTTTTGAGGCAACATTCTTTTTGTTGAATAATTAGACCTAAGCATCTGTTAGGCAATGGCATTAGGAAAAGCAAAATAGAACAAGAAGACTTCAAATTCTTCCCATTGTGCATTTCAGGATGACAGTTAGAGCACTTAAGTCTCAGCAATGTTCTATTTATACACACTCTTCTGTCGTTTTCCTCTAAGAATTATTTGAATTGCTGCTAATTTCTGCATACAAAATAAAGCATATATACAGTACGGACTATCACTGATGGGCTTAATACTCATTTGCTGTGAGTGACAAAGCCAAGAGTAAACCTGACAGTCTGTCTCATACTGTATTTTGTTATGTTTGTTCTTTTCTCCTTAAGGCTTACCGAAAGCCAACATGAGCCGATAACAGCCTAAAAGGATGGAGGCTGATGACGAAACTTTTACTGACTGTCATCACACTCATTATTCGATAAAGACACTTAAACGTAAGAGAGAGCGGGAGACAGTGAGACATAGGAGAGAAAAACCACAGACAGTAGAGAAAGAGACACAGACGGAGAGCCATGATGAATTTGGAAGAGGAATAAAAAGAGTGCTTATTCAGTTGAGAAAGATTTATGACCTATGCCGATGTGGTTGTGAACTCTTTAGTGCTTTGCCTCTCTAAAAATATTCCCCCATCATGGTGCTCAGTAACTCTGCAATCCTGCAATCAACATCCTGTCTCCATGTAAATGTGCATAAATGGCTCCCTACACAATAAAATTTATGGTCCAGACAACACACCTCGTGATTTAGGTTCAAAATTGCACTCTAAGTATTGATTTACACATCAGCTTGATTTCCAGGCATTAAATCCTGGATATGTATGCCTCTAACTCAGGAGATATCAAAATAATTACGGCAAGTGAATCTGTGATACATCATTCCTGAAATGAAGGCGCATGATATGGTAATGCATTAATGAGATATATTATGTTTAGGATTGATTATTTAAGATGATTTCTAAGGTGAGGATAATATATGTCATTGTGTTTGTTTAAACCCACATTGATTCAGAAAATATGTTAACTACTTAAGTTAACATATGCTTATTTAAATGAGACTGATTAATTCTGCTACAGCTACTACTATGAGTACTACTGTTACTAATGCAATGCAACGGCCTACTATTACTAGAAGTGATTTTTCTGCTACTATGAATACAAATGTGTACTGTCAGAGATACTTCAACTGCTGCAGTACCATTCCTGCTACTATTGTTGCAGTTCAATCTTTATTGACACTGGGAACGGGACTCCTTATTTCACAAGGGTGCAGAGTTGACATGAAAACAAACACACATGTAGAAGGTAAGATAAACAGTAATAAAGGAAAATAATGATAATCATAATCATGAACATAAAAGTAACAAAAAGTAGAAATATCAGTCAAGTATCAAGTATTAATTGAAAAGTGGGTTGGGTACATGATTCTCCTATTGAGCTGTGTGAAACTACTCAGGGGCGTACTGAGCTTTAGCACCTTGTATACATTTTATGAGATGGAGCAGCATATCTGATATTAACCTTTCCAAACACAGTTACAGTTGGAACTTTTAGCTAAAGCCAGTCTGCTAGAACGGTTCAATTAAATTTCAGATCACTAGGTGAAAAATGGATTTGATTAAAATTGGTAATCTTTTAAAAATGACATAGATAAATAAACCGGCGGGTGATGGTAGGCGGGGAGAAGATCATCCACTAATTGCTACAGTGGGTTGGCTGTTTGATCCCCAGCTCCCCCCCTGTTATTGTGTCGCACAACACTGAATCCCAAATGGCTCTGGATGATTGCTCCAGTGCCATTCATGGTTGCTACTCCGCCTTTGGCTTGTGAGTGTGTATGTAGGTAAAGGAGAATCAAATTGCAAAGTGCCTTGGATGAAAGCGCTATATAAACACAGTCCATTGTATTCATCCATTAACAAGAGCCAATGGCGCTGCTATTTACGTGGAAATATTTTCAAAAAGGGGCATTAGTGTGGAATGTAAAGGTCATCAGTTAAGTGCTACCAACTAATGCTACTACTACATGTACTACTGAAGCTATAACTACTATTAGAGCTATGCATACTACAACCACTACTACTAAAACTGCTTCTCTGTTGCAGAAATCAACCACTTTTACAACCAGTGAACGCATTTTGTTACCAGTTACACTCCTGCTTTAAATAACACTCTTATTACATGACATCCTCATGGTGGTAATAATGGCAATGTTCCATTTTCAAGTGTTGGTAGATACAGTGTAATTAAGTAGAGTAAATTAACTATTGCTATTACAAATACAAGTGCCCCACTTCTGATGACACTTCTGCCTCTACAAGTAGTAGTCCTTTATAATTATCTCGTGCTAAGATGTCTTTTCGACATCACCCAGGTTTATGTATTGACTACTAATTTATCGTAATCATACTTAACTTATCAGAGTTGCTCTGGTATTAATATGTAGCAAATTATGTTGTCATGGTGACATTTTGTACGTTTGAAAACTCAAGAGATATAACTGAAATATTGTAAAAAATAAAACACTATAATGCATTAATTACCTTCATCAATTATGCCATTACATAACTGGTGTACAAAAAATGTACAGTTGGACATTTGGTGGCTCAGTCTGCCTTTTGTTTTGCTTTATCAAAAATACTGCTACGCCATGAAAAGCGTATTTATATTTGTTTTCTGTTTACAATGAGAGTACACTCATATAGCATGTTTGTTTTTGGGGTCCTGAATCTGACTTCCAGAGTTTGTTTTTCCCACCAAGTGTGACACTCTTGGGACTCACTCTATACTCCCTACTGCTGTCAGTGTACTGTAAGCGCCCGCAAGCAATGTTGCTTTGTGAAGTTGAACCATGGCAGTGCACTGTACAGGGTAGGAGAGTAAGAGCTTACATAAATGTTAGTTCACCGACACTGTAAAAAAAAGTTTTAAGTGTTGCAGCGTGTTGGTTTTATTTACTCAAGTTTACTGAAACTACAGAAACCGGGGTTTAATTGACTATTTGTAGCGCTCAAAAATGTAATTAAAAGCCAGCAGCAGTGTGTCTTCACAACTAATGTCCAAGGAAAACAGAATCCACTTAACGTTTTTTGGAAGAAATAGTCATCTTCAGTACATTGTTTCTACAAAGAGGAAATTATTGAAAAATGAAATTCCATTCACCTCCATCGCCCCATGAATGAATCAAGCATACGCACAGATTTGATCTTAAATTGTGCGTGGGAACAATCTCTGAACCTTTCTGGCATTCATCAATACTGTACCTACGTACTTCCCGCTTCTTCTTAGGTAAGATCAGTGTGCCCTAGACCATACATAAGCCAATATGCACAAAAGCAATTTAGGGTCATTGTGCTGTTGGAAGGTGAAGCTTCAGTCTAGTTTGAGGTCCTGTGTGCTCTGGACCAAGTGGTATTAAGGGTATCTCTGTACTTTGCTCTGTTCAGCATTCCCTCAACCCTGACCAGTACAAACTTCTTTCTCTTTAGAATTGTGGATGCCACTGTACTCTTCGAAACCTTCAATATTGCATTCTTTTCTTCTTTTTGGGGCCTGACATAATCCTGTTTTTGAGCTCTGTTGGCAGGTCCTTCGGCCTCATGGCTTGGTTTATTTTCTGATCAGCTGTGAGACCTTATATAGACAGGTGTGTGTCTTTCCAAATTAAATCCAATCAATTGAATTTACCACAGGTGGACTTTAATCAAAGTGTAAAAACATTGGAATGGTGATCAAGAGAACTGGGAGGCACTTGAGCTAAATGTCGTGTCATAACAAAGGGTCTGGATACTAATTTCAATGTGATAATTCAGTTTGTTCTTTTTAATACAATTGCAAAAATGTCTAATGTCTGCGTCTGTTTTCACTTTTATGGGGTATTGAGTGTAGATCGAAGGGGGGGAAAACATAATTTAAATGATTTTAGCATAAGGCAGCAACACAAACAAGGTGAAGGCGTCCGAATATTTTCTGAATGCACCGTTTGTGATTTAAATAAAACAAATCGTTAATAAGCTAGCTTGAGTGAAATTTGAAGCATTTACATTTTTCACTGCAGGTTGACAGTGTTGTACTTCTGATGTGTTTTTTTGTTTTGTTTTTAGGTGTCATGAGGAACCTAAAAGAACCTCAGAGGCAGCAGAAAAGTTTTGTTTTCCACTTTTTGCTCTCCTTGAGCCAGTTCTGCATAAACATGATTTGAGAGCAAGTCGACTGCAGTGGCCTCTGCAGTATGGATGCAGGATAGATGCATGATGGGGGACTGCTACAGTGGCCAGGACTGTGGCTTTATTGGTTTTAAAATGAAACAAGTGTATCAGACTGCAAATTAAATGGAAGCAAAGGAAACAGAATCACATATATAAAACTGGCCTGGAAAAATGTACCCGTAAAAATAATGAATACTCTGATGTGTACTGTGTGTATGCATAGCTCTGTGTGTGCATGTGTGTTTGCGTGTGTGTCCCTTGATATTTGCTCTGAAACTGCCTAGTGCAACTCAGCACCTGTTAATCTTCAGATTTAAACAGCTACAGAAAGCAGTGAGTGGAGACAACAAGTTGCTCTCAGCTCTCATGCCAGGTATATCTTCTTTCTTCCCCTCTGGCACACTTCGCAGGCATCCACCTCCCATCATGTTCTGGCATTCAAAGCAAGATTTCTGCTGGAAGTGGTGCCAGGCTCAGCTTCTCATTGGCTGGCCTTCGGAAGTGCTAGCAAAGAAACCATGTTAAACTAACCGGCTCCAACAGTCTCCACAAGTTAATATATAAAGTAGAGGAATGAAAGAGTGAATTATTGCTTGTGATATATTGTATTTGACCCAAATTAATGCTTTCTGATCAGTTCCTGTACTTTTGATGGTGGATTTAGCATCATGTCTATTTCAGCTAGAAGAGCATGGTATCAATGAATATTTCCCTTATCCTGTAAGGAGTGATTAGCTTGACACCTCTAAAACCTGTTGACTTCTGTTGCAGGTATCCAGGTTTCATCCTTTTCAGTTGGCATTTAGAGTGAGCCTTTTGTGCAGCCTAATGCCAGGCTTAGCTACTTTATTGGCTGGCCTTTGGAGATTCCAGAAACTAAACACATTTATTGGCACTGTGGTATGGCTCTCTCATGACATTATGTGAGTAAATCACATGAACTGTGGTATGAGATTTTACCTGTGCCAAGGAAAAAGGTGATTATGATTATTAAATACATTACTGCTGTGAATGTAGGAAGAGGTGATTTGGAAGTCACTTGGAAGGAGAAAAATATATATATTTTTTTTTTTGTCAAGAAAGAACATTACAGAAATAGCTGCCGAGGGCAAACAAGAATAAAAATGGCATAATAATAATGAATATTTATCCAACCCATGTGAATAAATGACTGGAAATGCAAAACAAATGCTTGAATGAAAAGAATGGACTTGAAAAAGAAAACAAAAGCATATGTGAAGCTTTGACTGCATTTCCTGTTTTGCTTCACAAGCTCCTCAGCTCCTCAGCAGGCAGACAGTTTGGGACTGAAATATTTATTTATTTCACATTTTGACAGGACGGCGATCATGTTATGCCACAAACAGGTTTCTTTACATATTAATTGTATCTACCAGCTGGTGCAAGAGAGGACGGCTCCAGATAGCCCATGCAGACTCATTAATTTTTACCCACAAATCTTAGTTGCTGCAGCACAGCCTCGCATACTCATGAAAATGGAATATGGAATGTCTGTTAAGTACTGCAGTCTTGGTCTTGCTTCTCTTAGTGCTATTACTGCAACTACAACAATACAATGATTTTACTGCTCTATGCTTCCCGAAGAGGGAGCAGCAGATTGTTTCATCAAACAATAATAAATTACATGAATACATCTAGCAGAGGTTTTGACTAAATTGAAATTAATGCTTTTAATGTTAACAAGTCGGATGTAAAAAGGGCACTTTAGTTTGCAAAAAAAGTTGTTGAAAAAACGTCAACATTTCTGTAGTTGTGATGAACTTTAGACTGAAAATGAACATTTTGAGTCATGGGCATGAGCCAACAGAATCCGACATCAGTGGCAGGCAGCTGGCAGGGTGTGGGCGTCACAAACCCAGTGACCATTCCTTGGACTCCATCACTTCGACATCTGAATTTAAAATGCAACAATATTTGCAAATATCCTTATCAATACTGCTTTTGTAATACATTCACATTTTCCATTATATAACGCTGCAGATGTAGATGTGATTATTTTCCAGCGGAACAGCGTGAACTACTTTTTCTAAGTATGTTTAATTAATAAAACTCTTTTCCTCTTGAGGGTAACTTGGCTGTTTTTCAGCTGCTGCCACTGAAGAAACTCAGCTGGTGAAAGAAACCGGCAAACACCACTTTTATATACTAGATACGAGTCATAGAAAAAAAATCTTGGGGATCATTTCAGGGCATTTTTTTTTTTTTTTAACTAATTCACAGAAGGAGAGCAATTTAACATTCATCTTCCCCAAAATCTTAACAGTATTTTGTCAAAAACATTTAGATGGTAATTGTTTGTCTATATCGAAATTACATATACTAGCCTATAGCCTACTTTAACAGAGGCTGACTTTGTCTGATGGTTAGGGGCACCAGCACTGCATTATGTTTTCTCGACTGGAAGGGAAAAGCAGAAGGCACTTCACATTATATCTGCCCTATGGGCATCCAAGAGGGCACTTTCTGTGGCGCTGTTTCTTTGAACATGGGGACACAATTTATTTATAAATTAACCTCCAATTTGCATTTTAACTGGAAAATACAGGCCCTATATGGTACAAATCAAGGTTTAGTTATGCTATTTTCTTTTTTTGAATTTAAGGGTTTTACACTTTAAAAATACAAAGGGCCGCAGGTCGGAATCAAACCTGCAGCCGTTGGGTCGAGCACTGAGCCTCTGCACATGGGTGTGCACTCCACCAGGTGAGCTACCCAGGTGCCCAAAGATACTTCAATCCATTTTCATTTAAAGTGCTTGTACAGTAGTATGCTTTTGGGCTTTTTCCCTTTCCTTTATTGTGTTATATATCTTTTTTGTGAATGTAAAAGGTTTACAAAGTGAAAAAGCCCAAAGTCCCCCCCAAAGGGACTTACCATCTCCAACAGAAAACACTGTTCACAAACTGCTCCAAACAGCTCTATTGTAGTCCAGCCTTTACTTCCGTGATGAACGTGCGTCACTTTGTAACACACGTTATAATACTCGCCAAGCTGCTAGTGTGGCACGCCCTCGTAGACTGCTTCTGACTGGCTAGTAGTCCTTACCTAACTACTGCGCATGTGCGACTCCCAACAAAGATGGAACAGAAGTGAGATGCCTCACTCTGTAGCTAAAACAGAGAGCTCAACACACGGTGAAAAGAGGAGCTGCAGCAATGTGCAGTTCAACAACAATATGGTGTTTTTTGAAAATTAAACCATGTAAACCTATTCTGACATAACCTCTAAATACAATTATGAACCTGAAAATGAGCATAATATGAGCACTTTAAGGTGAAAGTTGCAAGGTTTTGTTTTTTTAAAGGGTTGTTATCAATAAAATTAATCCATTTTAACTAAAGAATCCAAAATCTAAATATCAAAATACCTGAGCTCACATGGGCTCATATGGACTCACCTGTTCGCTGTTCTGGTTGATCAGTTATGGAAATTTGGAAATTCGCAAGTTGAAATAAATTTGAAACCTCGACAAAAGACTTTTGTGATTTAATTTGTTGTTGTTTGGAGTGATACAAAGTAAACTACATATATACACATTTAATCACACACACATTTGTTGTGATGGTCTGGGGTGCGATCCCACGTCTCCGGTCGGTGTCCTTTCCCACTGGATCATCTTCAGCACTGACCAACACAAAGAACCAGAGAGAGAAAGAAGCTCAGACTGAAGCTGTGGAAACTTTGTCTTCGCCATCCTGCAGAGAAACAGTTTACAGACTGAAAGATCACACTGAGACAGATTCCAAAAGTCTACATCAGTCACCTAGCAGAGAAAGAGCTTTACACTCTGAAAGTTGTTGGTTCAAATCCCTCCTGTTTTGTTTGTTTTTTGCTTCTGTCAACCCATCGAGGAATGTTTCATTAAGGTCTTTATTGTGAAAAGCCTGTATTGAATGAGTCAAACAAAATCAACCTGGATCAGTATGTTCCATAAAGACACACACACACTTAAATGCATCAAAACGTCTCAGTAGAGGAAAACAGTCCGAACTGGAGAATGGTTGAGTTGTTAACCAATTAAAATCATTTAATATATTATAATACATTTCTTCAGACATCCATTAATTAACCTGAAACATTGCGTGTAATAGTGGGCGCTAAGATTCTACAGAACATGACTTTAACCTACTTGTTAGGCATCCTAAAGGCAAGGCTGTACGACTATGCCAGACTGTTTGCCCAACACTTTGGTCCAGATTGAATTTATCTCAACAACTATGGCGATGGATTGGCAGGGAATTTGGTACAGACGTGTATGTTCAACTCAGGATACATTTTAATTACTTTGGTGGTCCCCTGACATTTAATCTAGTGCCATCATCACTTAGGTTTCTGACCAAATACCTTCCGTGTTAACCGTATGTTTAGTGCTAATTAGCTAATGTTAGCATGCTAACATGCTAAACTAAAGTGGTAAACATAGTAAACATCACACCTGCTTAATATCAGCATGTTTGCATTGTCATTTTGAGCATGTTAGCATGCATATATTAACATTAAGCTCAAAGCACCGTTGTTCCAAGTACAGCATTGCAGAGTGGCTAGCGTGGCTGACTGTATATTTTTAATGCTGTAGCCTACCCTACACATATTTATGATTTTCTCAATACCGTCTCGTATAATTAAGATACAGGTTATGACCGGCCCAAATTGGGCTTTTTTTACTCTCCCTGAACATACTCTCTGTTATTTCCTTTGATTTCAACTTGTGGAAATAAATACAACTCAAAAATCACTTCTCCTCACTGCTGCTACATGCTGTGCAACTCATATGTATCACTGCTATTACTGTCATTCAAGATGTGTCACTATGATGATGTGATGCATTTTGCCAAGAGCATTTTGAGAATGGCCTTTTAATTTTTGACTGGTTTTCAGAGAACATGAGTGAGTAGATATTTTGTATGGTAAATAGATGCATGAATAACAGGGATTAGAAGGGTTTTAGCTGTGATGCACATAACACATTGTAATGTGTTTTGTTCTTAATGGACAGCCTGAAATATCTCAAATGTCCACACATCTACAGCTTCTCTCGGATCTTTGTACACCAACAGAAATCCACATCCTGGAATATAAGACTGTTGATGCATGCAGGGAAATTAATGATCTGTTTTTAACCCATTTCAGGAGCAGTGGGCAGCCAATCTTCAGCATCCTGCAACCAACTAATTTCTGAGCCCTGCACCTTGGTCAAGACCAATAACACCTTCCGATCATGTCTTTTTCTTTTTTGGTGTGGGAGGAAGTTGGAGCAACTGGAGGAAACCCATACAGAAAAAGTAGCACATGCAATCTCACACAGAAAGTTTCAGGGCTTAGATCTTAGGACCCTCTTGTGACGAGCCAACTGCGCTAACCACTGAGCCACCACGCTGCCAAAAGGTACATGAATACAGAAACGGCTTGTAGATAAAATCACGACAATCCACATGAGGGGTTTCAAAATGGCTGACAAGCAAACGCGCACTTTCGCCCTGATACAAGTTTTATATTTGATCGGAAAGTGTCTTTTTTTCGGATGCATGTTATGTACGAGGCATGAGGCATATGTCGTGTACAGCTAGTAGTACTCCAGGGGCTTTGTCTCTGCCTTATGCACAACATGCTACCTGCCTGATACAAATGAAGCAGAAGCACATTCACCTCCGTGCACGAGACCATAGTAACAGTTTACAGACATCATGGCTGTCTCATCCATTTTCTTTTTCCAGACATGTCAGCACTATCAGCAGATGTCAGTTGCTTTATCAGGATTGCAGATAGGTCTGCGTGATAGGTGGAGTATGAGCATTTATGAATATATATTGAAGAGAGATTATCATGATTATAACGCCACATTAATGTGTACCTATTCTTAAGCTGAGCACGTCAGGCAAGATTTAAAGATTAGCCAATGTTTCCTCTGTCAATTTGAATATTTGCAGGAAAAACACAGATCATCTTAATGATTTCTGGATGTTTGAGGAGCTTCACGTGTTCTCTCACCACCCACCACATGCTGCACTCGGTGTGACATTTTCCCTGGCCCTATCCATATTATAATGTCACAAGACAGATTTCCTAATATAAACTAATACAAACATTAGGAAGACATTTTTGGCAGCATTAGTCTTTGATTGAATGCCATTTAAACCTCTGAGTGAGAGTGCTGAATCAGAGGGGTGGGACTTGGCAATCTGGTGAAAGAGAAATTTCCTTTGAGGACGAGTGTTTCATTTCTACTTCTTTAGCAAGGCACAGAGCAGCAGTGGTGCACAAAGACTCTCGACTACACACACACACACACACACACACACACACTTTAAAATGCACATTAACACACACATGCACACACAAACACAGTGAGTGTTAATTGCTTTGTGTGGCCAAAAACAGTGTTCTCAATGCCAGCTAACTGGAAATGGCTCATCATTACGGCGTATTGGTAATAATCCAGACTTCCTTCCAGCTTACTAACATTGTTTGACAATGGTTTGCTGGTAGTTTATTCCCATGTGGGAGGGATTCAAATGACAAGTGTGTGATGTTATATTTTGGTTTATTGAACAGTTTCAAAACAGAGCCTGATGTTTCTGACTGCTTCACTCGGCGCCAGACAAATATGAAATACAAAAGAGAATACAAAAGAGCATTAATAGATGAAAATATGCAAAGAAGCAGTTTAAAGGGAATAAAACAACAAAGTATGCATTAACACGTAAGGTTTCAATGTTAATTGGAGACACAGAGGAGTTCCCTGTTGATATTTATGTCTTCACAGGTGTTTCATTTTACACTCCTCCTACCTCCTGCCATGGGGCTCTATCAAAACAATAGAGTCAGAGTGAAATGTAATTAGCACATTTCTCTTATGCTTAAGGTCTTCTCTCTGTGCTATGACTCAGGCCTGCTTCTAATCTCCTGCAAAGCTGCTTTGGATCTTGTGTATTGCAGCTGATCTTGAGCTGCTTTTGTTTGTTTTCATAGAACTGCCAGAATGGCTTCGCCGCTTTATTTAAAGTCACATATTCTCTATCCTGTGCTTTGTATTGTGAATTATTTACTGGCAAAAGCATGGATATGGGTTTAGCACTGTTAAACAGCTCATCTATAAACATGGGACAAGAAAATATGATTCCATTTGACATGACGATGTTTCTCGACAACACAAAAACTAGAAATTCCACCACAAATTTGCATGCAGTGCCTGTTGTACAAATAGGAGTCTGAACACGTTGACATTTTAAGCGGAATCTCAGTGGATCTACTCCATCTAACCATTTGGACCGAAGTGAATGGGCATTTCTTCTATCTGTGTTCTCAAGCTAATGACCCCAGACAGTATGAAAATGAATATGATTTACAGTGTGCAGACACTCATTGCCTGTGGCAGTTTACACTCATAGCCAACTAAACTTAGTACCAAACTGGTCCCTCAGTAAGGTTTTGTGTAAAATAATTTTCTGGAAGGTTGAGCTGCATACAAACTTTGGGATTATACATACAGTGCAGTCTGGAAGTAAACTAATTTAATCCTCTCTCAATTTCACTGTTGCGTGAGCTAAGCTGTGACAAAGTTAGCCCTACAAAGTATGATTGTATTTCCCTTGTTTTAATCTGCCACGTCATTTGCTGTATTTAACAGTATGGTGTTTTAGAGAGCAACCAGGGGAAAGCCCTGCCCATCACAAGCGGAAACTGGCTGATAAATGTGATAATTGGTAAAGAGCCGGACTTTGGGGAAACTGGCTTTGTTCCCCTTTGGATCAATAATGCACACCCGAAATTGAAACTTACTCAGCCTGAACGTTTGCAATCTAATGTCAGTTGGATACAAGGTTATATTCTAGTGGCTCAAAACCTATATAAAAGTGAAATTGAACATGACTTGTCTCCTGCTGCTGAGCTAATCCAACTCTTTGTATGCGTGGAGGGGCTTCATAATGATTACACAGAGCAGTAACCACAGGAAATCAAATCGCCACTTCATGTAGCAGGGCTATAAGTTTGGTGCCCAATTGGTGCCCATATCCTAATGTACACTGTAAAAAAACGAATACTAACAACTTCACAGGTTTGAAAGTAACTTGTTGTGGGTTCAGTTCAGACCGTCCTCACCCAGAAAACATTTATGGAGGTTAATTGTGCAAGCAACGCCCCATTACGACGTTTTTTGTTAAGTGGCAACCTCTCGTTTGCTGTAGTAGTTATTGCGAGAGCAAAAGAGGAAGTGAGGTGATAAAGTTTAAAAGCCTCTTTACAGTCGCCGTTCCCGACCTGTCGCGTGCCAAGGTCGAGCACGACTCTATTTTTTTCAGTGACGCACGACAAAGCGGAAACAGGAAGCATGGACGAGTTCAAGGGCAACTGGATGCCAGGACTCTCAAAGTGACTGCAAGTCTCTCTTGTAAACTCACCGGGTTAAAGTTCTTTTTATGGTGAATGAAAGGCTTCATCCGACGAAGTAGGTCATCGAATCGTTGTGCAGACATTCTGAAGTATTCAAAGTGCTTCTCTTCTTCTCTTCGCCACTGTTTACCTTTTTCTTCTTCTTGTAGTCCGTAGAAATAGCAAAGTCGGTAGCCTTTCCTCATTAGCGCCACATCTGTTCAGGAGAAGACTGCAACTAGTGTCGCGGCCACCACCCGCGAGTATAAACAGTTACGGTGCTCCGATGATGTCACACTGAAGAGCGACAGGTTGGAAACGGCGAGTATACCGGACGTCTAAGAGTGCTTAATTCAACGTAAAGAGGAGGTAAGTTAGGGATAGGGTGGGGAATGGGTCAAACAAACACAGGACATTCACTCAGGAGACTGGGGTTTGTGTCTCGTGTGAAAAGTCAACTGTCACTTTTAGAAATGAATCGAGTTTTATGGACCTTAGTCTGAGACGCAATGAGGTCACGTTACATCCTCAGTTTTACGTGACTAATTTTAAGCCAATCCCTGATATTTTATTAAGCCTAATTAAGGAATTTTGTTGCCTAAACTTTCGTTTCACAACGTTTACTATGTTTTTAAAAGTGTGCACAAGATGGTAGCCGCTTAACAAGAAACGTAAGTATGGGTCGTTAAGAGCTGCTTGGTCATATAACTGTCGTTTAGGTATGAGGACACGTTGTTCAGTGTGTTTACTTAAACTATTAGGAAAAATGCTGAACTTAGATGATGGAGAACTGGATGTGCATTACTCATTTCTACTGGAGAGATAAATAAGTGGTTGTGATAATAAAAACAAGACAAAAAAGGGAACTTCAAAAGAGCTGCATACACAAAGATTTCATAGCTGAATGTGGTTAGTCCAAAAATCATTGTGGGTTGACGTTTGTGAAATGTAAGTAAAATAAATCATCTCTGGTAAGAAAGCAACTGCAGGTTACTGTGACATGGTAAATATCAGACTCTTTTCACTTTTAGTTTTCATTGGTGCACACATTCAAAACAGTATGGATCCAAAATGACATTTTGGTCAAACATTTGTTATTGTTTTCCTGACGAGGCCAGGTAACTCTATTTGGATATCAGCTTTCAAACAATTAGAAGCGCTTTACATGAGGGAAATAAATGTTACACCAATAATAAACACAAAAGAAGAGGTTAATAAAATGGAAGAAAGGAATGAGTTTTCAACAATTATATACTTGTTTAACCATAAAATCTTTAGGATTTCTGTGGTGCCCCATATTCTAAGGCTCAGTCCTTACCGCAGTGGCCCGGGTTTGAGTCCGACCCATGGACCTTTGCTGCATGTTGTCCCCCCGTTTCCTCTTACAGATACCTCTGTCTTCAGCTATCCTATCAAATAAACGCCAAAAAAATATCTTTAAGAATTCAGTCCTTATTGATTTGGTGCCACTTGGTTGTTATGGCAAGTGCATGATAATAAGGATCCCAGAGCTCTGTATGAAGTAACATGTAGGATAGCAAACACTATCCATCTATAAATAATGATCCATCTTTGGGTTACTGCACGTAGACGTAATAGAGATAGAAAGGACAGGGACAATTTGGAAGCAAACTAAAGTGGTAGGTGAAGAGTGTGAATGGTATAACAAGCTCTTACAAGTTACATACAACGAGACACTGCAGGCCTTGGGGCTATTTTCAACTCCAGTATAGACCCAGCCGATGCATTACACTGAAGCCTGTCATGAGTTCTCTGTGTTGGCCTGTGTGTCTCACTGAGGGGCCTTTGTTGAATGTGCCATGAGGTAGCCTCAGTGCGGCAGTCTTGAAGAGAGCTCTGAGCTCCAGGCTCACTACATTCCCTCCCTGTTCTGAAGGCCTGACAGTCCTATTAGGAGTGAATGAGGAGGAATTTGCCTTACCTTGACAAAAGATCTCTCATAGCCCCTGACAGCTATGGCAGCTCGTCATGGCAGCTTGCTGATGAGAACTCTGCAATCCCCTCCTCCACCATCTCCGCCACCGCCTCCACTGCCATCACCAGCCCTCCGCTCCTCCTCTTCAGTCCTTCATGTGGAGCACTCCCAGAATGTCTTCTTTTTTTCTTTTTCTTTTTACCATAAGAACAACAAAATGGAAATATAGAATACAAGTACCTCTTTCTTGCGAGAGAAACGAGAGAACTGGATCCACCAAGACAAAGCAAAGAGCAGCTTGAGTGACGCAAAGAAGTTGGAAAGCACACAAGGCAATTTAGAAATTTATATTCAATCTCCCCCCTTGTGGAAACCCAAACTACACTCCTGACTTCTCATTTTTCTGGCTGACACGCCATGTAGAATTGATCAATACATTTGTGTCACCTCCAGCCGAGAGTAGAGGCGAGATGGAATGACAGGTTACTCAATGCACAACAATCAGTGAAGCTTGCAGACAGCTATAGTTTACTAGTTTTATTTTCAAGTGTTGCACTTTACTAGATCTAAAGGCTTTGTAAATAAGTCTCAGCCTCATACGGTGCAGTGTATATTTAGAAACTCAAGGGAAGTTAATACAGTCATCAATGCCAAGCCCACAGGAAGACACTGTAATAAGAGTTCCCTGAGGCTGTTTCCATCAATGTTACAAACAAAAACACCCCATGTTGCTTTTAGCATACAGGACACTTCCATGACAGCATTGTGTTGCTGACTAACCCCCCCCACACACACACACACACACACCCCAAGCAACAAAGTGTTTGCCGCCGATGACATGTGCAGCTAAATCCAAGAAGTTACACTTTCAAGATCACAGATCCGATGAATCACCAGCAAGTGGAGTTCGTAGAGTATCGTGGTGACCATCTGGCAGTGATGAGCAAGTGCCCCGTTTCCCCTCCTCAGCCTGTCGACTGGGACCAGTGGAGGCAGGAATCAGTCAGATGAAACTGATGTGGACATCAGGTGGAAGATCCACTTACAGCTCGTCTCGCCTGAGCTCCCTTTGTCTGCTGGTGCACTCCGATACGCTGTCCTGCCTCTGTAAGACAGTTCTATTTCTCCAACCTCCTAAAGGTGTTCAGCAGTGACTAAACACTCCCATATGACCTTATCAATTGTTTTATTATTTCAGCCGTGGATGGCGTGGTGGTAGACCAGGTGGCAGAAACACATCTTCAGCTTGGAGATTCAGTGAGAAATCATGCCCGCTCCATGGGGGTTTGGTGCGCAGTGATTATGCAAAACCTTTAGACATCTCTGACTCAAAAGAAAGTGAACAAGGGAGGCTTTGATCATGCTGCTGAGGTTACCTTGATTTCAAGGTGATTCTTTTGTTCTTTATCATTCAAGGCTTGTCAGCACCACATTTACTGAATGAGTTATCACAGTGTGCTGAGATGACAAAAACATACAGTTGTAGGGGTGTCGTGCATTTGATTTTAAATCGAAAATAGATCGAAATGAGCTTTCGATTCCGACTATTGAAATGAAGAGTAAGATCGGCGATTCCCCCAGTATTGTTTTCTCTCTCCAACCCCGCCACCCCTGCTCATGTCTGAAGAAAATAAGACAAGATAGATGGCCAATCACAGCACAATAATACCAGCTAATCACAGAACATAAAGGTGTCACAAAGTGGGTGGGAAAAAAAGTAACGCATGAGCAACGGAAAAATGTAAACACACTACAGAGTGTAGAGATGAGCTGGTATATTATCAGTTGGTATAGCAAACCTTTGCCAAATCATGTCATGAAAAGCGTTGCAGTCTATTTTTCTTCTAAATATAATGTTCATTTCGTTCAACATTGACGTTATAGCACCTTCAACAGAAAGTTTCACACCAGCAGCAGCCAACTTGGTTGTTTTCAAAAATGCTTTAACGGCGCTCCTCTTTAGGGTCTTTGCCTCAAACATGCCCCATATTAGATAAACGGTTGTGACTGACCCGGCATGTCTCGCACTGGAAACACACCGCCCACGTAAGTGTCGCGTAGCGTAAATAAGTGCCTGATCGTGCACCTGGCCTTTCACACTGGACGCGTTTTTCTACGCACCGGTCACAAAGCGATCCTTCTCTCTCTCTCTCTCTCTCTCTCTCTCTCCCGCTTCCCGATAGAAAGAGATAGGATGAGTGGGGACAACTGTGGTAATTGTAGCCTGTGTCTGTGTGTGTGTGTGTGTGTGTGTGTGTGTGTGTCACTCTCTCTGTCCGTCCGTCGGTCTCTCTCTCTCTCTCTCCGTGTGCCTGATCGCTTGTCTCGCTGTGAGAAGTCAAGACAGCCCAAATCACTGTAAACCTGGCTGTTTTATTTTGAAATGTGTTTATTTTGGTGAAACATCCAGCTGCACTGTGGTCTTCCTGTATGTGATTACCTGCCTGGCTTGACACATACGCTCGCGTATCCGCAAAAAATAGAGGAGATGCCAAAACTATCGCTACAGCTATCTGGTGTGGCCGGACAGATTGGATAACATGGGGAATGGGAATATATTATTAATGGAAATCTGTCCAAAACGAAGGGGGACCAGGCGTATCTGCCAGAGCAAATAAAATATGAGCTTGCAGATTTGTGTAGTAAGCCACAAATTTAGTAAGTAAGTAAAGTAGTTATCTTGAAGACTTTCAGATTTGACAAAATATATGATGAGGCAGGGATGTTGCAATATGGCGATCTTTATTTCATGAAGAAGACCTGAGTTAGTTCTGCAATGCACCTGGCTCTCAGAGTGCACACGATACATGATATTTTAAACAGTGCAGATTGGTTACTCACACCCTCTTTACCAACACTTCCTCCCAAAAGTTGTCCCCTCTCAATAGTGATGACATTCCTTCTTTTATGTTCACATTTGACCAATCAAGTTACAGTTTTTCTCGATCGACTTTTTTATCGATTTGGTACATTTCTCAAAACTCAGGTAACAGCTCTCAAGACAGTTAACACAGCAAACTAAACACACTCTTATGTTGGTGAAACAAAAAAAGTATTCACTGCACAATGAAAAACAGCATTTTATTCTAGTAATGCATTTATTAAAATTCAATAGTAACATCAAAACTAAAAGTGTGTTCTCTTAATTTGATAACAAATTCAGCTGAAGATACATAAAGAAATACATGAAAATACATGTTTTACCTTAAGTTCTTTAATGAGGAGTTCAGGTGTATAACAATGAGTTGTCACCCCACAAAAAAAAAATATTATGCAGATAAGTACATAGGTAAATAAAAAAAAGGTACTGCATTCATTGAATCAATTAATTTATTGATCATGCCTCTCAATTACATCTGGCCAGAGAATTTCATCAACATCACAGCAAATATTTTCACGAGTCATGCATCGTGGGAAAAAACGCCTTGAATGCTGTATCCATCCTTGACATGCTTGTGCCCCAATATCTCCACAGGCCTCTTCCATCGCTTGTAAGGGTTGCGATCATGTACTTTCCATCTCCAAGAGGAGAAGAATTCCTCAATTGGATTCAGGAAAGGAGAATATGGTGGAAGGAACACCATCCTGAAATGTGGGCGATTCTCAAACCACTCTCGCACTAGTGCTGAATGGTGGAATTGGACATTGTCCAATCCCCCTGCGGAAAGCGGATTTCATTGAGGTTTAAAAAAAAATGTAGGAGCCTTGCTGTGTTGTATGGTCCCAAGACAGCACTGTGTGCCACAACACCAGGTGTAGAAATTGTGGCACAGAGTGTGATGTTGCCTCCTCGTTGTCCAGTGACATTGACTGTAGCACGACGGCCAATCACATTTCTCCCTCTTCTTTTTTGTGAAGATTGAAGCCTGCTTCATCAATATAGAGGTACTCATAATTAGTTGCACTGCTATCCAACTCCAAGATTCTCTAGAGTAAAAAGAACACAAGGTACAATACAGTAAGTTAGTGTTTTACAGTAATGGCATTGATTGCAGTCAATACTACTGTGAAACTGTTGCTGAAGTTCACACTTTGAAGCAGCAGTATACATAGATATGCCTAAATCTTTTCACTTACAGTAGCAAGGAATACTTTATGGACACATACTTAAAATTCAGGAAAAATATATCTTTGTGTTGACAGTAAAAGTGCAGTAATTGGGTTGCACATACTTGAACAAACTGGAATCGCAACTCCTTCACTCCAACGGAGATCCTTTCAAAGGGCACTTTGTATACTTGCTTCATTCGGATTGCATTTCTCCTTAGAACACGATCAATTGTGGAGAGATTGCACTGGTGGATATTGTGGAACAGTTGATTGTCCTGTGTTATTCTTTGCTGAATTTCTTTGAGGCGGAGGGTGTTGTTCTGGACCACCATGTCAACAATGGCATGCTCTTGTTCAATTGAAAGAAGTCTTGTTCGTCCACCTGAATGTTCTCTAACTTCAATTCTGAACATTTTTTGGACAAGCAGGAACATTTACTGTAGAAATCTAGACCTATGTCAAACAAGACTACATGGACTCTCATTATAGAAGTAGAATGATATAGTTACTTACCGGTTTTCCCTCTGAAATGTGCGGATAATTGAAGCCACTGTGGATCTGTTTATATTGGGCTGAACTCTCTGCCCAGCTTCTCTCAGTGAGAGACCATGATTTATGACATGGTCAATAAGTGTGGCTCTGATTTAATTTGAAACACGTGTGTACCCTATCCTTCTACCTCTCCTCCCTCCTCTTACACCTTGCCCTCCTCTTCCTCTCTCTCCATCTCTGCTTATATTTTATACTCTCTCTTTCCACTATACCATTGCCCTCCAATCTATCCATCTCTTCTCCCTCTACCTTCTCCTCTTCCTACATCCTCAGCTCTTCTTGCTCATTCTCCTACATCTTCAGCTCTTCTTGCTCTTTTTCCATCTCCTCTTCTTCTCCCTCTACCCTGTCCACCACCTCTCACTCTTACACCTCTTCCTTTTCCACTGCTCATTCTTCTTCTTTTTATTGTCTTTTCTCCTCATTCGTCTTCTTTGTTGTTTTTCTCTTCCCCTTTTGTAGTTGTTGTAATTAAGACAGCTGGGTGAACAATTAGGAAATTGGCTTTTTCTGTGTTGAGTGGATTACTAACTCATCAGATATCAATTTGGGGTTAATTGAGGACATAAGGTATGGAACTGACTATTTTACAATTCACAGAGTTTTGTTTGTTGTGTTTTGAAAATGGTACAAAAATGCTTGTGATCTTTGTGAAGACCAATGAAAAAGCTGCACATGTTGGCTGTATGAACTGCTGTGATAACATTAGGGAATTTTGTGCACAGTGTTTTGAGAAAATGATGCTTTTGATTTGTAATTTGTATGAAATGAAGGAGAATTTACTATCTGTTTAGGACAATTACAAAGTGTACAGAGCACTGTGTTAACTGTTTTGAGAGCTGTTACCTGAGTTTGGAGAAATGTACCAAATCGATTGAGAAAAACTGTAAGTTCATTTGTAAATCCCAATAACACAAATAGATCCAGTTCTAGTTCACAAACATCCAACACACCAAAGTACAAAGACATAGCGGACCAGACGCAAGCTTTTATTTTGAAAAGCCGAAGCTCGGGGACGGCACCAGCCGGGAGGGCATGAGACGGGAGCATAGACTGTATATTTTTAATATATTATGTTATTAATACTAATAATAATAATAATAATATGACTTTAATATACAGTCTATGGAGTTCTCCAGGCTGCAGCCATACTCAACTCTAATAAAAAGGCAGAGCGCTCTCTCCCCATGGGGTCAAAAATCAAGCTGTTCCACTTAGCTGCTCCCTCTAGAGGTCTAGAGAACTTCCTTTGTGTAATCTGGATGCTGCATTTTTTTGTTGCATTTGTTTTCTGGGTTTGTGTGCTTTTCTTTTTGCATTATGCATTATCTTTTTGCGTTTATGTATTTGGTTGTGTTGTGTGTATTTGCAGTGCGTTTATGTATTTGGTTGTGTTGTGTGTATTTGCAGTGCGTTTATGTATTTGGTTGTGTTGTGTGTATTTGCAGCGCGTTTGCTGAATGCTGCACATGTGTTGTCAAATTAATGAAGTTGTTTTCTTAATTTGCTTGTGTTTTGTCTATTCGGGTGTGTTTTCTTAACTTGCAGGGCGTTTGCCCCTGTCGGCCACCGTAGATTACAGACATATCCAAAGTCATATGTGACTATGTTGAATGGAGTAAAGAAAAAGAAAAAAAGAAAAGAGATAAGGAAAAAAAAAACATCACATTGGTAAGACAATACATAAAGCAACAAAAACATGTCGGGCAGGTAGAGATCACAACAATGATTCCCTAGCTGTTGTCCCTGGTCCAAGAGATTATCCTAGATGAGAAAGAGTCCCAAGCGTGTACAGTCGCTGGTCGCGCTTTATTGAGTCGCGCAGTTGTATGTTCAAGGTTGACAATGTTGACAAGGCTATGAATCCAGAATGATTTCATACACATATCTGGACTAAACCAGTTTTTCAAAATTGTTTTCTTTGCAGAGGTAAACCCTGCAAATATCATTTTGAACTGAATTTGCTTTAGATTGATATCAGAATTATCATTAAGGAGACAAAAACCCAGATTAATAACATAAGACATGTCAAATATGTCTGCTAAAACTGAGTTTACATAAAGCCAAAACTTAGATATAACTGGACAATCCCAAAACATGTGTACAAATGTTCCAGGTGAAGCAGTGTTACATATATGACAGTTGTTAGTAGCTTGTAATTTCATCTGGAATCTCTTGTGGGGTGTGATGTAAGCTCTATGTATGGTTTTGAAGTCAATTAGTTGGTGAGCTAGGTTCTTAGAAGTCATACATAGATTGTACCATATTCTCTCCCAATCCATGCACAGGTCAATTTTGACCTGTAATATAAAAGTGAAATTTATAATTAAAGTCAAAAAGATAAACTAAATAGCTGGGAACTGCATACTTGATAAAAATAGATTATTAAAATACACCTTATATGATCATGGCAGATATATAGTAATTAAGTCAGTTTTGTCATGAATAATATAAATGCACTTAATGAGTTGCGTATGGAAAAGTAAGAAAAACGCTGAACAATCAGATTCCACTGCAGCATGATTTAGGTTTTAATGTAATTATACTGCAATAGAATCTCAGGGTTAGTCCTGAAATAGTAGCCGTGTCTGTGTATCTTATACAACCACATTACTGCACACTATGAATCGCCAGTCTGACTAATAAATCAGTAATCTAAACAGAAATTTGAATTTAGATATATATTTCAACCGATGAGAGGTGGTATTATTTTCCATCCCGAATGGTTTCATGTATCTGGGGTTATGTACCCTTGATCAGGGGACAGCTGTCATAACTGGAGATGTAACCTGCAACCATTTGACCATTGACTGAAATGCAAACCCTTTTTTCTGCCAGGTAAAATCGACATCTCTGTCCAGTCTCAGTGACAGACAGCACATAGACGTCCATGTCCATTCCTTTCATCTGCAGTAATTGATGCCTGCTGCAAATAAGCGAAAGGTTAGGGGAAATCCACTGCTGTTACAAAGTCAGCATCAAATATTAATGAAGAGGAGCCTGGGATGATTCAGCATGTGTATTATTAATGATGACATTGGTAGAGTCCAACTGAGTAAAGGACAGAGCCGAGTGTAGAAACCTCAGGCTAAATTACTGACATTTTAATAATTCATATATTCCTTTAATTTGGCATGGGGAAGTCCAATTAGTGTTTGCACATGTTTTCTGGCAATATGTATAAATAAAGAATAGAATGAATCCATGAGTTTGTAGTGTTAAAGCCTGGAGCTGATCCATAGAGCATGAATTCAAGGAAACAGGTGGCAGCTAGAGAATCTGGGGGGATTTAATGGTGTATTTTCTGGTTTATTTTGTTTTTTAGAACTAATACCACCAATATTAGACACAACTCATGTGATTATGAAAACAATGTGCAGCTCAGAAAGAACTGCTATTATCTGGGTAACATCAAATATCACAGATTACAGGAATATAAATGAAGCTTTAAGGATTTATCATTGCAGACCATGTCTCCCCAACTCTGTTGAGACTGGTTTGTTTGTTCAAACTTTTCAAACTTTTTACTTTTATAATGACTTTTTTGTTTACTTGATCAACTTCTTGTGCAAATACAAATTGTCTTCTCTAAATGGCAATGCCATAAGTTGGGTGTTGTTATAACCCCACAAAGCCAAGACTTTTAACCATGACCATGATCTTCCCCAACCTATCCAGACCTTAGCCATAGGGGTGAAATGTCAGGGTTATTTACAAGGCACCAAAAAGTCCACATTACAACAGAATGCTGATATTGGACAGTTAAAACCCAATATTATGTTCAGTAAATATGTAATGATGTTTTTGAATTTAAATGTTTCCATAGTAATTGTCCCTAAATGTGACTCATCCATGTGGTTGTGTAAATTAATGGATTGTTGTTTGCCTAGTCTATATCTACAACGTTCCACTTCCGGGATTGCTCCGTTGCCGCCGGAAATTCCACCGGATTTAACTCTTTTTGGCCGGATGTCCGGTACCTTTAGCTTTGCGTTGTAATTTTATACTCCGGTGGATTTATAAGGAATGTTGTTAACTGCTCCGCAGATCTCTGCAGGGTAAATCCAGACAGCTAGCTAGAATATCTGTCTAATCTGAGTTTTCTGTTGCACGACTAAAACAACTTTTGAACGTACACGTTCCACCAAAACAAGCTCCTTCCCGAGGCTGTTGCCCGGTACTTAGCGCCACCCATGACAATTATTATTGGTTTAAAGAAATGCCAATAAACCACAGCACGTTTTTCTCCCATCCCAGAATACTTTGTGGACTAGCCAGACCCTCTTCCGCAGCGCTGTGGAGGAAGGTCTGGCAAAGCGAGATATTGTTTCCGGTCTCTAAATATTTTAACTTTTCTGAGCGCACCTCTCTCCCTCCGCGCACGGTGACGCCGTTATCAACCGAATATTGATTGGTCAGTAGGCGGTGCTTTTACACCAGTTGATCTCTAATCTCCAACATAACCTGCTCCCGAGCAGGTTAGGTATTCAGCATAAGTTACCACGATGATTTAACCCAGTAACAAGTGATCCACCATCGTGATACACAAAATCCTGGGTTGAACCTGAAGTTACCTCGTTAACGCCAAATCTTGCTTCGTAGTACAGGCCTCTGGAGTAGAGTGGCCCCTGATTTGCATGCAGTTTGGTAAAAGCAAGAAGGATGCGTTCCTATTTATGATGCGGCTAATGGAGACAAATATCTGGTTTTATTTAATGGTATGATTTGAAATGATATTGAATTCCATCAAATTTTCATCCAACAATTCAACATTCACTTGAAATGGGGCCATTATTTCTTGGTCTGAGGCTGCATTTATTTAATTACTGCATTATACGTTCTGCTTTTTAGACATGCTAGTGGCGATGGCAATGGTTGGAACACCACTGTGGTAAAGACTGAAATATCTCAACAACAATTAGATGGTTTGGCATGGGATTTTACATTCATGCCCCCCTCAGGATAAAGCCTAATGATGTTGGTGATCCCCTTGATTTTGCTCTAGCGCCACCAGCAGGTCAAAGTTTTCATTTATCCTGTGAAATATCTCCACATCTACTGAATAGATTGGGAGACAATTTGGTAAAGACTGTCATAGTCCATAGAGGAGAAATATCCAGACAACTATTTGAGGGATTTCTATGAAATCTCCATGTCCCCCTCTGGATGAATTGTAATAACTCTGGCAATCCCTTTACTTTTCATCTGGCATCCTTCCATCGTCCAATATTTTGGCTTAAGACCAACTATCTAATGGCATCGTCATCTGTTTTAACAGCACTATCTGTTTTGTGCTAATTACAAAATGTTTACATGCTAATATGCTAAACTAAGATGGTGAACATGGGTAACATTAGACCTGCCAGGCATTATGACACAAACATGGCTGTGGATATCATATATATCATACTATTATGTTGGTCGAGTATGACTCTAGAGTAAAAGCTACCCCAAAGATTACACTTCAATGTTTATGTATGTATTGGAGCAGGCATGCTCTGCTTCTACTAACTCTAATGATATTTGCACTCCTATTCATTCTGGCGGCCTGCCACAATTCAGCTGACTTTCATTCATCAAAGGGCCGTCTGCACAGGCTGCACAAACTGAGCAATAAGTCCTTTTTGTGACCCAAATACTATTATTATTATTATAACACCAGGTACCCTTCCAACATTGTATTATACTACAACCGACTGGCAATGTTTCTTTGAGATGATTTTATTATGAGGAGGAATTGCTGTGTTTCTGTGTAACAGAAGAGCATGTAGGCTCCTGAAAACACACCGCTAGATTCTTGTAAAATGATCTTATAAAAAGTCTAGTCTATTCGGTTGTGTGCATGCTTTACATCAACAAAATCTGAACATGTAAATGTGGAATGTATTGATTTCCATCCTGTTTGCTAATGATGAGGATAAAAAACATTTTAATATGAAGTGACGATGTGTTAGGGTAAAAGCTATTTGTCATCCCCTTTGACTTCTATCCCTGATCAATGTTTTCAATTTGTGCGTCAATAAAAGTGAACCAGCTTAAAGGGCTAAACAAGATCTTACAGGGGTCACATTAAAAATGCAAAGCATGGTAGATATCTCAAAGTGCCCTGACTGGAAGTTGTCCAAATATAATATTGTACCCCTGCAGCAATTATAGGGATCGCTGGAAGGGTGGCGAGTGCAAGGAAATGAACTCGGGATCAATCTCAGCACTTATCAGGATATAAGTGAGTCGGCCGACGTTCAAGGAGACTTTAGGAATCTGTTTGGCACCTGATGCAGTGCAGCTCTGGCTGGGAGAGGACAACTGGCAATCTCACTCGACTTTTCAGCCCATTTAATTATGCTGTGTCTTTACTTATGTGTACCTCAAATGTAAATTTTGAACTTACAGCACTTCATCAACAAACGTTCACAGATTCATCATTCCTCACTGATTTCCCTTTTTTGTAAAGTCTCTAAGAGCTATTTTAATCATCTTTCTCTTTGCATCAGAGACAAGTATTCAGGAACTATGATACAATCTGTTTTCAAAGTCAACGGGTGATGAATATCTTCCATTTAATTCTACTGGCACTCTAAGCAGCTCATATTCCCAGCACTGGTATCTGCCTTGCATTATACATGACAGAAGTCCTGCTTTGATCAGTTGCATCAGACAATAAACATTTAATATTTAATTCTAAAAGATAAATGCATTGATTGGCATCAATGCCATCGTTTTCAGTCTACTGAGATCACATTTCCTTGGCATTTTTAATCATAATCCCTATTATACACCTGAGGGCATCCACAGTTGTTAAGAATCTCTTAACACACCTCTCCATCTAAATCAATGTGGTACATTGTGATGTAAATTACCGTTTGGGCTTTAGGTTTCTAGCTGAGTGATTGAGAGTTCAGACAGTCTGAATTATGTGCCAGGCCTTTCTAATGGTAGCTCATAATTTCACAGATCAATGAGCATTATCTATAGCAGTAAAAAAAAAGAAAAAAAAGTTGAATTTGTAATGGGGCCAAACTCAATATTCCACTCCCATTGTTCAGCAAGGACACAGCCTTTTGAATCACACTTTGCTGCCAAGCACCCCCTTTGAAATACAGGATATCTTAGTGTGTTGTATCTGAAACCACTTGTCTGATATTCAATCTGAATTGAGATTTCGCTTCGTCTCATTTCTTAGACACTCAGTGTGCAGATAACCAAGGTTGAATTACCAACCAGGCAAAGCAGGCAACTGCACTGAGGGCCCAGACACGCAGAGCCCCAAAGGGAGGTTCAATGTGAGTCGATTGGTTTGTGTTAATCTGACTAAGTATAACTTTGTTTGCGAATATACACTACAGCAGTTTAAAGGAATGGTTTGACATTTTGTTGAAACGGCACTTATTCGCTTGACAGCACTCTCCTATCTGTCTGTTAACTATAGAGCTAGAGCCAGGAGACAATTAGAGTCCCTTAGCATAATGCCTTAAAGTAGCGGGAAGCAGCTAGCCTAGCTCTGTCCAAAGGTCAAATAATGTGTCTACTAACACTTCTGAAAGTCACAGATTAATACATTGTATTGTGTTTGTTTGTTCTGTACACAAACACAAATGGGAATATGATGGTTTGTGATTTTAAGGGGAGATGCATGCTTGAACCAGTGTTGTAGTCAAGACCACCTAAACAGAGACCAAGTCGTCAACTAGACCAGAGTGTATCGAGACCAAGACAAGACAAAGACTTTGAGGGGTTGAGACCGAGACAAGACCAAGACCAAGGCAGGGAGAGACTGAGTTAAGACCAAGACCAAGACCATGACCAGACCAGTGCCAGACAGCCAGAGCTTCTTCTCCTGTCGCCCGCATTCACTTTCTTGGGAGTGCGTGTTAGGGGAGTGGGGAAAGGGGGTTAACAGTAACACAAGTTACACAACAAGTTATTGGTTGCATTTGAAGCAGGAATTTGTATGTCCAATCACAGTAATGATGCTAAAACATAAAATTAGACAATGCAGAGGCAATTTTAGTGATATCCTTGCAGCTGGGGTCTTGACAGGACTTGAAATAAAATCCTGAGTCCTCTTTATTTGAGACCGAGACGAGACCGAGTAAAAATGCAGTTGATTCCGAGACGAAACCAAGACCTTGTGGTCTTGGGACCGGTCTTAAAACCAAGACCGATCTCGAGTACTACCACACTGGCTTGAACTATAGCCAACTGCAGTGACTTCCTGGAGTCTTCCCTGATTGCATGGCAACCTCAAGGTGACAAATACTCCAGTCATTGCTTTATTCCTCTGTTTTCAGTCTTGATGCTTACGCTAAGATAATTGCCTCCATCCTTTAGCTTAATTTCTAACAGAAACATATGGGACTGATAGCCATCTTGTCATCTAACCAGCAGATAGAAAGTGGATTTTCCAAGATGTTGATCTATTCTAGTAATATTATTAAAAAAGATGGAGCAAGGAGTATGTGATCAGTGATCAGAGTGGTTGGAAATAAACTCCCAATTAAAACGATGAATTTATTACCCAATCTGAATGAAAACATCCATCAGAGTTTACAGACGGGCCTCCTGGTCCAACTAGCTATTGTTGTATGAATGCATTGTTTTGCTTTGCAATGAGAGATTATTACCAGTACCAGGTACACTTACATTCAGTTTGTACCTCTAAATAAAGTGAATTACATAACTATTGGCATGTTCATCACCTGTCCGAGGTTTCTTCCTAAAAGGGAGTTTTCCTCGCCACTGTTGCACTAAATGCTTGCTCTTGGGGGAATTACTGGAATTGTTGGGTCTTTGTAAATTATAGAGTGTGGTCTAGACCTACTCTTTCTGTAAAGTGTCTTGAGATAACTCTTGTTATGATTTGATACTATAAAAAAAATTTAATTGAATTGAATTGTCTGATTGTTTGACCGCTTCTGTTTTTGTTCTAGCAAATCTCTGTTATTCCCAAATCTCAGCACTTTCCTGAATGCAGTGTTAATATTACCAATAGAAATGGTGGCCAAAACTATGAAAATAAAACTGAACTTATGATAAACCTGAACCACCCTCTAACTGGGGCCCAGCCTCTCAAAGCCCCTTTAAGGCGTTAATCCAGCCATGCAACTCACATCACTTACAAGGCACAGTCCTGGATCCCCAATTGGTCATGAGTTATTCAAGTGAAAATATATCTTTATAATATTCCAGCTTGTGATATAACTGCACATATATTGCTGAAGACACTCTGGTGTTCTAGTGTAGAACTTGCAAGTAAAGGCAACATGGCCAGTGATTGATTATGTCACAAACCTGCAATTTATAATGTTAGACCTCAGCAAGATTCATAAAATCTGTGAACTCAGCATAACATTTTAACTAGCCATAAAGATGGCAATATATATCCCCGAAAAATAAATGTTTTAGCGCAAGACTCAAAGCAGCTTTCTCTTCCTAAGAGTTGAAAGAGCATGACATTCAAACACAGGTAATGGAAGCCCAACTGTATAATTATACTCTTGTATCATACAGAGATGCAGAGGTGCCTTCATTCCTCTCTTTGCTTCGGGCCATTTCTGATCCAACATAAGGGAGGGCTCTGCAGTGTGAATGCATTTTGCAGTTGGTGAGTGCATCCTTAGATATACGCCCAAAAGACATGAAAGGTTAAGCTATTATGATCTGCACAGGGCAGATAAATAGAGTCCTGCTGGGTAGAGAGAAAGAGAAAACACCACTTTTTCTTCATGAAATGTTTACTGGACCTGCAGGGCAAGCATGCATAATTGTGGTGTAATTCAATTAATATGTTGCCTCAAAATATCCCCAGCAAAAAACAACAATTTATCTGTACTACGAGATGTTTCATATTAAATGATGCAGCTCATTAGCTGAAATCTGGAATGACGTAACTAAGATAAGGTGAAAACATTCATTGATTTGAGTCGGTGCTGGTAATTCAGATTTAGAGACATTCAAGGACTAATAGTGGGCCTTGAAAGAGCATCCATCACCAGTGGCATGTGGCATTGATGGCCTGAGAATGTGAGGCAGTTTTATGGACGCATTATGAGCAGGCTGTCTGAGCAATTTTAAAGCTGCATCACTCAGGGTGTCAAACAAAACACGTCTACATGTATTCACTTAGAGTATTCATCCATACTAAGCCTGACCATACCAGTAATAATCTGTGGTACACACATAAACAATAACACCCAAAGCTCTGACCATTTGATGTACAATCACCCTGTGAATACTGTGGTAAATACTATAAGCCTCTCTGTTATCTTTCCTTCACATGCGGCCCTTCCCCAAAACGGTCCTTGTTAGTTAGAAGCCCCAAAGATGTCTGTGCAGAGAGAGCAGATGCATCAAAGTGCCAAGTATTGTGGTGGATGTCTGCGAGACCCCGTTGGCTTAAAATTCCAACCCTGCGCTCACGCCTGCGCCTCCTCAAAAAACAGCTACAGTAATTGCAGAGGGGCTATTGTTTTTCTTAGCAGCAGAGATAATTGTGTTTACAAATCGTTGGTGGAAATTTGAATTTTAAGAGACACGGGGTCAGATTGGAAATGACAACTGCAAAATTGTTCATTTGTTAAAGGGAGAACTGCCTTTTACCCCACACACAATGTGTGTTGAAGTTAGCTTTTACAAAACTCCAACTGCCACTTATTTACATAATATAAAAAGGCTTAATTCAACGTTGTGTGACATTATCACAGGTGTATCTCTAACCATTCAAACATAAACATCCTTTTCTCTTCTGCTTACAAGACAGACAAAGTCTATTTCAGACCAAATTTCAAGAACATCTGTTGGTTTGTTTATTGCTCAAAAACAAATTAGTGAGACAAGAAAGCAGAGGCAAAAGTATCTGTTCAATTTAAAAACCTACAAAAAAAAATCACAGTATTTTGAAACATATGGCAAAGCTTTTAATCAAGGAAATGATGTCTGTCAAAATTCATCAACACAGCCTTGGAGGACAGGTCAAATGGGAGTTAACGTTTCAAGCAAAGAGTGCGTATTTACTTTAAGTTCTTGTAATGAGTAAGATGAGCATGAAAAGTTGGTCCCAAGAACTTTTTAAACAACAAACTTTAAATACAAAGATCATACTTAAACTTAACATCATCTTTGAAACAGAAATAAAACACACACAAGCTCACATGCACGTCTTCTCTACACACACAGTAAAAATATATGGTTGCCAATCTTATGAGAACTATAAAACACAGTAATAAAAAGAGCATCCTCTTCGTCACCAAGATAATTTACAGTGTGTCAGTGTGGATGGGTATAATGCCCATAAATCTTAATATATATGCTTACTTTAGCAGCAAAACAATAGACATAATAGAGTTTGACTTAGAGATAGTCAGATGTATGTTGCCCAGGCCATTGTGATGCTTTTGGCATCACTAGCAGCCGAGGAGATGGGAAGATATACTCATCCTTCATAATTTACGGAGTTGGGCTGTGCCAGGTATTTAAAAAGCTTATTCCCTTCTGAGTTGCCCTGCAATTTAATCCGGGGGCCCAGTCAAGCAAGACAGATGCATTTTGTCATCTTCTGAGAGGCAAGAGAGTTGACCGATCTGAAGTCTTGAGCTAATGTATGAGATAGTCAGAAAATAGAAGAAAAAAATCAGTTTACTTCCTTTTAGAGTGGATTAAGTCTAGAAGACATGTCTGTAGAGCGTCGTCTGCGGAAGTGAATTTAGTTATTCAAATACTTGTCAGATGTCAGCACAGTTTATAATGTTGTTAACACATTTCTAGACCGTCAATTATAAGTTGCTTTTTGATAATAATCTTGAAGATTTTCATTCAAATAAATCAAGTCGTTATCTATTGCTGAATGAGGTAACACAATGGTGATTGAGCCTGTGGCCCACTGATCAAAGCTATTGCATTTGCAGTATTACGAACTGGGTGTCTGTGGCAACAGATCACAAGTAGCGCACAGTTAGTGGCGCATTTTCCATCACCCAGCAGTGGTTGGGCCGCCAGAGAGTGTAGGCGGCGCTGACGCAACAGACTCGCTCTGAGTGACTGAAGTCACACAGGCAACACTGTTAGGATCTTTGGGAAGTGAAATCCAAAAACACACCTGCAATTACACTTATCGCCAAAGGTGCAGCCAAAGAGAAGGAATCGGAGATCTTAAGTACCCCATCGCTGAGACCTTGAATTTCGATAAAACAAGATTTTTTCATGTCTAAAACAATTAAAGTTGTTTTGTCAAGGGAGCGGCAAGTATATAGTTGCATGAATCAATGCCACAGCATTTCTGCAATAGTTACATTATTATTGTGAGGTAACACAACAATAATGCATTTACAAAAGCCTGCTTATTTTTTTTAAACTGTCGGAAAAATACACAAAACATCTAAAATTGCAATAAGACGTAAAGTAAACATTATTTGGAGGCAAGATGCTTACAGAAACATACTGGTGGTATGTTAATATATAGATATTTGTTAGGAAGTTACGACAGGCTGTGTTGTATATGCTCACCTCAAAGATACACATGGCTCCAACAAGTTCCTGATGCCAGTGGAAATTGTTGATAATAGGGACAACATCGACACTGCTGAAGGAAGGCACTATAATCTTATCCTTTTCAGTAAGATACTGCACAAAGGCATTTCCACTGAAAACTTTTTTGCCCACTGTGAGCGCTTCTCTCTGTCACAGTAAATTAATGAATGTAAACACTTCGATTGCTCGGAAATAGTCTACTATTCAGTAATGAGACAAGGCAAACCTTCCCAAAACTGCCAAAGCCACTGCTCCAATCTATGTAGCAATGTATTAAATACTGCTAAATTGTCTTCTTCAACAAACGTTGGATGAATAATATAAGTTAAATTAATTCCTTACTGTTTTTATCCATTCCAAAGAAAATATTTTGTCTTGAAAAACAATGGTTCAAACTTTCAAATTCTAACATTTCTTCACCACTGAAAGTCAGATTGGCTCTTTCACTGCAGTTGATTGAACCAAAGTATTGAGTTGGCTGCCAGATGATCAGAGAAGACTTGTTAAAGTAACTGACCGATATTCATGTGGTGCCTAGCTTTGCTTTGGGCTGTGTAAATGTTCTTTTAACAGCACGTTAACACTGCATACATTAAAACTGTCTGAATAAATGTTCTCAGAGCAAGTGGGAGCATGTGTAAGAGAGAAAGAGAGGAGAGAGGATATTACACAAATTATCATGGATTCATGAAATTGTAATATAGAAATTTGAAACTCAATCAACGATCAAAATGAGGGGATCCGTGCGCCTAAACGAATTATCACATTTTGCTATTGAGATTAATTAAATGTGATCTACATATAAACTAAAATCATGAATTTTATATAGATGTTTTTCTATTTTGTATGATAAACACACACACACAGAACAAGGGGGAAAATATTCAACGAATGGGAATCTACAAAAGAAATTGAGGCTCAGGAAGTACAAAGCATCACATTAAGTATGTCTCAATACAGTGGTGATTTTAGACCATTTTTTAGCGGGGGGGTTAACCCTGACCCTAACCCCTAACCCTTTTGCGAAAAGCAGGTAACCGCAGGTTGCTGTTTATCTTATAATGAATAATTGTGTTTTGATATTTAAACAAATGATTGAAGAAATAAACTCGTCCATGAGTCTATTGACAGACTTCCAGCTGACATCGGGGTCTGTGAACATCACTGGTCAGCCAGCGAGCAAGTGATCCCAACCGCCACCAGCTGGCTGGCGTGTCAGACTGGAGCTTCTCAAGTCCGACAACATCGGAGCAAAGGTGCAATTCGCCATCAATTTTCGTAAAACTGCCCATATTCAAACTCAACACAGTTCATTTCTTGCATAAAAAGTCTCAAAATAGTTGTTGTCTGCAGCTACTACGGCAAACTACCGATCTAGATTCTAGAATTGATTGCCTTTCCTTGGGTTCGCGGATGTTAACACTACATTTTAAACATTACATTTTGCAGCTGAATTTGGCCTGTTCAATTTGAGGAAGTTGAAAATATATTAATTGAAGTTAATACATTGTGTTGTGCATCTGAATTTGGTATATTGAATTGTTTTTATGTTGAATTTTGGATTCTGAATATATGAACTTAGAAAAATAAAGGTGAGAATTAGTTGTTGAAAATTTGAAGAGTAAAATTTAGAGACAAACAATTCAGATACATGATTTCAATGCATAGATATTCAGTGCTAGAAATGCAATGACTTTTTAATTTCAAAATCCGATGAAACAGATTTACTTCCATAGCATTAGTGCCAGTTTTATTGAAGTTATTACCTAATTACCTCCCACTACACCTATAGTGTACAACAAGCAATATAATATGGTTTATATACTGTATTTACTGTATGATGGCTACAAGTGGCTATCGTAGCTGAAAGTAGCTATTAACAGAACTGACATGAATGTTCAATGTTTGACCTACATGATTACTCATAGAGCTGCAGCACATTGTTATTTTCTCACTTGTAGGATAGTGAGTTAACTGTATGCTAAAGCATCTAGAGAAGGCAACTGGATGTAATGCTAGGCACTGAAACCTTTGTTAGGTCATTCACCTGTTCACACTGATCTGAACATCTTCACAGTTGCCTCATTTGTAGAATTTTTTTGATATTCTATCACATGACTAAAAATGCTTATAGGCAAATCACTGATGACAATTTTGTGAAAGACTTATATAGCTATTCTATAATGTGTAAAAAGGCCAAAGGGGAAAAAAAAACTCAATGTAAAAAATCTCAACAAAAATTCATTGTAGCACATTAAATCAGTTTTAAAATTATTTAGGGACATGTCATGCATTCGTTATCTGCTCTTTACTGGACCACAAAGGTACCTAAAGTGTCTAGAGCCACCTGGTCATGGTAAGCGAAAAGTATTCTTTATAGAGAGGATTTGACTAAGTAAAATGCAGAAATAACTATGATTAAGCACTAAATACAGTCCTTTCTGTTACAGGTATACACATTTTAACTTCAACAAGTAATGTAATTTGTGAAATGATCTAAATCAATTTACATTATGACAAAGTAAAGTGTCTGCAAGCATAGCCTACTAATGCTGTCCAGCATTATGCCATTGACGTTTTACTCCTACAGCTCCTATATCTTGACAAAAAAAATCTAGATGATATGCTCTGCGCTATTGAGAGAGTGTACCGATGTGTGAAAACAATGCCCTTTTAAAAGGAAAGAATTTTCCAAGTCAGTGAGTAGTGCTGCACATTGACCAGAAGAGGAAGAAGAGGTTGATTGATTATTTAATTTAATCTGGCTGCCATAACGCCACACTATACCAACTGTCCTCCCCTCTCCTTCAGCCCACAGTCTTTTACACTTTAGCATGGCTTTCATCGTTACTGTAAAACACACTGACACCTTCAATCCCTCTTTATAACGGTGGCAAACAATTTCCATCTCCACAGCTTTGTTCTCCCTAATAGGCAATAGAATTGCACTAAACTCCACAAGCTTCTCCATCTCCATTCTACTGTGAAGACTCCATCCATTAGCCTTGCACCTCATTGCTCCCAGCACCTGACCCAAAAACCAAGGGAAAAGCAGCGAGCGCCTTGAAGCATCCATTGCCATCCATTCATTCAGTGCACAGAGCTGTAGTGTGCTGGCACCAGTTATTGGCTTTTAGGCAATGTGCCTGCACTGCTTTGTGTTATTGATGAGATTTAAATTATACCGAGGGACAATGTTTTATGCTTTAGTGCGTTAGAAGTCAGTTGGCTGTGAGCGATGCCGAACCACTTCACAGAGACCACACATCACATTATTCAACAAAAGTTTGAGTATTGAGCAAGTCTAACTAAGCTTTGATTTCCCATCCATTTTTAGCCAGTGGGTCAGGTAGCAGGACTGCAAAAATAAGTACTCAGCATATACTCTCACTTATAGAGTTCAGGAGATTTAGAAAGCTTATGTTATCCAACCTTTGAAGAGGATGTAGGTTAAACTACAATGATGAGGATACACTTCTCTTTCTTCCCAAGTGTGCCAGGTGAACCAGCCAGGAGTGTAATGCAATGACGATGATATGAAAGCATTCATATTGATGCAATCAAACAATGACAACACAGAAACGGGATAGTTTGCTCTGTAAATATTATTTTTAATATTGTCTTAGAATAAAATGGCAGCAAATGGCTCAAAAGAACAATCCTGTTACTTATTTTCAGATGACTGAAATGGCTCTTTTCATGTAAGCTGCAGCTGAGAGGTTGCAGACTAAATACACATTATTTTATGTGTTGGCAAAATGTACTCTGTTCCTGTTCAGTTATTAGCTATAAATGTTGTATTGAGAGCGACCATGCAATGACAGTGGATGGAGCAACACATTCTTGTTTTGTAATGCAAAACAATAATGTAATTTGCTGTAACTACAACAGTAGATAGATGAGGTATTGCACATTGCTGAGTTGATGTGGCTTTATATACAGGTAATACTGTTGGGATAAGTACAAGGAATATGCTATGGTTCAGTTGGAATGTAACTTGGGCAATGTACTGCAGATGATAGTCAGTGTAAACGGTCATTGGCAGTGTTTGACAGTGTTCAGTTGTCTTAAGGCTCTGGGGTAAAAACTGTTTTTGAGTTTGTTTGTCAGTTGAATTGATTGACCTGAAGCATCTACCAGTGGGCAGCGGGTCAAACAGATAGTGTCCAGTGTGTGATGGATCTTTCAGTATGTTGGCTGCCCTTCTGACACAGAGAACACTGAATAGGTCTTCCAAAGATGCCCCTGAGCAGCCAATGATCCTCTGTGCAAAATTGATGACCAGCTGAAGGGCTTTCCTGTCTGCTGCTGAGCAGGTGGCCTACCATGCAGTGATACAGTACTCTAGCACACTCTCGATGGAGCAGTGGTAAAAGGACCCCAGCAGCTTCTCCTGCAGGTTAGCTTTCCAGAGGATCCTCAGGAAAAGTGTGAAGTGTTGTGTTCTAGAGATTGGAAGGGAGAGAGTGTGGTCTGGTATGCCTGTTGGTAGGTCAATTGGTGCAACACCTAACATATGGGAAAAGCAATAACCTCAAGTTAGTGGCTAAGGCTGAGGCTTATTGTCAAATAGGCCTCTCTGGAGGAAGGTGGAGGACTCATCATGCTCATTGAGGCCTACTCCATAATAATGCAGACCTTTATAGATAACTTTATAGATAGACCATCAAACCAATGGAGCAGCTGATAAAGATGACAAACAAAATATGGGCCAATGTTACACAACAAAAGGCTCTACCAAAGTTTAAAATTGCTTTTGGTAGCATTCACAAAACCATCTAGAACAATTGCTTGTTATGTAAAGATCAAGCCTTTCACACAGCAGGTCCACAATTGCTAAAAGTGGGAAACTCACAAATAAGTTTGGGGACCCAAGAAATGGCTACGTGAACTCCAATATATGTTTTGATTGTAATGTTAAAAAAAGAAAACTAATTGTTTCCCCTTCTATTCTATATCCCTGTATCTGACACTAATATATGATTGTGAATAAAACATATAGATAAATATATGCTGATTGATGACAGTCTGTATACTGTACATTTCCTCTGAAAGGTTTACCAACTTTAGGATGTAATCATCATCAAGGTAGAAGAGATACTGCGACCTGGTGAAGTGGATTGACTTGCTCACGAAAAGCAATACAGTAAAGTGTTTCCGTTCTCTGCTTAAGATGGAGACTTCACATTGTCCAGTGCCCCAGTGGGTTTGGCACTTCAATCTCCAGAGGTTAACAACACTGAAGATGCCAGCTTACCAGGAGTGCAATCTGGTTTGGTATTTAAAAGATAATGGTGAGGCAAAAACCAATTAGCTTTGTGCTCTGTGGCTGCAGAGTGCTCACAGCTGTTGTCAGTGCAATTACAGGTTCAATCATGCTGTCAGGTACAAGCCTATATCTTGACATCAGCCAAGTTAATTTTGCTACAAAGCTAATTATGTAGATGATCATTGCTAAGGAGTGGATGATATTAACTGCAAGAGCAAGTTTGTGTTTTGGTTATTTACATTTTTATAAGTAATTATATCTCCAACAATTCACTGAACAGAACCTAAATTCAAACTGGATCTAATATTTCAAATTAAAACAGCAATTGTGACGACATCTAAACATCTAAACGTACCTCTTCTCCCCATTGCTTCACAATTGAGGGCAGTGTACTTTTTGATCTCAGTGCTGTTAGTATCTGCCATAAATAATTACAAAGTACATTCATCAGTATAAATTTACCTACATACATTTGTGCAGATTGGACAAGGTACTGTAGAGAACAATGCAACGTGATAAGAGAAATGCAGTAGTACATACAGATACAGGTGCATATTATATTTTCATCATAAGCTTCACACTTTATACTGCTGCACACAAGGACTCCAGTGCAAGATTGTGTACATTTTGAGAATCTGTGATGATGAAGAGTTTTTAGCCATGCTTGCTTTGGGGCTTGGTTGTATAGATGGCAACATTGGCCTGCCAGTTGGTCTGTATGTTTCTCCACCACTTTGGTACAAACTAGAATATATCATCAACCATTACATGGATTGCCATGTCATTTGGTAGAGACATTCATGTCCACCTCAGGATGAATTCTGACAAATGGTGATCCAGAAAAACTAGAAAAACTATCTTTATGCAGTACATTTCTGATATCAGTCCACCTAGTGAAGACCAGGTGGACCAGGCCACTTGCTGATGTTAAGAGTTTGTAGATTTTATTTAAGTTTCATCTTTTCAGTGGGAAATAGAGATATGTCCACTCCCAACCTCCAAATTTAACTCAGGCAAAACACAAAACGTGGTGATTTTGAATGAGAATTGACTGACTTTTCATTAAATTCTTGACTAGACTGACTTCAAAGAAAAGACAGATTGAAAGACCACACTTAAGGAACACCTTATTCATCCACTCAGCTTCGATTGGATTTAGACATGTGTATCCATGGCCACACAGTGGTGTTTAAGACTGACAAGCACTAAGACAGAAATAAGGCTGTGAAACCAACTTCCAGACCTGACAGACAGAACGCAAAGAGACCTTCCTACGGTATGACATTCTGCCGGACAGTTCATCATTAACCACTAGACAGCTTAATTAAATGAGTCAAAATAAGATCTCTCGAATTTGAACTGCTCTTAAAAATACCTTTTTTTATCGGCTTAATTATAAGAGGAAGTAAGGGTATTGCCAGGTCATTACACATGATGAAATGGTAGCTGAGTGACAGCTTAGCTCACATATCTTGCCACAGCTTTAATATATTCTGTCTTGTGTGTGGAATAAAAAGTTATGATTTGTATTTCTTTTTACCAATCTCACTGCAATTACAAGACATATTGCTTTCTTAAAACAAGGTCTTAGAAGTGTTTCTTTTCTCTGACATTTTTTTCTATCTCCAATGTGCTGTTTCTTTCTGCTTTTATAGGACATTTTTACATGTTTTTCTATTTCCACTTTGCTGTTTCCTTCTGCTTTTGTAGCTCAACCACCTCCACACAGTGGCGCAAAAAGTGGGTATGCACTATATGCGGCACATAGGGGGGCAGCACCATGGGGGGCGCCAAAGCGTTGGTATTTTCAATATGTAGCTGCTGTTGTGCGTTTCTAAATCATTTCTGCATTTCCTCAATGTTATTATATAACATTTTAGAGGGCTAACAGGCTAGAGTAGGCGCCCTGTCTCATAAGATTCCATCATAGAATGTTGACATAGAAGAGGGAGGGGGGGCGCTGTGAGCTCTGAGTGAGCAGGTACGAGCGTACAAGTAGTGAGTTGTCGTCTATGGAAAAAGAGCAAAGCAAAACAGCTGTTGGGGCTAAAAATAGAAAAAGAGAGAGGGAAAAGGAGATAACATGTCCAGGGATGCGACAGCAGTTAAATAAGTGGATGGTGAGAGGCAACAGGTAGGATTTAAAGTGTGACATCTGTGCTTGGAGGCTCGCAAATATTAACATAATATACGTTAACAGACTAGCTAGTGTTTGCTGACACTGGGAATGTAGCAGCAAAATGGGGGTTTACAGCTAGCTTAGAATATGCAAAATCGAGGTTTCTTAGCTGAAAACTGATAAATATAAGGTACAATAAATGACAATAATCTGGAAAACATAACTAATGCTATAACTCTGGTTTACCATGGAATCATGCATAGATTTTCTACCAAACTTGGAGGCTTGCAAATATTCATGTTAACAGACTGGCTAGTGTTTGCTTACTTGATGCAAACCAATGTTGCTGATAGCTACATTTAGATTTTGGTTAAACCCTATGGTACCAATCCCATGCACGATATATCTTAATTTTATTAAGGTCAAATAACAACTGGTAAATATAAGGTAGCATGCACAATAAATGACAAGAAGAAAAATAAATAAATATGAAAAAAATATATAAATATATAAATATTTAAAATACAAATTACAAAATGTGAATGTAATTTCAACAGCAGCACAACCATACTGCATATAGTTGTCTTATCTGATGCCATCACTAGGCTGATTTAAGGCTGCTATATTTAACAGTGAGTTCATTTCATTCAGGTGTGAGGATGGTGGATCAGGAAAGACAGCGGAAGGCAACAGGTAGGTCTAACATTAGGTAGAAGTGTAGGAGGAGCCACTTGATACCAACAGATACATTTCTTAATATTATTGATATGGAAAAACTAATGAAAAATCTATTACATAATGTTTGTTTGACAATATGTCTTAGTGGAGAAGAACACAGGCAAGGAGTGAATGAGACAGACATGAGGTCGGCGATGGCATCATGTAGAGATGAGACCAGTGATGACATCACGTAGAGATGAGACCAGTGATGACATCACATAGAGATGAGACCAGTGATGACATCAGGTAGGAGTTCTATTAGACCACACAAAACTAAATGTCCAGTATGGTTTGAAGTTCTGTTGACCAACCTATTCACTGTGTCTTTTTTGGGGTAAAAATAGTGCAGACAGAGATGGAAAGCCACTCACCACTCAAATCAACCAGGGGTGATGATAAGGTTTCCAATTGTCACAGTTTGGTTGCCAATAAACTAAAATAAACATTTATTTTTTAAAGCCCATACATGATGATGTGCGTTTTTTTTGTGGGGGGAGGGGGCGCTGAAATTGTCGCTGCATACCCCTCTGACACTGGGTAGATGCGCCACTGCCTCCACACACAAATGCACATGAATACATGTATACACAGGTACACAAAATATTTAGGGTTGTCATTATTGTCATTTTTATGTTTTTTAAATAGACACTGAAACATGTGATGGGTATGCATCATTTGCATTATATATAACCTGACGCCTGCTCATTCAATTATTTCATCCTCGTTCATCTTCAAACACACCAAACCCCCTTTGCTTTTCTTTGCTGTCAAACAAAAAATTCTAGGAGTCATATTCTGTGTATTTTGTGCATATCTTTCCACATATTTACATGTATGTATCTAATCCTCCTTTGCAGATGTACACACACCTACACATGCCAGGACCAGCTGGCCATTGGCCGTTGCAGAACTGCCCATAATGATTTCACCTGTCAAGTGTGATCCTGCTGCGAGAAGCTGCATACAGCAGAGTGCAATGGCCACCGGGAGTTTTAAGTCAGCTCTGACAAATGGCCAAGGCTGGCACTGGATCAGCAGACTTGGGGGCTCTCTGACTTATCACTCCAACAGCAGACACATTTACAGCCAGTGGGTTTGTCTGCAGCTCCTGTTCTCTCCGTCTTCTCACTCGCTCATGCTGTATTCCTACTCTGTCAGCCTGTTTCTCTTCCTCCTTGTAGCTTGCTGAACTGAGACCCACAGAGGACACAATAACTTCTTCAGGGTTTGTTTATTTTAGTAATATTGACAGTTTCTTGCAATTTGGACAGAAGGACAAACAAAATAAAGCAAAATAATCCAACACATACGGCAGTGGGCTTAGGACACTGACAAAGAAAACAAAATAAAACAATATAAATATACCTTCACAATAAACTCTGGCTGATTCTTAAATGTTCAGTTTGACTTAGAAAACAATTCACATTTCACCCTCCTCCGCGGCGCTGTGGAGGTAGGTCTGGCAATGCGAGACTATGATGAATCATGCACAAGTGTGAGGAGCTGATGGGATAACCTTTAACTGGAATTGTACCCCATATGATTTCATGCGACAATTAAAATTGATTGATTGATTGATTTCACTCTCATGTCTGTTCTGTAAATAGGAAGCTACCACCAGCAACTGTTTGTGTTGTTTAACTGGATGGCAAAATTCCCCTGAAACTAACAGTCCTTATTTTCCCAGCATATCTTGAAATATAATTACATTTTTTACTGGAAATTGATTTGGTTATATCTCTGGCAAAAGTTAGTACTGATAAGCATTAAATAAATGACATATTATGTTGTAGCTCAGAATAGCTCATGTGCTCACTGTGCCTCACATACTGAGGGGCTAGGCCAGCAGGGCTTTGTTCCTCTGCTGTTGAATATTGAATATTATTTGAAAGCTTCTTCCCAATAGTTGAAATATGATCTGCATGTGAGTATGTCTCTAACTTTAATAACTCAGAATTTGAAAGTCTGTGCACTTCTGTTCATTTAGGTGCCAGAGCAAATCTGTTTTTCTGTCGCGCATTTGTGTCATTGTGCATCACCAAGACAAAGTATTTAAATTCCTGCTTATAGGAGAGAGGTTTAACATTTAACGTTAGATTACTTGGACAAACTTAAAACAACCTAGCTAAAATGAGCTATTCAATGTTGTGCAACAATGCATCATACACAAGTTCATTTAGTTCCAGTAGCAGCGGAGAGAAAATGCAACATGCTCTCAATCTTACCTCTTGTACAAAAATACTTGTTTTTCGCTCTGCAAACGATGTTTGCACCTCTCTGTATTTCTGCCTATTCTCAGTCTGTTTCTCTGTCCTTCTCTTGCTCTTCCTACCCCTCTTTATCATTCTCGGGCTGTATCACTCTGTTGCTGATGTGAATTTTTCATCACAATACTTGTCTGGCTTTTCTTATGTACACACTGCAAAGAGATTGCAGGCCTCTTTGCATGATGGTTATTCAGGGAATGCCAGATGCTTTTTCATTGTTATGCATACCAGGTTGTATAAAGCATGTTCAAAGCGAAAGAATTGACATAAATTCTTCAGTGGGGGAAAGAGACTAAAAAACGTATTGTACCGTGTAGAAAACATTACATTGGTAGAATAATACTGTAGTTAAGCAAATATGTTCCATAATCCGAACTTTATTATAGTAAAGTGACGTGTTACAAAAAAGACCATAAAATGGTCACGTTATTTGTAACCTATTGATTCGTGTACACAGACACGTTTATCTCGTTTATTTCGTGGTGGGAAGCACGTAATGGGAAGCATACGGAGGTTGGGTTTAGGAAAAGAAGAATGGGGAAACTTAACGTCACACGCCGGGATACAATCCGCGGTCTGTGGGGGACGCGGGACAACAACGGGACGGTTGTGTTTAGGAAAAGAAGAACAGGGAAAGGACACGTCAAACGCCAGGACACGATCCGCGGTCTCTTGGGGACGGGGGACAATAACGGGACGGTTGAGTTTAGGAAAAGAACAACGGGAAAAGTTAACGTCACACGATCCCCGGTGAAAGTCCTGTGTTGTTTGACCCATCCACCACCCCAACCAACCTCCCTGCGCGGATTTTCAGCATTTCATACTACTCGCTACCGTACTGTGCTGTGATCACGAAAGATGCTTCCCATTGAAATACATTAGTTTAAAATACGTGCTGACCACCATGAAATAAATGAGATAAATGTGTCAATGTACACGAATCAATAGATTAAATAACGAACCATTTCACGAACTGCCGTGAGACTGGGTTGAAAAGGCATCTTGTAATTCAGGATCTTTGATTGCTGGGCAGTATGGAAATGTATTTGCAAACTCAGATGTCAGCACGGTTGTTAGAGAAGTGCTTCTATCTTATGTGCAAAATGAAGGACTTTGACCTGCATCCTTTGTCCAACATGTGTTTAGGTTTAATCAACACTTTGGTTAAGGTTAATGATCGTGGTTTGTACACTGTAAAAGTAAACTTTTTATATAATTACCCAAAACCAACCAAATTAAACAAAATTCTTACATAAGACCAGTGTCTCGTGAGAGAGAATTTAGGATTTATTTTGTCATCTCGTGGCCAAAAATCAAATCATGCAGCTTTTAGACAGCTTTAAGTTGTAAATTGTCAGTATATTCAGATGCATAAAACAATGGAGTTACAGATGAAAAATTACCAATTTCTTTGTTTCTCCACTGATCTTAACTGAGAATAAAGCCCTGTTTATTACTAACATTTATATACATTAAAGGTACAATCAGTATACAATCGAGGGCAATGGCCACCTGGAGGTACAATAAAGATGTAAAAAACAACATACATAAGAAGTTGCCATACACCTACATTTTCAATAAGTCTGCAATGTTTAAAGACAAGCCTGCTTTTCATCATCAACATATCTGCAGTCCATCTATTCTCTGAATTTGGTTCTTCCTTTAGAGGGTCATATAGAGGAAAGGGCTTGGGCCTATTCCAGCGTGCATTGGGCATATTGCAGTACAAACACATGGATTAACATATTTATAACAAATCTTTGCTATGAGCTATTTTAGTGTCAACCCACCTGAACCACATGTGGCAGGTAACACATGTGAACACAGAAAAAAAAACTCCACACAAAAAGGCCATAATCAGGTTAGACACCTACGACCCTCTTGATGTGAGGCAACTGAGCCACCATGCCGCCCATCAATAAGTCATAACCTCATTCATTTTGAGTCATTCTAATCATTACCATAAAACAAATGAGTCCATTGCCAAGAGAATTAGCAGCATCTCCCAGCTTCTACATTTTGTGTGCTAGCAGGTCAGAACTGGCAGGAAATCTTCTGGCTTACCTATAATACATACTAATTGCTTCAGGGTAGGACGAATACAAGCAGAGGACAGTTTCCATCCAACACACATGGAGCTAAAGCTTTCAGAGTTTCTGGCAAGAGTATTCAGAGAAAGGTGGATAGAAAAGTCATCTCCACCATTGTTTTTCCGTCAGTTAAACCAAAGAATAAACTATTATTAGTATTAATGCCAGACAGTGGGAAGGTAACACTGCTGTTGAACATCAATCAAAGATATGGCATTAAAGAATACAATATTTGTCAGTGATAAAGTATAACCATAGCGTTAGTGTTTTAGTATTTTTTATTAGACTAATAATTTGAGCCCCAAAAAACTATTCCATTATAACATGCAATTTGCTAGATTGATATATATAAATAAAACAGAAGATAGCAATCACATTGTTTTTTAGTTTTTTTGCTCAAAAACCTGACTTCCAGTGCCCAAACATCTGAATCCAAACCTAGACCCTTGTCTTTTACAGGGGATTAATTACACTTTGTTACACAATTAAACAAACAAATTACTTTTTATTATTAAGCAGGCTATATTTCATATTAAAGAGTCACTTTATTCACCCAAGTCAATATTTGGTAGAGTCACCTTTGACAGCAATAACAAACATGAGTCTGTATAAATCTGTCTGTATTAGCTTTGCACATCTGGACAGTTTTTTCTGACTCCTGTCCTGTGTAAAACTGGATTCACTCCACCGAACGTCTGAGGCTGTCTGCTGTCGATAACGCATCTAAAAGCCTCTATAAGGACATGGAAAGATTAAAACCAAACGGCTGTGACCATTGTGGTCATTGTGAGTGAGACAACAAAGTCCGAGGTCAAAATAGAACAGATGAGATGCCAGTCAGGGCCAGATCAGCTCTGATACAAGTTGCACCTGTAGAGCTGAAGGCTGTCACGATCAAAGCAGCACAGAGAAAGGAGAGCATGAAGCATCATCAGGTCAGCGCACAAAAGTGTGGCAGCAGTCACACAAAGAATTTCAAGCTGGAATAAACGATACGGAGAAAGAGAAGAAACAGCATGAGCCAGTGGTTTGTAATGCAGATTTTACTAGGTTTGACAATCGGCAAACAAAAGTGAATAGTAAAATTGTCCCACTTTATTTACAGGTAAACTACATGTGAAAAGAGAATGATAAACAATGACACCTACTGTGTATGTAAAAAAAAAAAAACACACATTTAGAGCTACACTAAATGGATATAATATAGACCCTCTGATCTACAGCTAAACCTATTGTACGAATGATTTATAGAATGCTGTTAAGTGCTAAAGGAATGACCCAATCTCCTCATGGCATCTTGGTTACTTTAGATTAGGACCCTGTTCAGAGTGAGCAGTCTCTCTGCCTGGAGGATGGTGTGGGCAACGTGGAGTGAACATCAAGCATCAAACATGGCAACGCTTTGCCAAACACCGCATTCACAGCTCTCAAATTCAAGTTGTTGAGTCAAGTGTAGTTGTCTCAACAGATGCTTTCGTTATATAGAGATTACATTTAGGCACAAAACAACTCCACCCCATATGGTAACGATGATGTGCAAACCGCTTAAATTCAGGCAGATTCTGGTGGTGATGAGTGGTGGCATTTGTTTTTCTCCTTCTGCCTCATCTGTCTTAGCTCTCAACATCTCATCCTCTTTGTGTTGAGCCTTTTGTTTCCACCTGAGTCACAGGAAAATGTTGCTACAGGCAGCTGTGCTAGCTGTCAAAAAACAGCAGCAACAACGTATCACACTTTAGATTGGCACGTGTCAGAATTGTTACTGCATGACATTGGCATCTGAATTGAAATTCCCCGTCCAACCAAACCACACTCTATACGGTATGTAACAAACTATTTCCTACACAAACTGTTATTTTGAAAGTATTTCAAAGTAATGAAATGATTTATGTTACAAAAGCTATTACATGTTTTTAGCTTAGCATCAGTTCAGATGTACTGTTACACAGTAACAACAATGAACAAACATTTGTAAAGATTTATAATTTGCATTTAATAATGATTTGCATTTTCTAACTTCTTATTATTTCTTTTTCTTTATTGGGCATTTCTTTCTTTCTGTGGCAAGGCGGGTGGCGCTAGAGGAAGAGTCGTCACCCGAGTCTAACTAACCAACGCCACCTGGGGACTTCCACCCCCAAGAAATGTTTATTTCTACTTCAAACAAGCACCCCAGTTATACAAAGGCTACACAGGTTCACTAACTGAAGCAAGACAGACGTGTGTTACAAAAGAAATACTCATTTATTGATGGATAATTTATGACTGGAAGTGCCTGTAAAGAGGATGGTTAGAAATGAAGATGTTTAAATCAAATTGCAATAGAAAATGTAGAAAAGGTTGTATTACAATATATATTTAGCAATCAGGTTAATTTTTTTTAAACAAATACACTCCCAGTTATGGCTTAAATTATCAAAGGAAAAGAAGGGGGGAATGGGCAGAGGCCAACTGTGGAGAGACAGTCTACTAAGGGTGTGTTCCAGGGGTGCACCAACTTACCCACCGCATGTTCCCACTGCAATCGATAGTCCCTGCAAACCGTTTCACTGCAAATCATGTCACCACAAATCGTGTCACCGTGCCGTTATCACTACAGTCTGTGAAGGGAACCACACTAACGTGCCTAGTCTCCACCACAAGCTGGCTACTAGCTCCACTGGAAAGCAAAACAACAATTTAACAAAATCAAGAAAACAATAAACCAGTTGATAACCTAAAATACAAGCAAACCAAACAGGGAGAGTGTCCTGGCGGCACTAACAAAGATGTATTGAAATGATTAAAATCACAAAACAACTAAACTAAGGCAAAACAGCAGTTGACAACCTACAATTCAGACAGAAGATTGTATTAATGACAAGTTTAAAGGCAGTGATCAATGTGTGACAACATTTAGGCAGTGATCATACCCGACTTGCTGCTTTAAGTTACTCATACCTTCACTCAAATGTATTCAATAGGCTAAGGGAGAGTTCATCACACCACTCCAGGAAGGGGAGCTTGGAATCCCTTCCAGGCCCAGGCAGACAACAGTCAGGCAGGCAGCAGACTGCTGCAAAATATACAACTCAGTATTTGAAAACTCCTTGAAAGCATAACAGACTTAACACAGTTGCCTACCTAAAAGTCACTGAGATGGTCCCATGTGGCAACCAACAGCCAGAGACAAAGCCAAGAGGCAGCCATGATGATACAGGTGCTTTATATAAGCTCAGCTAACGAGGGGGTTTGGTCTGGGTGGAGCTAATTTGGTCTAATTGAGGTGCGCTTTTAATCACGTGTGATATCATAACTAAACATTAAAGGTGCTGTAAAATATGCAGCTCTGGTAGATGTTTGCGATTGGTCGAGCTGTGCAAACACTGCCTCTTTTATGTGAACGCTGGGTTGATTGAACTAGTTGTTAACCATCGGTTGTTAGGTTAGGTGAAGCCGGGTAACTGAAATAAATCCAGGACATGTTGATCTTGATTCGTAGTACAGGCCTCTGGGCTATTTATTACCATCGTATTTTTTTTTCAGCGCAAACAGAAAATATGATGTTCGCTGAATTTGACAGAAAGTGTATTGGATTAACATCACTTACTATACCTTTAACTGAAGTTTGGAAAAGTACAAACAAAATAATGTTATTGAACCATATCTAACACCAAGTAACATTTCCTCTATGACAACAGCAACACTGTAAACCAATGACATTGTGCTACAGTGCAACTAGTGGCTAAAACAAAGAAAAGTTTTTACTTTTTAAGGTACAGCCTACACTTCTAAACTAATTCCCAGTAAAAGTGAGCTTTTTTCAAAAACACACTTTTTTTTTCTCAAAAACTGAATGTTGAAATGCAATTAGATGAGTTGTATTTGATGCATGTGCTTTTTCGATCTGCTAAATGATTTCAATGAAAACCCCAAATTTATAACTGCTTCGGAAACACTTTAAATATCTAAGTGTTTTGGATTAACTTCTATCTGCAAACTCCACCCCATACATAGACTTACTTATCAAAGGTAATCAATTATTTGGCACATTCCTGAGCTGTTAAGACAATCTATATTTACTCAGAATTGATCTTAAAGTGCTCATATTATGCTTTTTGGCTTTTTCCCTTTTCTTTATTGTGTACATATATTTTTGTGCAGGTTATAGGTTTATAAAGTGAAAAATCCCAAAGTCCACCCCAAAGGGACTTACCATCTCCAACAGAAAACACTGTTCACAAACTGCTCCAAACAGCTCTGTTGTAGTCCAGCCTTTACTTCAGAGACAAACGTGGTCACTTTGTAACACACGTTATAATGCTCGCCTAGCTGCTAGCGTGGCACGCCCTCATACTCTGCAACTGACAAGCTAGCAGTGCTTACCTAGACCTTGTGTTGTCTTCCCGTCGACCATGAACTTGTTGTCCATCCAGGTCAAAAGTGAATTAGGATTTTTTGTGCTTTTTTCAAGCGTTTTTGGCTCTTTATTATGCTTTTGACACTTTTTAAAACGTTTTTGTCACTTTTTTTTTGTCAATTTTATTTTTAAATACATGGTCAATAAACTTAATTGATATAACATTATACCTAATTCTTTAGCTAAAAAAGCAGAAACTATTAATTATTTTGACTAATAGTTAAGCTCAAAGGATGAGTGTATGAGTGAGTCACAGACTGGTTCATGTCAAAGTTTTAAAACCATTTTTGTTTATAAAATTGACTAAAACAACCAAAATTCAATAAATATAATCATTAATTTTACGTGCAAAGATCGTTGTATGGGTTCCATACAATGCACATCCATGCATCCATGTTATCTTTGGGCATTTTGGTTCAAAGAAACCCATATTTCTGATATAAAAACTTTGAAAACGGGTCAAATTTGACCTGAGTAAAACATAAGGGCTAGCTGCTGCGCATGTTCGACTCCCAACAAAGATGGAACAGAAGTGCGACGCCTCACTCTGTAGCTAAAACAGAGAGCTCAACACACAGGGTGAAAAGAGGAGCTGCAGCAATGTGTAGTACAACAAAAATGTTTTTTGAAAATTAAACCACATAAACCTATTTTGGTACAACCTCTAAATACAATTATGAACCTGAAAATGAACATAATATGAGCACTTTAAAGAATTGTTTCTTGAAACACATCACACCTCATTCCTTTATATTCAGTCATTATGAAGAGAGTTTTACTGTAAGGATCCTTTGGTTTCCACTTTAAAAAAACATTCATGTTAGATTTACATTAAATTAATATGAAAATGTGTCTTGCATTTAGGTTTGTATTCATGAAAAAATACACATTCTATTGGTCTCAAGGTAAATATGTTGACAATTTGATATAGGAGGAAAATCTGTTCTGTCATGCTACATACACTGCTCATGAAATTTCACTGTGAGGCAAAAATAATTTATATCGTTTAAACAATGTTTTCTGATGTCATTCTTTTTCTCGAATCGAAACATCTTGATATTTTTAAATAGCAATTCACTCATTATATCAAATATCCATGAATGTAGATTTAACCTCTGGAGATAGTACGCTAAAAAGAACTTAAAAATAAATAAATGTCCAAGCAGATCATTAATTGCGTGTTGAATTAAAAACGTGTTTTGCATAAAATGTTTTATTTGTCTGATGGGATCTATTTTGCCTTTTGAGATGAAAAGTGCTGCACTACTTTGTCAGCACAAACAAGCACATTGTTGAGAGTAAGCGTCATTGAGCATGCTCCTCTGGGGCTTTTATGTTCAGCATCAGCACAACGTGATTTATTCCCATATTTAGGGTCAGTCCAGATTTTCAACCTGCATCAGGAGTTTACCATCTTTAAAACTTTTAACAAATGCAGGTGCATCTGCCCCACTGATAATGAACACCGGGCCCACATTCAGTGGAGGTGTTCGAAGACGATAATAGGCCTACACACCGTATGTACACCGAAATTACAAAATCCGGATGCCAATGTAGTCATTATGGTCATTATTATTATTCACAATAATTTGAGCAACAAGTATACCAACAAGTGTAATGTCTGGTCCACAAATCAGGCTTCTTTTCACCAGTCACAGTCATGCATATGTGCAAAAAAAGATTTTGGAATGTAAATGGACCAAGGGCGGACTAGCCATCCGGCATACCGGGCACTTTCCCGTTTGGGCCGACGTGCTTTTTGGGCCGACCACCGACACTTTTTATTTTATTTTTACTTTTTTTGTCCAGCCATGAACCGGCCCATAAAAGTGGTAGGCCTAGATTGCTGGCCCAAAACACTTCAAAAATATCAACTGGGCTAGGTTTTCTGTCCCTACACAAACACACCCTACTTTCACAATGAAATGGACTAGTCCGTAACAGTGCGCGGCACGAAAGATAAACACACAGTGACAGGAGAACTGCATGCAGTTTCAGTCTGCATCTGCCAGGCTAGAATAGTGATAGAAATCATGGAGAAGAAATGCAAAGGAGGTGCAGAGAAGCTCCGTGAGAAAAAGAAACAGGCCTTCAGGCAGACGCTGCCAAATGTGTCAAATTGACAGACACGTTTTCGGCAGTAGCAGGACCTTCATCAGCTCCCGTGGCTGATGATAATGGTGGTGGTGTCAGTGTCGGCGGCAGTGGCATGCACAGTGAGGAGGAGACTCAGGAGGAGAGGGACAGAGATGAAGGAGTGAGGCTAGAACCTGCGGTAAGCAAAACTCCCCTTAAAACACTTTGCCCCTTGATAAAACTGAGCCAAAAACAAGTGGTGGACAAACTGTTGATGATAACACTACAACAATAAAAGAATAGGCATGCTACTGTATGATTGCATTAGTTTGGCTAAGTGCGCGGCTATCTGAGTCTTGACTGATGATGTTCTCACCGTTTTATTAGTCTTAGGCTATATTAGCCTACCTTTCATTCAACAAAGTAGCCTACATTTTAATAACAAGCAAAACACCACCTTAAGGTTCATCAAACCTTAAAGTGCCCATATTATGCTCATTTTCAGGTTCATAATTGTATTTTGAGGTTGTACCAGAATAGGTTTACATGGTTTAATTTTTAAAAAACACCATATTTTTGTTGTACTGCACATTGGTGCAGCGACACCTCCCAATAGCTCCAGCTACAGTGCATCACCTCCACCTCCACCTCCCCCACCCTGCAGGTGGATCACTGGCTTCCTTTCTGACAGGAAGCAGCATGTGAAGCTGGGGAAAGACATCTCCGACTCACAGACCATCAGCACCGGATCCCCTCAGGGCTGTGTTCTTTCTCCTCTGCTCTTCTCCCTGTACACCAACAGCTGCACTTCCAGTCACCAGTCTGTCAAGCTTCTGAAGTTCGCGGACGACTCCCTCATAGGACTCATCTCGGTCGGAGGCTGACCACCTGGTGAAGTGGTGCAAGCAAAACAACCTAGAGCTCAACGCTCTAAAGACAGTGGAGATGGTTGTGGACTTCAGGAGGAACTCAGCCCCACCTGCCCCCATCACCCTCTGTGGCTCCACAATTAACACTGTGGAGTCTTTCTGCTTCCTGGGAACTATAATCTCCCAGGACTTCAAGTGGGAGCTGAACATCATCTCCCTTGTCAAGAAAGCACAACAGAGGATGTACTTCTTGCGGCAGCTAAAGAAATTCAACCTGCCAAAGACAATGATGGTGCACTTCTACACAGACATCATTGAGTCCATCCTCACATCCTCCATCACCATCTGGTACGCTGCTAGCACTGCCAAGGACAAGGGCAGACTGCAGCGTGTCATTCGGTCAGCTGAGAAGGTGATTGGCTGCAATCTGCCGCCGCTCCAGGACCTTTACACCACCAGGACTCTGAAGCGAGCTTGAAAGATTGTGGCTGACCCCTCCCACCCCGGCAACAAACTCTTTGAGACACTCCCCTCTGGCAGGAGGCTGAGGTCCTTCAGGACCAAAACCTCACATCACAAGGACAGTTTTTTCCACTCCGCCAGTAGCCTTATCAACAAGGCCCGGAAACCACCCTGACTCTCTCCACACCCCCCCTCTGGTTCTACATGCCACTGTACTTAATCTGTTCTTTTTTATCTTAAGTCTTACTCTCTTATTTTTAATACATTCTGTGTGTGTGTGTGTGTGTGTATATATATATATATATATATATATATATATATATATATATATATATATACTTATATTGTTTGTTCTGTTTAACCTGTTTGTTTAACTTATTTTAGAGAATGTGTGACGTGCACCTACAACACCAAAACAAATTCCTTGTATGTGTCAAAAACATACTTGGCAATAAAGCTTTACTGATTCTGATTCTGATTCTTTGTTGGGAGTCACACATGCGCAGTAGCTAGGTACTGCGCAGTAGCTAGGTACTGGGCTACTAGCTAGAAGCTAATGCTGCTAGCGGTTAGCCACCTCATTCTCAATGGCAAAACACTGCTACAGCATACATGAATTCACCCTAATCTACAAAAGAAATTGTATAGAACTACTTACATGTCCCTCTTCCGCAGGTATTCAACACAAAGTTGGAAGTGTGTCCTCGTTTAGAAGAAGTCTCCCAGCTAATCCTGCCTTGTAATGACCGAAGTTGGAGAAACAACTAACTCTCACTGATTCTTGCATTACATGGCATTAGTAGTTTTAAGGAGTGGGAGTTGGTATACATATTCAGGGGAGCGCAAGGACGGGTGGTATTTGTGATCTTATGTGGTGGGCCGGTCTGGGTCAAAATGCCAGGGGCGATTTTTGGTCCAAGTCCGTCCATTTAATGGACTGTATTTATATAGCGCTTTTCTAGTCTTAACAACTACTTAAAGTGCTTGCACAGAGTACAGGAACCATTCACCATTCTTACATTGTGGCCGAGGCTGCCATACAAGGTGCCACCTGCTCATCAGATCAATATTCACATTCATTTACACACCAATGGCACAGCATCGGGAGCAATTTCGGGGTTCAGTCTCTTGCCCAAGGACACTTCGACATAGTACTGGGGATCGAACCACCAACCTTCCAATTGGGAGGTAACTCTCTACCCGCTCTACCCCCTGAGCCACAGCCAACCCAGAAATGACATGATGTACAATAACAGCACTGGCAATTTACTTTTTGAGATGCTGTGGTGGTGAAAGGCTGTCAGTGATGGAACAGCCGTCATCGTCAGTGAGCCTGACAGGCAGGGGAGAGGTTTGTCCATCCTCAAAACTCAGATCAACTTTTTACAGAACATAAGGCAGCGCAGAGATCTATCTCAGGGTCTACTTTAATACTTAAAAAAATGTGTAATGTAAATGTAAAATGTCCGTATTACCTTTTCTATCAACACACTATAATGAGGAAACGTTTTTAACAAATTCATCTGGCAATTTCCAAAATGTTGATACAAAAAGTCAGTCAGTAAAATGTTCACTGATGACAGCTTTTATTTCACCTACAATATCCAATAAAATGTAAAACATAATTTCCTGGAGACAAGTTTGAGTACAGTATATGTCAAGTTGTTTCTTTATACTAAAAGATTAAAGTTAAGGTAAAAAGACTGTTACCACAACCAATCGAGACAAGGGTCTTTTACTTTGTTACCTTAAATGTTAAATTAACAGTAGCTGTAGGAGCGTTTTTCAGAACAGCTGTCTGTTAATGTTAATAGCTAATGGGTTTTTAAAAAAAAATCTGAAATACCATCCTCAGATCCACTGTTGCTTCTGTCCGCCCACTGCACCGCTGCAGCCTAAGAGTTCAGTCTTACAGCTTTATCACAAGATTGCTCCTGCAATTATCTTTTGTTTCCCCCAACATTTCTAAATGAGCATTAGCAAACCTCAGTTCAAGCAGCTGATGTGCCAAAATGCACAGCATTCCTACTGGTGTATTTACTTTGTATACGTTTTTTTTTTACTGTAAATGTTAATTAAAGCTATTGTGTGTAGTCGCCCCCATGAGAAATTCTAAGTAAAGAAAACAACACTGTCGGTGCGTCCACATGATCCAAACCTTCCGTGATCGCGCACCACCCCCACCCCTCTTCCACGCAGTTGCTAGTAGCCAAGGAGGACACGGAGGTTTACAAAAAACATGATGGACTCTTCAGAAGAGGTAATTATCTTCACTCTAACTTCTGCGTGGGAAAGTCACCGGATGACACAATCTTCTGAACATAGCCATACTGAGAAATACAGAGAGATTTTATGGAGCTGTGTATCGCAACTCATTTGGCAATGGCTTGAATGTAACGGACGTTCATTAATATAAAAACGTTACGCACTAAAGCTTTAACATCTGATCTGAATATCACCAGTGTACTCTTAAATTGTTCTTCATCTTGCTTAGTAATTTGTCATCTGATTGCCCTGACTGCAATAGGACTATGAATACAAGATAGGCACATAACTATCAGATGATGAGGTTTTATATTTTAACTGACTGATGATGTAGCATAAAGAAGGTCACACTTTCTGGGAATATAACAAATTGTCACAGATAGTTTATAGAAAACATAAATCGCTGTCCTCTACATTTGTCCTCCCTTGTTTCTTTTTGTGCCACTCAGCCCGGTGAATTTCCCATTCACTCTCCCGGCCCGGGCCTATTTTTCATCTTCATTTCACAGCTGTAGCATCAAAGGTAGTTTTTCTGCGTCCATTAAGCTTTTAATACTGAGGAAACAACCCATTGGCTCACAGCAATGTCCCCTTCACTGTGCATTACCTGTGACCCTTCTCTGCTGGACAGCTCTCCCGCTGTGATTTTCTGAGTTGAAAGGTGCAGACTTAATAGGCTCTTCATAGAGCCAAAAAAATGGGTGTCGTTGAATTTGACATCTCGGTCGTGATAAAAGAGAACTTCTTTCCTAGCAGTGTGCAGGATTTGATCTATAAAATAAGTACAGATCTGTAGTGGCTTTGAGAGCAACCAGAGTGATGCATTTGTGTTATAAAGAAAAGGAAAAACCAACATCTTTTAACCTAGAGATATCCGTTAAATCTTAATGATTCTCAAACATAAACTCTAAATAATGTGCAATCATGCCAAGCTCTTCTCTCCCTCTGCCCCCCCCCCCCCTCCCCCCCCCTTAAATCAGTTTTGTATGAATGTATAATTATTTTTGCTGCACAGAGAGAGAAAAAAAAAAAACAATTAGCATCCTGCAATTTGCTTTCTCGTTTGAAGGCAGCACACATCTGAAAGCAGGGTCTGTGTGTTGGCAGCCAGCATTGTCGCCAAACATTCCAAATATGCTGGCACTTTGTTGTGTTCCTTCTCGCCGTCGCTGACATCTGTAAGTCTCCAGTGCTTCACTGAACAAAGACCATTTGCAGAGGGAAAGATAACAAAATGGGCCTTTTGCTTCATATAAGGTGATTGTGTTCTGCTATGCAGCAATCAATTTAAAATAATTACAGTCTTCATTGAGCCGAGGTGGTTGTTGTGGTTATTTGATAGCGTGGGTCTTGATTAGAACAGCTCTCTTGACTTCAGGAGAACCTGGGCCATGTTCAGCCCCGACAAAACAGAGCAACACGTTTTTAAAAAAATCTGAAACGGGGTACGTTGAACACACTGTTGTGTGCGTAAGCGCACTGCCTTTTTATTAACACAAGTTTACAGGCACGTCTCTGCTGATTGGGTATCACTTGTGACACAGCCAATAAACGAGAGAGAAAACATAACTCAAAGCCTGTTGCACAATGTTTCACACTGTTCCGAGGAAACATGTCGTTCAACAAGGAAACCGTAGTAAAAAGGTGCACATCGTTTTGCGATTGAACGTGCTCCCTGAAGTGTGTATACTGTAAGCGTGCAACGCTATGTGAGAGGGTAAGTGTGTATTTTACCCGAGGAATGTGTCACGTCTATATTTTACCATTGCTTTGACGACTTCAATGCACATCATCCAACCAGCATCAGTTCATGGCAATTTTCGATAAAGTGCATATCAAGGGCTCCCTGATGAGATATGGGCACATGTCAGGAGAAAATCTCTAACAGCAGTGGCTTATCCAGACAGGATCTGTCAGGGCCTCCTGAAAAGCTGTGACAGGGGAAAACGGAGCGCAGAACCACTGTGCATCAAATATAATCAAATGAAATCCTGTCACCTAAAGTGCATATTCTCATCAATCTCATAATGTAGACAATATAATAAAGTCAGTGATAACAAAACACCCCTGTGGGATCTGTCCTGCCCTGTGTGGAGAATACAAAAGACATGCTCAAATAGGACGTAGCTTTTGATTTGATCTTTTGATCGTTGATTTTTAGAAAGACACATTTTCGCTTTATTGTTTCTGGGAAGTGACCTTGCCGTGTATTACATTTAATATACATGTAACAGGAAAAGTATGGTCCAGGCATCAAAGTCATGGCACACAGGGCGTGGTTAATTATAAGACCGGGAATCGTCAATGATTTTCCAAATTTAAAGCTTTAATTTTCGATTCACTATCAATTAGGTTAGGAACATTTCAGTTACAATAGCAATTTAGCTTGGATATGAAAGTGATTCTACAATTGTACACGGTTCCCTCTAACCTACCACACACACACACACACACACACACACACACACACACACACACACACACACACAGCCTAATACTGCTCACATGCACAGGCCATCTGGCAATCCTGGCAAATGTCAAAAGGTTTGCTTTGGGCCATGGTTTGCAGAAAATCTCTTGGCAAATTGAGGAATAAGCAAATATTTATGAAAGAATATGGGAGCTGCAGGGCACGGCCATTTCACTGGCTACAACATCATCAAATGCTCAGGTTCAATGAAACCAATTTATAGTGGCGTTGGAGTAATCAATGACTTACTGATGGATATTAATGCTTACAACAGGACCCCTTTTTCAGCCAGGGATGTATACATAAAGGACTACTCATCACAAAACAGAGCTGCACCACATCTTTTTACCTTTTTTTCTTTGTGGTCCTTTCATACAAATTCACTTGTGTAAAGTGCTGCTACCTGCATTGATTGTTGATGCCACTGTGGACTGCTCCACTTTACTGAGGGTAACTGGATCAATTTCCTACATATGTACTTAAGTGCTGTCCATTTAATTTTCTCATCATGTTTTCAGCTGTTAAAATTCCTTTGTCTAACCTAAATTAAAAACCTTTGTTTTGATTGATCAACGCATTCTCATGAACAGGCTCGAAAGAGGTCATACAAAAAGTTACGCACCACAATTTGCATGATATCCTACGAAATTAGGGGTCACGTGACGACTGGCCGCAAGTAAGGCCATAAGTTTAGCGGTCGTTACAGTTAAATTTAGCAGACAAAAGGTGACTGTGAGCAGAAATATTATTAGCAACCAGTGGTCACACACGGTGAAAAGAAAACACCGATTGCATCGTACATGAATGTTAGGCAGATTTCAATCTGTGAAAATAATCCCGTTTTTGACTACCTCAGGAAAAACGCCATCTGACAAATGTTGTAAGTGTTGTAGGTACAGAGCACCCTAAGGTGCCGATCGTTTCAGAGGGCATTGCAGTTGAGTTCAGCTGACAGAAGGTGACCGGGTACAGAGCACCGTGAGGTGACGGTCCTTTCAGCGGATAGGATTGTGGTTTGGATTTAAACTCCGGTCCCCTTAGGCAGGTCTCCCGGGACACAAACGTGTGTTTCCTGGGTGAAAGTCTTGTGTTTTTCCCAGGACACAAACTCCGCTCCCCAGCTTGAAAGCCTTGTGTTTTATGACCCACCCATCCACTCCGACCACCTTCCTACGTGGACCAGAGCGCCCTTATAGCAGCAGTCAATGTGGTGCATACAGCAATACCATCGTGGAATTACAGTGCATTACTTTTCATAGATATATATATATATACAGTATATACAAATGGTTAATGAGAACAGCCTGGATTGATTAATGCTCTCTACTGCACTTTTATTTATTTCATTAATTTCAGAGTTTGTTTACTGGGGCACTCTCATTGCACTGAAACTGCAACTGAACTGTTATCTTTTATTAATTTGTCTGTTTATATTATTTTATATATATTGCAATGTATTTCTCTTTCTGACATGTTAAATAGTTTCTTCATGCCTTGAAACACTTTGAGTTGGAATCTTGCTATCCAAATGAATTTGATTTCTGCTAGAATGTGACAACATCAGCTCGAAAAGGATAATCATAGTTATCATTGTGAGCTTCAGCGGTTCTTCAATCTGACAATAGAAAACCATGTAACAGCGGAACACTGTTTTGAGTTGTCACGCTTCCTGTCAGCAAAAATGAAGTTATTGAACGGATGAGTGACAGACGTCATACGACCACAAATTATATGTTTCAGGCAAAACACCCCAAAAAAACATTATAAGATACATTAAACATAACCTGAACCAATTGTCTACAACAGCGTACATGACTACATGCAACACAGAAAGTGTTAGTTTTATGAACATGAAAGTATGAAAACCATTGGGGCTCTGTGAATACAACTTATTATTGAATAAATAAAGGAGCTAAAGAAGTTTCTTGAAAAAAAAAATATATAAATACACACATATATATATATTTCATTAATATGCAAAGTAATGCAGCGAGGCACTTCAACATCTTAATGCGCATGTTCTCTATAGGAGGCCTGAGTGTATGAAGTCTCTATTGTTCTTGGTTTATTATGTTTGCAAGAATATCTACATACTGTAGACAAACACATGTTGTGATGACAGTATGAAATTATACCATTTACTGTACAGTGGTGGAGGGACACAATAATGAAGAAAAATATTTACGGAATGAAACAATGGATGTGGTTATATTCCCTGGGGCCGATAAGAGTAATAGGATATATAAAAAAACAGCGCTTTTCATGCTTTAGTATTTACAGTAGTAATTATGTAGCTTTTTACAAATTTGCTTTTTTAAACAGACACAAAGCTTCTGTGCCTCTGTTAGTCATTCGAAAACTTGCCAACTGTAGCTTGTCATGCTGATAAAACATATTAAAGACTTTTCAGTGCTGGTTTCCCACCAACAGTGTGGAAATATCAATGGATGTAGCGCTGAGATGTACGGTTTGATGTTGTTAAACAAGCACAGACAGGCAGGTCCTACATGATGAGGACTTATCAGAAGAAAGTAATTATTCTCTCTTCATTTTCACTTTTTAAATGTGGAAACCGGAGCGATAAGTTGCCAAACGCTTCCTCCTGAGGGATCCTGCTGAGACGTTATGACGATTTGCAGCAGAGTGTTGACATGGCTGGAAATTGATTAGGAATTCATACTTTCATACATTCATCGACTGTGAAAGTCGGAGCTCATCTTACTTGAAGTTTGAAGAAGCGGAGAAATAGAGAAAAATAGAGAAAAAGAGTAAGAAAGAATATCTCTTCTGCCCTCCCCGGTGTGCGAGACAAATTGATTGTATTATTGCTGGCTGTTGGCAGTCACTATAATATAATGCTATAAAACAAAATACAGCCAAAGGAGCAGCAGGGAGTTTATGCATCATAGGAAGATAGTTGATGGTTATCATTTTGAGAAGAAAATATACAATGAGTTACCATTGAGTCCACGCTAGCCCCCCCACTACCACAGAAATGACAGCAGAGGTGGCAGTTTTGTAAAAAATTTTAATAATACAGCATTGCTTTCTGTAGTTTCCTAATGGAGACAAAAGACAGACGCGCTCAGGGGACTGTTTTTATAACAGAAAAACTTCTATGAGAAAGGCAAGAATGTAAATGGAAGAGGACTAAAGTGGTACAGAGAGCTACAGAGCCCTGGAAGTGACATGGACGTTTATTTTTTTAAGATGCACGCACGCTTTAAACTCGCACTCCCGCTTTACTAAAGCGCACGCGCTATAAATAAGTCGCACGCACCCTTTAATTAAGTCTAAAGCATGCGTGTGACTTAAAAAAAAGAATTGTCCATGTCACTTCCAGGCCTCCATAGAAAGCTTTTCAAAAGTGTTAAATAACTTCCAATTAGTGTGACTACAACATAGAAATAACCCAGTAACAACTGTATTAGCGCTTACCATTTTATTAACTTTTTCCAGAACACATTCATTGCTGTCATCATTGTGGGTTTTTTAAATGTTTATTGCAATCCATTTTTTTCAATTAATTGTTAAACTGTGTGACGGTGGAGCTGAAGTTGTAATATCCAAAGTGGTATTCCTTTAAAACATACTGCAGTACTTTATTTAATCACCAAATCACAGCAAATTGAAGAGAGTGAAACCATTAACTGATTAAAAAATGGATAAATATACATTTTATTTCATACAATAAGACCAGTTAACACCAAATAATATAAAACACCATAGGTTTTTATGCTAATATGTTAAGACTAAAAACCATTGTTAGCTTTGTTTTTTCAGGGGACAACCAGACACAGAATGGCCTGGATACACACTTATATTAAATTTCATCTGGGAAATAAAAACAGCATTCAAGCAAATCAGAAATGTATAAGCGGTTTATAGAAATAAGTATTCCAGTTGCACAGAAAGAAAGAAAAATATAGGAGCAGTTTAGATGGACACAAAGGAAATAGTACAAAATGTGCAGTAACAAACAAAAGGATATCCCAACATTTTTTACAAAATTGAATATCTTTAGTAGATTTGGGGAGCCATTAACATTGTATTCCTAAGAGCTTCTCCACTGGAATAATGAAACAGGTTGAAATGTTAGGAGGGGTAATCAGTAACCTGGCTCTCCTCCCACCACAACCCACTCTGCAGTCATACAGTGACTATATCACACTCTATTAACCAGAATGACCCAGAACCCAGGTGGTGGGGTACTTATTCATCTCGCTGCTTCTTATGCAGCGTGGTGTAAACTCGGCAAAAAACTGTTATTAAAACTATTCCCCGGGACATCATTTACCATAGGCTGGTGAGCGTGAATAAAGGCCAACACGTTTAGAATCCATTTCACTGCTCGGAAGCCACTGCGAAAAAGCAACTGTAGGTCCATGGTAATCGCTACAACAACCTATGAACCTCTTTAATTTCCATACATCCTGGGGCAACCTCTAGCTCACCCAGTAAGAGTGTGCACCCCATGTAGGCAGATTCGTTTGCAGCAGCCTGGGTTCGAATCTGACCTGCTGCTCTTTGCTGCGTGTCATCCCCCATCTCTTTCCTGTCTATCCCATCACTATTAAATGAAGGGAAAAGCCCCTGAAAATAATCTTTAATTTCCATACATCCTGAAGGGATCAAATGAAATGATTGCCCAAAGTATAGTGTCAGCGCTGAGGTTTTGTGTGTGTGTGTGTGGGGGGGTTGTTGTTTGTTTTTTGTTTTTGTGTTGTCAAGCAGGCCTGTGTTGTCCCCGGCTCTTGACGAGGGCTGTCCGCTGTGTGAACATCGGCCCCTGGGAGTCAGCCGGACTCGGTGTCATGGATGAAATATGATTTGAATGCTCACGGTGAAATGGGAAATATCACATTAGAGGCTTACAGTATGTGTCTCCATGCCCTAAAGATACAGGGGTTCAGTACGCACCAGCTTTGATGTATCTGAGAGAATTTCAACATTTATCGTCGTGGTCTCTCCCGTCGCCGTGACGCGGGCATTAATATCGCACAGCCCCGCTGTTGTTTTTCCCCCTCTACACTCAGCATGCAGAATAGATAACCGTGGCCTCATCTGTCAGCCTCTGCTGCTTTCAGGGTCAACAGCGTGCAAATTGTGTCAGTGTGTTTGGGGATTTAGTCCAATTCGAAAAGGGAGAATCAATGTTTTTGTTGTTTTTGTTTTTCCGAGCCGAGACGTAGCTTCGACAATAGACCTGTGGCTAAGTGAGTTGTGTCATTAAAGGCGACAAAGATTAGCATTATGGGTATCACCTTGTGTATTTTGCAGAGTGATAGGTCCAGTCACTGCAGCTTAAGGGGGGCTTACGCTCTCAACGCGCCATCGGTACTCCATCAGTGTTAGAAGACAAGCACGGAGGTGACACAATAGCCTTTTAAAATGCTTTAAAAGCATGTCTCTCCAGCATACTGATCAGCCCCAGAACAAAAAGCAGTATTCATACATTTCACATCCTGAGTCAGGAACTGTGCTGCCATACCTCTTCTACATCCAATTAAAAATACATCTTACTTCACCTTTTTACAGCCGGTTTTGAAATGCAGGGTTCCTGGATGCATTATGATCAGTAGAGGATTCGCCACGGCCAGAACGGTTCCAGCATCTTAAAAGGTTGTAGAGCTCAAACCATTGCTGACTGTGCCACCAATTTGCTTTGGTCAGCATTACCATTACAAACATGACAATTTGACTTCCCACAGCTCAGCTTCTTCCCACACACACACACACACAAACACACCAATCTCAGTTAGAAAGCTATCTTCCATGCTTCACACACATCTCTCAACCCATATTTTGATGCATATATCTATACGGTATGTATCACCCATGCATGCTGGTGGAAACATTTCTTGAGTAGAACAGTCTCTGCTTAAATGCTATGTCAGGACAAATGTCAGACTGTTAACTACATGAAATTTGACCAAAAAAGCAAAATCACAAAACAAACGAACAAAATACAAAATTGTTTTATCGTGTTTAACAAATACAAAAGACATATATTGAAGTCAGGTTGTGTATATTTCAAACAATCTATGCCACCCTCTTATCTGTTTGGTATATATGAAGCTGGAGTCAGAAGATGGTTAGCTTAGACTCCAGGAAGTTACTGTTCCTCGCCAAGAAATAATAAATAAGTGATCTTTTGACTTGCTGGAAGGTGGTTAGTGTTACCTTTGGTCATAGCCAGGCTAGCTGCATCCCCCTGCTCCAGTCTTTATGCTAAGCTAAGCCTACGTCTTGGGGCAGTAGCTTCATATTTATGTGTACAGATATGAGGGTGGTATTGATAATATACTCCAAAACAAAGTTTGACAAAAGATTTTTAAAGGGCTTTTGCCAATGAATGCAGATTTAATTGAATCCTGAGTGTCACCACTCTGGATCAGGGCTAACTCAGCTTTTAGGTACCATGCCAATTATTTAATTATATATCAAACATGAATAAAAGTGCTGACAGCCCAAAATATTTTTTTTCAATAACTGACAAATGCTGCTACAGTAATTGGCATTCAACCCAACATGACTTGTGTGTGTAGCAGTGTTTGTAAATATGATTACTGTAGGTTACCTCAGGGTTTATCATTTTCCATAAGGTGTTCACATTATGTTTCTGCCTCCTGTAGCTTGTTAAGTGATTTCCTGTACAGAAATGAATGCCTGCATATACATAATTGACTGTAAGAACATGTTTTGGAACATTTGGGATGTTTTCATTAATGGAGACAGCAGGGCGAGCGGGCGTTAGTAAGCTTACAGCCAGGGAGTTCGGCAATCACTTTCCTATCAGGGGGTGATCTAGCCACTGTGACCAGATTACATGGGGGGGGGGGGGGGAACCCGAGAGGCTGCCTTTATAATTACTTTGCTGATTAGAAAAATAAGAGCCTCTAACAAGCTCTGTCAATCAAGCGTGCACTGTTTTCCAAAATGCTGAGCCTTTTCTGTGTTATTATACAGCCTGAAGTTTTCGTCAAGTACCTGAAGGTTTTTCCAATTTACCAGTTTCATAAACAATGGAAATACATAAACGCTGCGTATTCATACATTTCTGCTTCAGTGAGTCCTTCACCCAACACACATGTTGAGGAGAGTGCATGTAATTGTGTTTGCCTGCGTGTGTGAATGTAATCGTGCATGCATGGGTATTTCCGTGTGTTTTTAGCCATGTGTGTCCAACACAGGCTAAAACAAATTCAACAGAAAGTGTTTGTTATTTTGTATGTGTTTTCCCCCATTGTGGTTCGCTCTCACACTAATCCCTCACTGAGGACTTATTCTGGTCTGTTGTTTTTGGGGGTGAGACTCTAACTTGATATAGCAAAGCTTGGCAGGAAGGAAGGAATCCTCTCGCTCCAGCTCTGCTGGCATGCCATTGATGCATGCCATTAGGCGCCATGTGTCACATTCTTCAACTAACACATGCAGCTTTTTTAGAAATGGCACCAAACAATGCAGTGCAAATAAGGGCCAACCTGCAGGATGGCATTCTGGGAAGATAATAAGGACAACCAGGCGTTCAGCATGCGAGCAGCTGAGCTGTATCTGCAATTCACAGACGGTAAAGTTTGGTGGAAAACATGTGCAAGTTGTTCTGTACAGCATCCACCTAGCCATCAATTCACTGCCAGCAGCAACCAGCTAATTTGTCAAACTAGGAATGATACCAGTATTTACCACAATAGCAAGGAGAAAGCAGGATGAGTCACTGCATTCTATGTTTAACCAAACTGGTTATCATGTGTATTTAACATAGACAATTACTGGCTTCCTTTCATTCCTCCTACTCCATTTTTTCTTACCTTAAAAGACCCATCAATTAAAATATCAAATCAGCCCCAAAGCACACATGCACAAACACACATGTACATACACACTCACTTCTCCCTCTGGTGTGCTCACTTTGGCTAGAAATAGCATCATGAGGATGCGCTACCCTTTGTAAAAGAGGGTCTTTGGCAGCACAAGTGACAAAAAGAAAAAAAATTCTACCACCTTCAAATGTTATGGGTAAACATTAGAGACAACCTGGCGCTTATAAAAAAAATAATGATATTGTTTTACGGACGGCTATAACACCCTGGCAAATAAACAAATCAAAAGTAGACAAAACAAGCGGCTGTGATGAAATTGGGCTGCAACGACACGTAATTTAGCCCGAGTGGAGCACCGAGAGATGTGGAAGAGACGGCTCACCCCTACGTTTTCATCCTCTGAGACAGCTGCTGCTACTGCAATGCTTACTCTGGGCAGTGTGGGGAGAAAGATAAAAAAAGAAGTAATAGCTGCACAAGAGAAAGAGAGACTCTTGGTCCTGACTTATTCATGGGCAGCCTTCAAGTACTGTATGAAAAAACCAGCTGAAGCCATTCGACGTGTAAAAATAAGGATTTCCCTTTGTGTGTGCAAGGCAAACTAATCAACATTGTCATGGTTACCTGAGTAGGCACCTGAGAAAAGCTTACATCTGTTCATTTAAAGTGGACTTTGCATGTCACGTCTGATTGTTTTGTGTGCATAGAGCAAAGAGAGAGACCCCTAAAGGAAAATGATTTGTCAGGATTTGGGTGCAAGCTGTCATAAAAGGTTACTGGCTCACACTCACTGGTGCTGGCTTCCAATGTGAATGTACTTTGGGGAATACAAAACCGTAACGCTAATAAGGCAAGGCAAGGCAAGGCAGCTTTATTTGTATAACACATTTCAGCAACAGGGCAATTCAAAGTGCTTTACATGAAAACAGATTAAAAAATTAAAAACAGATGAAATACGAGAAAAAAAGTTACAGTGCAGTATAAGAAATAAAACATTGAAGAGCAGTTAAAACAGTTAAATATATAAAAGCAGATAAAATAACTTTCCTGGACTCAGTGATCCATTTTTCGGAAAGCCAAAGCTTTTTGACCAATATGACAGATATATCAAGCAGTCCAATCCATATTTTCTAACCATCTCACCCACTATGGGTCCAGATGCGTCGCACGGCTTTGAGGTTTCATTCCCCATATTTAAAGAAGCTTTTCTTGAGTATACTGTTATCTTTTTCGATGTGGTCGTCACCGCACAGCTTAGTTCTTTTCTTCAGCAAACCTTATAAAACAGCCCTGCAGACAAAAATCTTTTAATAGCCAAGAACGTGTTCTTAAACTATTTTATTTCTTCTGCAGTCTGTCTCTAAATAGTCAAGAAATCGCTCAGCGTGTTGATAGACTATTTTCTTTTTTCTTTTTAGGCCTTCTGCCTAAATCAGTTAGTTACTTCGACTAACTTTTTGACCAGCCCAACGTCTGTCTCTTCTGTCACTCTATTGCCATGCCTGCATTAGAGAAACAATCAGAGATATGACCGTTTCTGCAAGAGAATGTCACTACCAATATGACAGACATCTCATGCAATCCGGTCCATATTTTCTAACCATCTCACCCACTATGGGTCCAGATGCTTTGCATGGCTTTGAGGTTTCATTCCCCATAGTTACAGAAGCTTTTCTTGAGTATACTTTTATCTTTTTCAATGTGGTCGTCACCGCAAAGCTTAGTTCTTTTCTTCGGCAAACCTTGCAAAACCCAGTACAGCCCTGCAGACAAAAATCTCTTAATAGTCCAGAACGTGTTCTTAAACTATTTTATTTCTTCTGCAGTCTGTCTCTAAATAGTCAAGAACTCACTCAGAGTGTTCATAGACTATTTTTTTCTTTTTAGGCCTTCTGCCTAAATTAGTTAGTTACTTCGACTAACTTTTTGACTAGCCAAACGTCTGTCTCTTCTGCCCAACGTCTGTCTCTTCTGTCAACTATTGTTATGCCTGCATCAGAGAAATAATCAGAGATTCCATTATTTGTTTTAGGAATTTCTCTTTATATGCTTATATAGATTGTTATACAGTGTCAACAATGCAGCTTCAGTATCAGAAATGAACAGTTATTTAAAAAAAGGCAACATCAAAAAGATAGGTCTTCAGCCTTGATTTAAAAGAACTGAGAGTTGCAGCAGACCTGCAGTTTTCTGGGAGTTTGTTCCAGATATGTGAAGCATAAAAACTAAATGCTGCTTCCCCCTGTTTAGTTCTGACTCTGGGGACAACAAGCAGGCCTGTCCCAGATGACCTGAGAGGTCTGGGTGGTTCATAGTGTAGTAGCAGATCAGAAATGTATTTTGGCCCTAAACTGTTTAGTGATTTATAAACCAGCAAAAGTATTTTGAAATCAATTCTTTGAGGCACTGGAAGCCAGTGTAGAGACTTCAGAACTGGAGTGATGTGATCCACTCTCTTGGTCTTAGTGAGGACTCGAGCAGCAGCGTTCTGAATCAGCTGCAGCTGTCTGATTGACAGTAGTCAAGTCTACTGAAGATAAAAGCATGGACAAGTTTTTCCAAATCCTGCTGAGACATAAGTCCTTTAACCCTTGATATATTTTTAAGGTGGTAATAGGCTGACTTTGTAATTGTCTTAATGTGGCTGTTAAAATTCAGGTCTGAGTCCATGACTACACCAAGATTTCTGGCTTTGTCTTTTGTTTTTAACATTATCATTTTAAGCTGAGTGCTGACTTTTAATCGTTCCTCTTTTGCTCCAAAAACAACCACCTCAGTTTTTTCATCATTTAATTTAAGAAAGTTCTGGCACATCCAGTCGTTAATTTGGTCAATGCACTTAGTCAGTTGTTGTATTGGACTATAGTCTCCTGGCGATAAGGTTATATAAATTTGTGTGTCATCCGCATAACTATGGTAACTTATTTTATTGTTTTCCATAATTTGAGCCAGTGGGAGCATGTAGCTGTTAAACAGGAGAGGCCCCAGAACGGAGTCTTGGGGAACTCCACATGTCATATTTGTATGCTCAGATGTATAATTCCCTATAGACACAAAGTAGTCCCTATTCTTTAAATAAGACTCAAACCACTTTAGTACTGAGCCAGAAATGCCAACCCAGTTTTCCAATCGGTCTAGTAATATGTCATGGTCGACCGTATCAAATGCAGCACTGAGATCAAGTAATACCAAGACTGAAATTTTGCCACTATCTGTGTTTAAGTGGATGTCATTAAAGACTTTAACAAGAGCTGTCTCAGTGCTGTGGTGTGGTCGAAAACCCGACTGGAAGACATCAAAACTGTTGCTTAGTGACAAGAAAAGGTTGAGTTGTTGAGAAACCGTTTTTTCAATGATTTTACTTAAAAATGGAAGGTTTGATATCGGCCTATAGTTGCTCATTAGTGACGTGTCTAGATTGTTCTTTTTTAAGAGTGGCTTAATGAATGCAGTTTTCAGGGCCTGTGGGAAGACACCTGAGAGAAGAGACGTATTTACAATCTGTAGAAGATCTGTAGCCAAACAATTCGAAACATTTTTGAAAAGGCCCGTTGGTAGAATATCAAGGCAGCAGGAGGAGGTTTTCAGATATTGTATAATGTCCTCCAGGTTTTACGGTTAATCATATGAAATTGGGTCATATTGGAATTTGTGTTGCCTGGACACTGTGACAACACATACCCTGTACTCGATATGGAAGCACTGATTGTTTGTCTAATTTTCTGAATTTTGTCAATAAGCTTACCCACTAAAGCCACAATGAAGCCACAGAAGGACATTGCTTCCTGTTGGAACAGGATATTGTGGCTGGCCATACTGAAGCATAAGGAGGGATTATTCATAAGTGTTAAACAATTTGATATCAATAAAAAAGAGTTATGTTTTATGTTGGAGCAGAATTGCTAAAACATAAAAGATGGTTCCATTGGTTGGAATTTTCACCGCACATGCCTACTTGTGCACAATGATGTAACCATTAGAGGTCCAGGAAGTGAAATTAACTTTCTACAAAAAACACAAAAGTATTTAAAAGGAAATTATAATACAAAAAAACAGTAAATATGTTTCAGTTTATCAGTAAATAAATGCATTCTGAGCTGGGAAATTAGCACATTGGAGTGAGTGTTTTAATAGTATTTTTAAAGCACCTAGACCTGCTTTATAATAAAAAAGACATGCAAATCAGTGTTGGAGCCAAACTGGGACACATTGAGGATTCTGGTGTATGTTTTTCATTTTTATGAATCTTAAAAGAAAAAAAAGAAATTATAAAGTATTAGTTCAGTTTAAAGTGGGTTTCATTAAGATCCTATGGCCTCACATATACACCTAATGATGTATGTTTCCTGCTGCAAGAAGTGAACGAACGAAAGAAAATAATGGGGAGAAGGATTCAAAATAACAATAGGCTCCATTTATTGTATATCATTCTCCTTGTTAATTCAGGGCATTAAAGTTCCAATTAAACTGTACAAAACATTTCTCAATATGTGGACATACATTTATCTATTTTTAATGAGCCAGTCTGGAATTTTAATCCAGTTAACAGTTCTTCTTGCATGACGTCCATTAAATGGACTGTAAATGGACTGTATTTATATAGCGCTTTTCTAGTCTTAACGACTACTCAAAGTGTTTTTACATATTACAGGAACTATTCACCATTCACACACTGTGGCCCAGACTTCCGTACAAGGTGCCACCTGCTCATCAGATAAACACTCACACACTTTTACACTTTTACAGCATCTGGAGCAACTTGGGGGTTCAGTGTCTTGTCTGTCTTGCCCAAAGACACTTTGACATGGGACTGCAGGGCCAGGGACCGTACCACCAACCTTCCGATTGGCAAGCGTCCCCTCTACCACCTGAGCCACTTTGTAGTATTGTAATTAACAAAAGTAAGTAGTTTGTAAATGCTTGATTTATTTTGGTGTCTAAAGGACTAAAAAATGGATATCACCAGGGAGCCTGGATTTAGTCTTGTAAAATGGGCCACTGGTGAAAACTCAACAATTCCTCACACCTACTCAATACTTGCAGGGTGTTTGAACAGCAGTGCAAGAAACTCTGAGCTTCGAGGCAGGATAAATAAATCATTAGTAGAACTGACATCAGAAAACAAGTATTAATTCATTAATGCTCACATGTTCTTTAAACAATACGTTACTTACAATACTTGTATTATTGCTTTGTTGTTATGTTACACCAGTCTATCCTTGGCCTGTTTTTGACTCAATAATGAAATAAATCAGGAAATGAGAGATGACGTTACCTTAGTCTATATCCACGACGTTCCACTTCCGGGATTGCTCCGTTTCGGCCAGATGTCCGTTACCTTACGCTTCCTTTGTGTTGGAATTTTAAAATTGATTTATGAGGACTATGGTCTAGAGGATGGATACCCGACCCCGACGGTGTGTGTGTGTGTGTGTGTGTGTGTGTGTGTGTGTGTGTGTGTGTGTGTGTGTGTGTGTGTGTGTGTGTGTGTGGAAAGTGGGCAGAAGAGAGATAGAGAAAGAGGAAGCAGACGTATTGTAGATGCAACCGGAGCAGAGTTGGTGGAATACGTTTAAGTTTTGTCCACAGTGCGTGCGGTGTCTGAAATAAATCATCTGGTGTAGTCATTGGTGTAGTCATGGACTCATCTGTTGACATTTCTGAATGCCTTCCTATAGTTGCTTAATAAAAGCTTTCCACACAAACAAACGTGCATGTACATGTGTCATTAGTATGAGAAAAAAAATTTGATTTTAACTGTGTCGGGCTCGGGCCGGGTTCGGTTACTGCCTTGTCGGCCCGATCCGCACTCTACTATGGTTAACTGCTCCTCAGATCTCTGCAGGCTAAATCCAGACAGCTAGCTAGACTATCTGTCCAATCTGAGTTTTCTGTTGCATGACTAAAGATACTTTTTAACGTACACGTTCCACCAAAACAATTTCCTTCCTGAGGCTATTTTGCAGTGGCACAGGGGCGCCGCCCATGATGATTATGATTGGATTAAAGAAATGCCAATAAACCAGAGCACGTTTTTCTCCCATCCCGGAATGCTGTGTGGACTAGCCGGACCCTCCTTTGCAGCACTGTGAAGGAAAGTCTGGCAAAAGCGAGACTAACGTTACCATAAATAAACTTGTGTCCCTGGCAGGTTTATGGCACCATCAGAAAATAAAGCTTACACGGCCAATTCTGATCGCACCATTGATTAATTTAGATGCACTACAGGCTAAAATGTCCTCATCTAATTTCTCACCAATCAGATGGATTTGTATGTATTCTAGCAGTATGTTCGTGTTTGGCGGTAGCCTTTAGAATAATAGCCTTGACTTGTCTCTTCTCCCTGTTCACTTGTTACTGAACTAATTTTCTATTCACACACAAATGTCTTATCAGGGGGAAGTAGTAGGATCGCAGGGTGGTACAAAAGTTTTAATGATGAAAGTGCCAGCAGCAAATTGCGACATGACTCACTGGAGTCTGCGGGAGGCTTTTTGACAGAGGAGACAACCATCAGAAGAAGAAAAAAAATGTTTTTGGCAACTTATTAAATCAATTCTGAGGCATCGTAATTTGTGCCTTTTAAGGATTTCAGTTTTTAGAGTCCTTGAAAATTCAAAACCTTTACTTTTTTTAAATGTACAACTCCGTAAGGATTTCCCTTTTTTATGATGCCGTGATATTCATGTGCCTGGTAATTCAATTTGTTTACCTAATGCAGAGTCCGACTTTCTTTCTCTCAGCCATCCATCAAACTCATGCAGATGATGAGTAAGACAAATGGACACGCTTACATTAACTATAGACACCTTCAACTAATATTTACACGTGGCACTGTTAGATTAACAGTTCCTTAATTGCACTATTCCACAGCTCATAACGACTCTCAGTAACCATTAACGTGAGGTAATTAGTCATAATTTGCATCGTTAAAGACAAAACAATGCATAATTGTTCATGAATACTCAATCAGAGGATAATTACCTAGTCTTGATCTGCATCTTCAGGCTGGAGAGATGCAGAAAAATGCAAAAGAGGGTTGGGGAGTCTTTGTTGTTGGCCTTAAGAAAAACTTCCTCCTCGTCCCCTGCTCCCCCCACGAACACACTTCAGTTCTAACAAACCCTGAAATTTGGCTATCTAATTGCTGCTGGCCCATTTCTCCTTTTCCCTTCTCCTTCTTGTGTGGGAAAAAAAAAAAAGTGCACAACACAGTCAATGCGTTTGTCTTGTTTTGTAGCCTGTAAAACTTTGTCTGCAGAATGGCACTCCTCTTTGTTGGGTATAGAAAGTGAAGATCATTAGCTGCTGAGACGACATAATGAGGGGAGCACTGAGAGGAATATTATATTGTGTGTGAACATTCCAACAGTGAGTGAATGTTTTGAGTATCATTGCATGTGAACATGTTGCTGCCTATGAAAACTATACATGTAGTGGGGATTTTGTTTTGGTTTATTGCATTGTATATATGTGTATCTATCTATAAGAAGACAGCGCTTTTTTTAAAGTTTGCCCATCTATCTATTACTTATTTATCGGCATCAAGCCGTTTAATAATGACTCTTGCAATAAGTTAGTTTACTACTTAGCCAGTCAAAACAGCTGTACAATGTTTTTTGTGCTTCTGTGGAAGGAAAGAATAATAAGGATGTGAGTCTGATAAGCCACTAAATATCCAATCAAGAATTAACTGAACACGACTGAATATTCATTCCTTCATATTCATGTTGAAATCCAAATACCATTGAATGTAGTGCACTGAAATAGTTTATTTTGTTTGTGTTTGAATTCCAAAATTGAATTTTAATTTCACAAACATATCATTTTTAAGGTTAAAAAATATAGAACAAGTGTCCAACATGATGTCATTATATAAAGCTGATTTGTCTTGTTTTATTGAGCAGTTTTCTTCTTCCCTGTTGCATTACCACCACGTGTAGATCAGTGGAACAGTGTGACACAATCGGCAGGAATATTGTGGCACCACGTGCACGTGCATGCATGCACGAGACAAACAAAAGGGCGACCCGGTCAGAGAAAAACTGCAATCTTTTTCTTCTTCTATAGTTTTGAGACAATTTTTCAAGTGACATCACTGACTGCACATTTTGAACAGAAAACTGAGGTGGCATCTGGAAGAAAGTGTTTTGGGATCTTTACGCAAACAAGAGGCTGAAAGTTGGCATATCTTTGCCTCTTCATTTTTTTTAGTCATTCTCATGTGATCTCCCAAACCTATTGGCGGTGCAGTGCTCAATTCCTGAATTCCTCTTCCAAATATCAGGCTCAGATGCTTCTTTGTCCTTCCCAAACAAACCAGTTCTGTGAGTTTTGCCAGACATCTGCTGGACAAAATGTATGCCCCATTCTCTTGTCTCTGAAATCCCATAGTACTGAATTCCCTGCTATCTACTGTACGTTTCAATCTGCCCAAAACTTTACTGGCATGTATTTTTACTTTGTTAGGATTTTATTTTGATTCATATGTTTTTGAACATTCATGTCAATGTTTTACAGACTCTCTATCTTTAAATTTGACCACATAAAGGCTTACTTAGGATGTTTTCATTTTTTTTACTTTTTGTTTTAAACGGATGTGAGTTGAGTTTATTTGACATTATGAGAAGAAGGGCATTAAATCACGCACAAATACAAAAATGTCAAGGATAAGAGAATAAAGTCAAATACTTATTTTTTATTTTCTTGGACAAAGGTGAGTTTGGAAATGAGGGGCTGTAATTGTATACCGCCTAGTTGCATTGTATCCGGTCATTCGTCTTCTTAAACTAGACAAAAACACTCCTTACCCATAAAAGCTGCATGCCGTGCAGCTGCTAATTTGGAGTTACGGGACCTTTTTCATACCAAGTCAAGCGCTGCCCACATAGTAGAGGATCATTGCATATGCATAAAGCCCAACAGAGAGATTACACTACCCCCTCACACACACACACACACACACCAACTACCATCATACACACCTTTATAGATCAGACTCGCTTTGATAGCTGCTTTACCACTCTGCATAAAGAATGTAAATTAAAGAATTAACACGCATCCACGCACAGAAACAGGCACACAAATACACCTACGTACATAGGCCTGTCTGCCAACCACCTACACTCCATCACCCATATCACACACACCTCTTCTTCCCCCCCCCATAACCCAGATGGTCGGTCCAAGCTACAGATCTGTGAAACACTGAGGCCACAGAGCATCAGTCCAAGGGATTCTGACTTCCCAGCTGACTGTTTAACATGCGCAAGAACGATCCACAGCCACTGCATATGATGCTACGTGCCAGAGAGAGAGAGAGAGACGAAGGGAAAGACAGACAGAAGAAAATAAAGAAAGGAAGCCAGAGAGAGAGAGAGAGAGAGAGAGAGAGAGAGAGAGAGAGAGAGAGCAGACACAGAGACACAGCGCCCCACAGTGGAGCTGTATTGTACAGTCTACAAAACGCCATAGGAAACATTAAAAAAGGAGATGTAAAAGCTTCAACACAAGAGTTTTATTTATGTCACCTACAATCCAGGTTTTTACTCCTACTCCTCACAGTAGCAGCTATAGTTCAGTTAGACACGTGTGGGCCTCTGAGATGCACTTTCAGAGTCTGCGGCATCAAGATTTCACCCCCCTAAAGTATAATTTCAATTAGTTTTGTTTTTTTTGTTACATCTGTGTGTTGCTTCCTGTTTTTGTTATTGTCTTTTTATATCAAATAACATAGTGTTTGTATGGGGGGTGGTACATTTGCAATTCAGCTGTGAATAGATGCCCTGTGAGCTTTCTGTCAAACGTAATGTAATTAGGGAATAAGGTTGACACAGCCAAACAGGGGTGAGGAAGGCTAATCAACTGTCTGAGTCACTCTCCAACTGTAATCACAGGGAGAGCAAGAGAGAGACACAGGGAGATTAAATTGATTAACATTTAAAATCCCAGACCAAATATGTTCTAAGAGAAGTTAATTACAATTGAATTTAATCATTTTATTTAAATTTTGCATTAATTTCCCCTGTCTCTGCATCCATGCTCTCCTCGACCTCAAACTCTGCCAAAAGTATATAATTGGCAAATAATTATACATGGCCAAAAGTATGTGGACAGCCCTAACTGTAAGGCTGAACTGTTGTGGGCACCTTATTTTCTAAATTATAATTGTATGCTCTAACATAAAGGTTTGGTTACACTTTACTTGAAGGTATCGACATAAGAGTGACATGACACTGTCATAAACATTATAAACAAGTCATGAACGTTTACGACATAACGCTTCTGTCATTAAGTGTCATTCGGTTTTTGTCATGACAAGTTAGGGTTAGGGTTCATGTGTTCATGACAGTGTCATGTCACTCTTATGTAGATACCTTCAAGTAAAGTGTAACCAAACCTTTATGTTAGAGCATATAATTATCATTTTTTTTAAATTGAAACAAAGAGGCCCAGCCCAAACCAAATATTTGTGGCCTTTTGTAAGTTTTTTATGTCTAAGCAATGAGGCACACATAAAACAATTATGGCCTTTCCACAGTTCTTACAGTCACTCCAGATTTACATGCATGTCAGTAAATTATCAACAGTGATGACCATATAATTATGAATTGTTATTTAGCTCCATAAAGTGTAAAAGTGTGTAGACCAATGTGTGGAGAATAGTCAATTATCTACTAAGTATGCATGAGCTGCAGCAGCATTATTCAAATAAGAATGGACCACGGTGAAAATTCATTGAGCTAAACCGTTTCTGGGAGTCTCTGTTGCCAGTTCAAATATTTGTAAATGGTTCTTTTGTAATCATTTAGTTAGTAGATCATTTTTATGCTGGACTTTTTTGTTGGGGTTGAAGGAATGTGGGGTCACTGGTGTCATAAGATGGCTTGTAATGTAGAACAGTTTGCGTCGATTTTTTTGTATCTTTCTGATTATGTACAGACATTGTTAGAAAATACATTTACAAGACTTCCTTTTGCTCTTTGGACAGAAAGTCCCAATTTACAGTATGTGTTATTAATGTACTCACACAAGTGCAAGTCAACATACAGCATTGCACTTGATAATGACAAAGTAGCCTGCTGCATTCACATTGTCATAGTACTGTACCTAAATAAATAAAAAAGTCAAACTGCTTTTACGGATAGCTTTTAACGGCTTGTTGTGAACCAAGGCTGTCATTATGCTGTGTATGGCCATCCCATGGCCTTCTTCAACCAAATAATTGGCATCTTACAATAATGGTTTATGTAAATGAACATTTGTAGTGTTATGATCAAGGTCTCATAAGCAAAGGTGGTTTATTTAGGACAGACCTTGATGCATACTTTCTAAACAGATGTTCTGCCCATTCACAACTGCTCGATCATATTCCCATTGTACACTGTCTCATAAGCAGGGTAAGGGGTGTCTTTTAGCAACTCACACACACAGGCATAGAAAGCATCCGAACAACTGAAATATCTACACAGCCAAAAACACAAAGTCCTTGGCTTTATTACATTTTAATGTAGCTGAAATCGTTGTGAATACATTTCACATAGCTGCCCTCATTCATTCACTTAACCCAAGGTAGGGTGCTTTAGCTTGCATTAGGCTGAGAATATTTCATCAGTTGCTCTTAAGTGTTGACTGTCCTTATATGTAATTTGCATTAATGCCTGAACTTTAAAGCTACATTCATTGATAGCCACTTGGAGACAGCGGAACAAGCTGTAAATACAACATTAATGTATTATCATCTTAATGATGACCATGTTACCAAGCAATTGCCTATTTTACACATTCAGCAGACACAGACCAACATTAGCATTCATTTGGAGTCGTGTTTTCTAGCAATCTGCTGAATGTATGTCCAATATTTTAGTCTTCTTTGTTCTGTTTTGGTTTCCACAAACTCATGGGGGAAATGTCTGATTTTTCAACTTCTAAATGCCTCACTATCTTCACCAGCTAGGCAGGTAGTGTTTAGTGGGATAATCAGAGGTTGTTTGTTTTTGCTGAAAACAGCTGCCTGGAAATGAGAAAACAAATTATCATCACCTGGCTGCAACGTAAACTGTGGCTGCGTGTAGTGAGGAAATGGTTTATTAGCCTGGTACTGAATTGGACTCTGGTATTTGTATTTCCGATCAGCCAAGTCTGTTGTTAGTTGGGCTCCATTTTTGGACTTATAAAATACCTGCTTACCACAGGCTGAAAGGACGTTGTATACAAATTGTCAAAATGTAAAATTTCTTCATTTAACCCATGGTTAGGTATGTTTTACCAGTGTGAATAGCAGGAAGCAGAAGTACTGTTGCTATGGTTACCTGCAGTTTAATTTACTTAGATTTAGAACAGTGAACAAACTGCTATTTTGACATTTCAACAAACTATATTTTAAGGTGTGCTGTTATATGATTCCATTGGACACTTACATCACTACTGTAGTTATTAGTAATATGATCAAGATGTAGCAATACTAAAATGGACAAAAAATTATGCAGTTAACATGCAGTTATTAATGTCTGATATGTAATTTTGCATTGTGTTTCCCAAATAAAAATAACAAAGTATAATAATTTTTTATGTGCGCAATTTACTGTAGAGTAGGTTACCCTTCTGATTTGACTCATTATAACAATATTAATCAGTTCTGCCAGCTTGAGATGTCATACACTGGAGATAGCATACACTACAGCCTGTCTGTGCAGACAATAACATAGCTCTTACATTTTTAGCTCTTACATGTACCATTTCCACTTCATCTCACTGTTACCTGGGCTTTCATCGGCTACCGCTCTCGAGCTGAATCTGTGATCTCCACACACTAAAGGACTTGCTCAGTACCCTGCAGATGTCTGGTCATAAATATGAATCATGTTTGATGGTATCAGGGAAGCTCAGATGTGTGAGTAGCTCAGTCTGGAAATTGTATTTCTAAACCCCTCACTCTCACCCGTTGCAGTGTCTCCGTGTTTACAAAATCATTAAACACGTAAGTCTGATTCTGCCACAAATTAACACAAAGTTGAAGACATTGAGGAAAATGCCAAGATAAACAACATGTTATTGTGTTGAGAGGACCAAAAAAAAGCTGTTTTATGTCATCGTTAAGTGATAGGACGGCAGATAGGTTGCAGCTGAGTTGGTGATGAATACCACTCTGGGCGCGTCTGACAGGTTTTTTGTTGCAAACATCATACTCTCAGCATTTCCAGTGGGGTCATTACAGATGCAAATCCCAGTCGCAGCGGTATTTTATGACACCTGTTCTTGTTTTCCAGGCCGGCCCCGGCAAGTGTCCCGTCGAGGACTTGCAAATCAAGACGGAAAACGAGAGATAGGCGGACAGGTAGGCCCGCTCAGCTGTCAGCATTGTCCCTCGTCTCCCTCCCCCTCCTCCGCTTTCCTCCCGATCACAGCACTGCCATTTGTGCTCCCATCAGTCATTTTCATAGCCCCATCCCTCTCCCCTTCTTTACGTCTCTCTCTTTCTCTATGTTGGATGAGGACATTATATCCCACCTCCGCCTGATACTTGAGCATCTGCATCTTTCTGCCACTGGTTGTCTCCGGGGAGCTTGATGCTCATGGGGGTTCTGTGTGAACTGGGTCAAAGAGCCTCCTCATTACTGTACAGATGTCTGGGTTCATACAAAGGAAACAGGTCCCAAACACATGACCATGATGAGGTGAGTAGTGTAACCATGAAATGCAAAAAAGAAATTGTATGTAAAAAAAATAGGCCTACACCATTGTTATCTGCCTGAATCATGATGTAACGGTTGCAACAGTAAAGAAGGTCCAATATCCCATAGTTGATAGATTTATATTATATCTATAGTGGGCAATTCTGCACCTCACGATGTGGCAGTGCCAACATTAAGTGTCAATTCGGAAATAGTGTGTCCATTATGTAGCAAGGCAAAAAGAAAAGGTGTCTTGTTTGGTGCTTTGAGTGTTTCACGTCCAGTGTTGGGAGTAACGGCGTTTAAGTATAACGGTGTTACTAACGGCGTTATTTTTGTTGGTAACGGAGTAATCTAATTAATTACTTTTCCCATTGTTGCAACGCCGTTATCGTTACTGAGAATGTAAAGTGGCGCGTTACCACAATTTGGTTGAATGAAGAGCGAAGTGTCAGGCTTTGGCTACACATCAGCTGCCTGGAGAGAGCAGGGGGGAGGATGATGACACCGTTGCAAATGCAACGACGATTGGCTGGGTGGGCGGATGCCCTGCTCACGCTGTCTCACTGCACGCTCTGACTACCACTAAACACAAGACAGCGACAATGGCGACGAGCCAGGGAAATTCAAAGGTAGCGTTCTCGAACTGGAAGTACCGGCACTACTTCTCGCTCATTGAAATTAAAGGCAAGAATGTTTATGTAACATGCACGCTATGCCCAGGAAAAAAGACTTTATCCACGTCTGCCTCAAGCAACTCGAATCTTATGAAGCACATCAACACATGCTAACACGACACTTGTTGCTGCTGCTAACCCAACCCAAAGCCCAAATGCAGCTAACGTGAGCTCCAGCGAAGGAGACGGAGCCACTCTGTTAAAACAAGCAACGCTTGATTTTTCTGTATATAGTGTTTTTATTCTTCAATCAGTTAATATAAACATCTTTGACGTTAAAGATGTTATAGAACATGAAAAATAATGTTACTTTGCTGAGTAACAAATTACTTTTACAATGTGGTAACTGAGTTATTAACTCAATTACTTTTTGGGAGAAGTAATTTCTAACTGTAACTAATTACTTTTTTAAAGTAAGATGACCAACACTGTTCACGTCTGACTTTCATGCAGGATGCATGGATTCTCAACTTTACCCAGGTGTTTTAGTTGCCTAACCCTTGCAATATGTCAATCATAGTTAGTTTGCCATAACCACAATGATTTCCTTACTTTAAAGTGCCCATATTATGAAAAAAATCACTTTTTCTGGGATTGGGGTGTTAGTTTGTGTCTCTGGTGCTTCTACACGCATACAAACTTTGAAAAAAAAACCATCCATGCTGTTTTGAGTGAGATACGGGTTTCTGAATGTGTCCTGCCTTCAGTCTCCGGGTGAGCTGTTCAAAATCTGCACGGCTTTCTACGTAACTAGCCGAGACGAGGGGCCTAGGGGGCTAACCGTTAGCATGCTAGCGCTAGCTTGTTCTCATTGGCAAAACACTGCTACAACACACACAAATTCACCCTAATCTACAAAATAAATTGTATAGAACTACTTACATGTCCCTGTTCTGCAGGTATTCCACACAAAGTTGGAAGTGCGCCCTCATTTAGAAGAAGTCTCCCAGCTAATCCTGCCTTGTACAGGCTAAAGTTGCAGAAACAGCTAGCTAGCTCATGTAATCCTTACCTTGCTACTGCGCATGTGCGACTGCCAACAAAGATGTTACAGAAGTTGGGAGGTCTCACTCTGTAGCTAAAACAGAGACCTGACACAGGGTGAAAAGAGGAGCTGCAGCAATGTGCAGTACAACAAAAATATGGTGTTTTTTGAAAATGAAACCATGTAAACCTATACTGATACAATCTCTAATTACAATTATGAACCTGAAAATGAGCATAATATGGCCACTTTAACCATACTATGAGCACATAGTTGTGTTGGCATTTGATGGAGAGAAAAAAATATTTTTAAGATCATTAAGCATAATCAGGGTTTTGCAGAATCGTCCAATATCGATGTTCTTGTCATGCAAACCTCTTTAAAAAAATCCAACGACAACGTATGGTTTTACTGTCATCTCATGTTGTTGTTGTCTATGTAATGGCCACCAGCTGTAACTAAAACATCCAACCAATTAGGTCATCACAAAGTTTTCACCAATCATTAGTTATTAGTTTCTACTTCTCCTGTCAAACCAAACTACCTTTCTTTCCATAATGCATAGCCCATTGCTTTACATTTGAGATTGATCCCTCACTGTCCCATTTCAAAAGGAAACAGATCCCATTAAATCCAAACTAAACAGTTCGCTATTCAGACCCAAGTGAATTGAATGGCGAGTATGTTGCGATTGCTCTACCTACCGTCTCTGGCAGACCAACCACTGCTGGAGCTAATGTGTTGCTTATGCAACCTTCAAGTAACCATTGAATCACTGTTGCGTGAATGAAATCTATTTTACTCTTTTTACCTTAAAGCTTTATTGCATAACTTTTTGATATTAATGAACGTCTGTTACATTCAAGCCATTGCCAAATGAGTTGCTACAAAGCGAGTTAAGACTATTATATCAGAAGATTGTGTCGTCCGGTGACTTTCCCACGCAGAAGCTCTAATGATGATAATTACCTCGTCTCAAGAGTACATGTTTTTTTAATCCTCCGTGTCCGCGTGGCGGAGGGGTGGGGGCGCATGCGCGATCACGTAAGGCTTGTATCATGTGGACGCGCCGACAGTTTTGTTGTCATTACTTAGAATTCCTCATGAGGCGGGACAGAAACTACGCACTATAGCTTTAACTCTTGTGGTCTCATCATGTGTACATTTCTTAGATTAATTACGTTGTTTTTCCTATGGGTGTAAAAAATGTTAACTAAATTTAACAGTGACCCTGCCACCTCCTTATCAAATGTGCATACTTCTATGAGACCTGCGCACTAGAGACCTGCGCGATCAAGTTTTTCTGTCCGAGCCCGGCCTGCGTCCGACAGAGCCGTGACCGAACCCGGCCCGAGCCCGACAGGCATTAAGAAATTTGTGTCCGAGCCCGGCCCGAGCCCAACACAGATAAAATCAAATTTTTTTCTCATAATAATGACACATGTAGGTTACGTTTTTGTGTGGAAAGCCTGCTTTTATTAAGCAACTATAGGAGGGCATTCGGAAATGTCAACAGATGAGCGCACACGGAGCAACAAGCGCACGTTAATAAGCTGTTTAATTTAAAATGTTCAATGTGTTAACCTTTCCTTCCTACCACCACCCCCCCTCTTCTGGGGACAACTTTATTTTTATTATAGAGCAATATATATTTTTTTATATACACAGTATGTTACATTCAGATTTAGAATTACATTCAGTGCATTAACGGTTGCCCCACCGTGACCATTCACCCTGTTTTAGTGAGACCCTGGATCCATATAAGGGCAGGGGGGAATTAAAGCGCCACGTACGAAGTGTAATACATAACACATAAAACGCGACAAGGTGACGAACAGAACAACAGAGGGAAGTGAGACAGGACAAACTGACAAGACGGGACTGGACAGGACAGTTGACAAACACAACTTTAACCTTTCCTGATTGCTTCGTTTCCGACAGTGGTCAGAAAACCAGGGGAGATTTGTTACCTCCAGGGCCAACGTTATAAAATGAATAACGTTAACATTAAAATCCCGTTTCTGGTGAGCAAATAAATGAACTTGGCTTTCAGTCTGGGGTTTATTTCAGACACGGCACACACTGTGTACAAAACTTAAACATATTCCACCAACTCTGCTCTGGTTCCTGGTTCGTCTGCTTCCTCTTTCTCTATCTCTCTTCTGCCCACTTACCACACACACACACACACACGCACTGAGCTCTCTTAAAGGAGCCGCAGCACCATTTTACAACAAATGCCTTATCACACTGATGTGACCAAGCCCGACCCGAACCCGACCATAATTTCTAAATATCTGTCCGAACCTGGCCGGCCCGTCAGGCTCGGGTCGGGTATCCATGCCTTACTGCACACAGCCAAAGGGATACATGAAGCAAAACCAAAATCCAAGCCAAACAAAAGGCCCAACAGCAGTGTTAGTCACAGCCAAGCCTTCCTGTCTCCTACTACTTTGCATTGTAAACTAATGATTTAGTTTTTTACTTTTTACTTTACTGCCTTGTTTTTTTAAACTTGTATAAGGGCTGTTGGTTGCTGGCTTCAGAAAGCACAGCCTTCCAACCGCAAGAAGCAACAAATTAGGCTTTTTACAGCCAAAACACTGTGGTAAAACTCTGCTGAGGGAGTTTGAGGTGAAAAAGTAAAGAGTGAAACCTGGCATTTCTGTCAACCCTGCCTGTGCTACTGAGCATGCATGGGCTTGTACCTGTTGGGTTTGTCAAGTAGGGGAAAAGAAACCTGAGCAGCTAAGGATCAGAGTGTTTTGTTGTGAACATATTCAACAACTTGCGAAACATTCTTCTGTCTTTTTTGGCATCAGAAAACACATGTTGTAAGTATGAGCTCCAAATTGGTTTTAAACTTTGAGAATTTTGACAAACTGGTTGTCTGGCACTGAGGATTTGAGACTGTTGAAGATTTTTTATGTTTTCCCTTCGCCTCTGGTCTGCCTTGTTCTTCCATAATGACAAACCTTCTCTAATCTTGCCCGGGTAAAAAGCATGTTGCTAAAATAAAACTAGAATGTGGTTTGCAGATGGTTCTGTCTTGTCTGCGAGTTTGTGAGCAAGTGATTCTGATGAGACTCCTGTGATCTCTGTAGTTTTTATTGGAAGTTTCTCCCTCTGTGTTTCTGTGATTCTCTGTGCTTCTCAGTATGCCTCCGGCTCTCTTTCCCTTTTTTCCTTTCCTTCCAAAGAAAACATGAAAAAGGTCCAAAGATGAGTGAGAATTCTTTGAGCATGAGCTATATGATGCAAACTAAAAAATGTGTTGCTGTATTAGGATATAGCCTTTCCTCCGATGCCTTGTCCCTTACTTCTGAGGGGCTTATGATAGCGCATCTCTTAAAAGTAAAGCTGTCGGAACTTTGTGGCATTTTTAAACAACTCCATTGGGTGAACTACTTTCAAGCAATTAGTTTTTTTATCAAGAGATTCAATGATTTAGCACAGCAGTTTCCAGGCAAGTGAGCTTAATCTGTTCTAAACTAAGAAAATATGTTGCCGATCCATTTTTTTTTTTTACATAATGTAAAACAAGAATTCTACTAATTTTCCCAGAATATGCGTGCGTATGTGTGCTGTCCTAGTCATCCATAGCAACTGTTTCAGGCTCCTCATGAACAGCCTCCAATGGTACCATTGTTCTGCTATCTATCGGTAATGGCCACAGTGGCCAAATTTAGCAAAAAAATTAGCCATGTCGCCCATATACATTTGCAAACATGTAATTTCATTTACAGAAAACACACACACACACACACCACAAGACAGTGTCTAGTCAATCATCATATTAGTTGTTGCTCTTTTAAGGACATCAAATCAAACCACCACATTGCACATACATCCTCACTGAATGAGCAAGAATTAGACAAAAAGTGAATAGGATTCTGTTCACTAGAATCTGACGGAAAAATAACTGCCACTGTATCTCTGTAAACTTTGCAAAATATATTTTTGTGTCATTAAGAATCATGTGTACACACACACACACACACACACACACACACACACACACACACACCAGCTCTAGTCAGTTCTTCAGTTGGACAGCTGTCACAGCAGAAGGAACTATGTGACACTCAGTCAGCAGTGTTCATTTGATGAGGAAGGCTGCTGGACTGTGGTGCCTGGAGCAGTCTCGTTCCAGGTACCGGTGCTGATGCAAGGTCAGCCTGGTGCTACTGGCTCACTGACATACCAAAAATATAACACCTTTCAATGCCAATATCAAGAAGCGTTTTGGTTCTGTCTTATTGTGGAGCAGGGTGTTACCCACGACTAGTCTCGCATTGCCAAACTTTTCTCCATAGCACTGTGTCAGCACTGGAGTAAGGTCTGGCAACACTGTACATAAATTGTATGATAGAGAAAAAAACGCTTTGGCTTGTTTGCATTTCTTTAAACCAATCATGAAGGAAGGGAAGGGAAGGCGATAGTCTCGAGAAGGAACTTGTTTTTTGTGGAACATTTGCACCTAAGGGGGTGAGCTCTGGAATGGCTAATTTCATGCAAAACAAAACGCCACACAAAATATAATATAAAAAATATGAAGTTGACTGTTCTCACAATAAAGTAACGATAGCTATTTAAATTAGCTGGATATACGGTTAAATGTAATTTGCTCTTACCGGTGTATCACCGTGTGAATTTCGTCCACAGCAATCACCACCAATCGGTTCTGAAACATTGGCAGGATGGCTCTCCATCTATCGTTGCTAACAAATGTCTTCTAGTGATTCATATACGATGGAGAATTGGCCAGGAGCTATTTTTTTCGTCTGTCTTTAGCTTGCCCTGCGTAAGATGCAGCTACCGCCCTTGACTGCAGGGTTTTCACCTGGTCCTCCATTATCACGTGTGTAACACAATCAAAACCATAAAAACCACGTCATTGTCATGCAATGTCTCTGTGTTTAACGCTAGTCTCGCTAGCTCACTGCAGACAATAGGCCATGTTTTGAAAATAAAACCTTTTCCATTTTTCCGCATACAAGCCACCTCTGTTATAGTCTTTCAAGTTAATGTGACTATTATTACACCATGTATTTATCATTACATAGGATAAGACAAAAATGCACTTACCGTGTGATTAGCATACGATTCACCCATACAGTATGTATGTATTTGTGGAGTTGCCACAAATCTGGATACAAATGGCATACCTCTCTAAAAGCTGTTGTAGCATGCAGAATATGTTTGCTTACAATGCATGTTTATATATGTCATAGACACAGTCTTGATAGTAGTTGTTATCCCATCCACACATCAGATTATGTGAATAGCTCTTGCACGTCCACTCGGGCCTGTGAGTCTGTCAGTGCTAGTTCTTTATTTATTTGCTCCACTTTTCAGCATGTTCACTTGCTGTAACTCCTTGTTCTGACTTATTATTATCTGTTCCTCTGCTTGTGCTGCAACGACCCAGTTTCCCTACAGGGATCATTACATTTTCATCTAATTTATGATTTCCGAACAAGTAAACTGGTGACAAGGAGATACTGATTGTTTGGCTGTTAACGGCCATTCTGAAGAAAAAAAAAACTAATTGTAGACAAGCTACAATTAAACTTACAGCAATAGGATTTGTTAGTGAACCCAATCCCCACAGTGGTTTCAGTGATTACCACAGAATATTAAGATCATTTATTACACAGCTTTGTTGAATGCTCGATTCTGATCAATGTCAATTACGGCATTACGTCTGTTTTTTTCTGGATAGCAGACCGCTGCTATGAATAACTGTTGCTATTGACACAGTTCTGATCATAGACTCTGGAGGACCATTTTTAAATCAATAAAATAAAAAAAACTATATTTTGCATTGAACAAATAATTTCATATATCCTTCCAAACCCAACGGTAATATTAGAACTAGCCTTAGCTAACATAGCTATTGTTAGCCTAGCCACTGTAGCAAGTCCAACTTTAGAGCAAACTAAACCTACTGATTACAGTATTTTTGGCATGTTTAATAGTAGAATGGGATCACACATTACATCATATAAGTATGCCATATTATTTTTTCACCATCAATAAGCTACGTTGAATGAGTAAACGGTTTGTGGTAAGAGCACAGTCTATATGGGCATAAGCCGCTACGTACACTTTACCATCTCAGCTCTAGTGGCAAAGATTTTTTGATAATGTCAACAACTTGAGGAAACTGGACAGGCAGCTGAGTCCATGCAAAGTGTGATACAGAGATTTTTACTGGTGGAATGCTTGTCATTCATCCCTAGACTCAGATGACAAATATCGCCTGTACGGTTGCGCTAAAGATGCCATTCATCGTGATGCCGGCTAGTTAGCTTCCCTTTCACCCCTAAATATTTTTATTTTTATTGCATGATTGTCCTAGTGGAGGCCGGTGACATTTCCATATAGACTATTGACCCTGTGTTTACTTTCTTCACTGAGACAGAAAATGAAAAGACTGTCAATCAAAGCTCATCTTTGGGAAGAGAGGATATACAGGACAAGATGAAGAGACTGAGACAAAAAGAAAGAGAGAAGGTGATGAAGATGAGACAGGAAAAGCAGGTACTGCCCACTGTGCCCAGGATAGGATCAGCATTGTGTCCCTGTGCTGTTCAACACAAAAAACTGACCACAGAGATATATTTGTTCTTTGGTAATTACAGTGGAATCTATAGGCTGAATTTACACAAACACCTAGCATAAATAAAGTTATATGATATAGTATTATTGTACAAATATATTATTGTATAACACACATTTGGGTTATGTTTATGTAGGCTGTATGAGACAAATTTCTATAATTTAAATCCAAAATGATGCAAACACAAAGATGATATAACAAAGGTGTATATAATTTGACTACATGATTTTTAATACAATTTGGCAGCTGAGACAAGTGAGGAGTCACAGAGAAAGGGACAGACAGTTAATGCAGATGATCATTATTAAATTTAATGGTGTCTGTAGTGTGAATAACACTTTTATTAAACATCGTCAACATTCATTTGATCATTTGATCATGTTAGCCTCCTCTGTATTTCCAGATTGTAGTGTGGATCATTCATTGCAACATCTTAGTATTACCCCTTGACAGATCATTTACTGCCCAATGACATATTTTTATCTAATTTTTGCAAACGTCTTAAAATGCACATATCAGTTCTTTTCAGGGGGGAAAGGGAGGCATGCTCCCTAGTAAGCTCCGTTTTTGGACCTTGGCATTTCCAAAACCCTGCGTACGACCACGTGCAGGACCCAGACGCATCATTCTTATCCCTTACACATTTGTATTAAACAATCAAGGTAGACCATGATGTGCTGATTGAGACACAGTAAAATAAATTATTATAGCCTTATGTGTAATTACGGAAAGTAACCATTTACTCATGTGCTAATTATGTGGTATTTAACGTTCACTTTTGGTGTTATGCTACATTCTACTTCGCATTTAGCATTTAATTGTAAATAATTGCACTTTTTACACCACTTCATTTTTTTTATAGCTATAATTTCTCACTTTACAGATTTTGCATGCCAAACATATGATCACAGTGTAAAATAAGTGTTATTGCAGATAAAGCTACCGAGAAATCTTTAAAGTAATTCAAATTGTAATAATAAAGCACTGCAACAAGGGTAAATCCAGCATAATGAGTACTTACATTTTTGAAAGTCAAGTATATTTGACAGGTTGTGCTTCTATTTTTACTGAAATAAATAAAATAAATTGCCAGGGGGTAGCAGCACAAGCAGTAAACACAATTATCACAAGCTTAAGTTGGCACTGAGCAACACTTCTCACTTCTTTTTTTTGGCTGCCTGATAGAAGCCTGTCAAATATTCACTCTTCTTTTAGTTCCGCTTTGGTCTCCACCAACTACAGTATTTAGAAAAATAGGATCTTTAGCTGCTTAATGTTCTACTATGTTCATCAGATAGTCGCAAACTTGTCGCAGTTGTCAATGTAGAAAGGTTCATTTGCGCTACTTTAAGTAATCTATATCTGAATACTCCCTACGAACTTAAGAAAATAACTTTTGAATTGCTATTCTTGTGATCTATTTTAATGTAAATGTGGTCAGGAGGGAACCTACTTCCAGTGGGCAACACTGACACTCTGATACCTGGTACTCAATTAAGAGCTCATATGTGAGTTGGCATTTATTTAATCTTCTAGAATTAGAAATTTGACAAAGTGAGGTGGCCGTCCATATTTTTGATTTATGACAATTGATTTATGTCAGTTAATAAAAAAATGACCTTTGACTGAAACTTTAACAGATTTTACATTCAACATTAATTAATGTAATGTGATACATAGATACAAATTTGAATTTTTAAAATTACTTTTATGTTATCACTGAAAGGAATGCACCTCTGTCCTTTATACAATACATCACCTGACAGGATGTACATTTAATGAAATTTTTGCTCTGCAGGGCTCCTGTTGATGATGTTGGGGCATGGCGGGAGTCACTCGACCATCTTCTGGAGTGTAAAAGTAAGCTCATTTATGGATTTTATTCCTCTCACTCTTTTGTCAAAAATGCCGCTCTCTCAATTCTCTGTCCTCTTTTCTTCACCCTCGCAATTCTCTGCTGCTCAGCCCAGCATATCATCTTGAATTGCCCTGGGGCTTCCTTAGAAGGATTGAGGACATATTCTTCCTTCAAGTTCATCAAATCCATTTGGAGATATATTTAAGGAGGATGACACTGGCAGAGATAAGAGGTCTAATCTGAGCTGCCATGCTAGATAGGGTGATTCCTGCCAGCACTTATTCATTCATAAAGGCGGCACTCACTGATGGCTTTCACCTGACCATATTCCCGGCCTTTATTTGAAAATGACTAAAGTGGCGGATGGGTTCCTTCCTCTTCTTTCTGCTGTCTTTCCTCTCTCATTACTTTACCGAAATTAATTCAGCTGATCTGTAATATTTCAGCCCGTTGTCTCCTTCGTGAAGATTAACTGTCCTGCAGAAGATACATTTCCCAGTTGCTCCATTTCCCTTTGAAGGAATGCAGTGACACCTATGACAAATCTGTAAACAGTAGCAAAGAATAAATAGCTGTGCATGTGGCAGTTTGCAATTTGATGGCATTCATATACCTTTACATCTCTTGTGATTTTATGATTGAAAGCTCAAGCTATGGGCCGCCGGTGATTTGTAGACGGAAACAAGCAGCCCCTAGACATATTTTGTTATTACTGTCAAAGCAGCAGCTGTGATTTATGCAAAGCAATTTGTGCAAATAACTCCGGTGCTCCCAGTTAGTTGTTTGTTTGGGCTCCCAAAAGACGCGCTAGTATTTACACCTGCGTTTAAAATCACAGCTCCATGAATACGTCCGTAACAAAAGGTAATGGGTGCGAGGAGAAGATAACAAGAAATATAGGTGTGTGCAATTATATGGTGCTGAGGCAGTGCACATCGGGATGCAGGGTTTGGTTTTGAAGGTTGTAAACGCCTCCAGGCATCCACCACAATACCCAAGACTTCTTTGAGCTAACAAGGACTATGTTGAGGAAGAGAGAATGAGAGTGAAAGATAACAGAGTGGCTTAACCTTTAGCTACGGCTCATTGCTAAAGGTGCTGATTTTCTCCTAAAATACCCAGATTTCATAAAAAGAGCAGATTAGTTCACATCGATTTCAATCAAGTTTTAGCTCACGTGATTTCTCTGAAATATGTTCACCTCATTATTTGAAGCTTTGGCCATGTTTAACATTAAACCACTGACATTATAACATTATAGATATGTCAGAAAATACAGAAAAGCATAATAGTTCACCTTTAACCCGAGCTGTGTACAATTATGATAATTGTTGCAAATACTTCCGTTTTGTGTAAAATGTGAAGATACAGAGCCCCTAAAGTCCCAAAAGATGACATTTTTTAATCTTGTGTGCTCAAGCTATTATCTCGTGCTACCAGACAATGGGCTAAACTCTTTTCTGTAAGGGTTTCTTGCATTAGAGTCAGGGGCCATCCACACGGAGACACTTTTTGATGCAAATGTACCATGTTTTGCATCGTTTGGGCCGATTGTCCAAATGAATCCTGTAAACGCACTGCCTGAAAACGCACGTTTTTGAAACCTGGTCCCAGGGTGAAAAAATTTGAAAACGGCTCTCTTCTGGCTTCGTTTGGACGGCGAAGCCGCATACGTGCGTATCGATGATGTCATTCGCCACACCCCTCGACCTCATAGCCTTCGACCTCTTAGTCCGCACTGGTGTACGGCCACTGACACGATTGCGGTCAAGCTAACCGTATCCCATCTCCATGGTCAAACCAGCTCACTTCATCTAAATACTTTGTCTCTGCTCCCTGACACTTCCCTCTCCTCTGCTGGTCCTGGATTCTACACAAGATATATTGCTAACGTTATATAGCTAACGTTAAACATCGCTAAAGTAGCTGACCGCTCCAGCAGGGACGTAACGTTAACGTTAGCTTCTATGGTTAGCTGTTTATAAAGTATAAGTAGACAGCTCCTTGAACGGATTATAATAACTTTTAGCACGGCTTATTGTTGAAAGGCTACCGCAAGAAAAACGTGTAGATTATCAAAAAGACATTGGATCATTGATGTTTGTTTGACTGCTGATGTTGGCTAGCAGAGCTAAGGTTAGCTCTGCTAGCTAGCACGCTGCAATCATGTCCGATGGCAGACAGAATTGCAAGATAAAAAGCAATCCAACAGCGCATTATACAATGTAAACAAAGACACGTTTTCTTGCGGCGGCCTTTATAAAATGAGCAGTGGTGAAAGTTATTAAGTCTAGTCATGTTATGAACGGAAGAGGAAGTGACTGGACTATGCTCTTCTTCTCCGTTTTTGGTGAATTTCTGTAGCAGAAACAGTGCCAGACTATTGGCCTGGGATATGAAGTAGCATGTTGAGTCTTTTACAAATGGATCCATTTGGACGCACATTTTTTTGACACGGTTCCAGGGAAGACGGGAAAAAAAAAAGATTGTTTTGGTATGTGTGGATGTGGCCTCAGATTCATTAAACTCTCTTAAACCTGATCAATGGCTGCTGCTTTTGAGGAAGTGTTGGTGAGATTTGATCATTTGAATAACCGACGCCCCTACAATTGCTATAAAAGGCTACCTGTTCCGCAGTGGCGGTTCTACATTGAATTACACCCAGGGCGAAACCCCCTACGAGCTGCAGCGAGATGCTCCTCTCTCAGCAAGCAGGGCGCCTGCATCTGCAGGGAGCGCCGATTTGCCAATTCCCCACACAGTGAAATGATAGATAATAGAAAACCGCTTTTTTTTTTTTAAGTTCTCGTGCCGCCCCACCTTGTGTCATGAAAATATGCCGCCGCGGCGGCTGCCCGCTTCGCCCGTGCCAAAAAACGCTAATGCTGTTCCGCTCAATTTGTGGGAAAGTTTCATTCACAAAAATGTTACCACAGAGTTCGAAGACTTTAAGACTGCTTTGAACTCAGCAGACAAGTTCAGCTGAGCAGTAGAGCAGTGCTGTACCGTTACAGTCACAGACATGAAGAGCAAATACTTTGAGCGGGACATGACAGTCATGAGGACATCACAGAACATGCCAGCACAACAGAAGATAGTACTGGAAAGAGACCTACATTAGGAGCCTAAGGCAGCTGTCAAAGAATTTTCAAACTACTGAACTGTACAAGTTGCTGTGGTGAAATATGTCAACAAAAATGATACATGATCTAAAAGAGCTCTCTGTGAATTGGCAAACCATGATGACAGATGAACAGATTATTCATTTTGCAGTAAGTCTGTTTTTGATACCTATGATAAGATAAACTTTATTGTCCCGAAGGAAATTTGTCTTGGGCAAAAGGTGCTGCAAACAAAAAACATAAGCACAACAGCATAAGCTGTTCCATATCACGGAAATAGTGCACTATAAAGTGTGTTCACTATTTTGTAGTGGTGTTTGAATTCTCCGCGGTTATTTTCCTTCACTATATAGTCCACTATAAAATACCCATCATTTGAGTGTACACACGATGTACCCTACATTTTACTTTACAGGAGAAGAAAAAGCAGAAGCTTATCCTAATATCCAGAATCCTAATGCAAATCCTAAACAAATATACACTATATATAGTATATACAAAATTCTGCTCAAACATATTTGTGCAGAATTTTGTGGGGGGTTTTTTGTGTGTGTTTTTTTTTTTGGGGGGGGGGGGCTCGTAGGGGGTTTTGCCCTGGGTGTAATTCAATGTAGAACCGCCACTGCGGAACAGGTAGCCTTTTATAGCAATTGTAGGGGTGTCAGTTATTCAAAAGATCAAATCTCACCAACACTTCCTCAAAAGCATCCGCCATTGATCAGGTTTAAGAGAGTTTAATGAATCTGACTCTAATGCAAGAAACCCTTACAGAAAAGAGTTTAGCCCATTGTCTCATAGCACGAGATAATAGCTTGAGCACACAAGATTAAAAAATGCCATCTTTTGGGACTTTAGGGGCTCTGTATCTTCACATTTTACACAAAATGGAAGTAATTGCAACAATTATCATAATTGTACACAGCTCGGGTTAAAGGTGAACTATTATGCTTTTCCGTATTTTCTAACATATCTATAATGTTATAATGTCGGTGGTTTAATGTTAAACATGGCCAAAGCTTCAAATAATGAGGTAAACATATTTCAGAGAAATCCCCGTGAGCTAAAACTTCAGATTTCCCACTGTCCTGAATGCTCCAGTTTCAGCAGTTTTTTCTACTCTCGGCTCTGTGTTGTGACACCGAGCCTTCTCCGGCCTTCTCTGATTGGTCATCTGCCCCAGGTAGCCAGGACTGGATTAACAAAACTGGGGTGTTAACATTTAAAAGACAGGCGCTCCAACAGGTGCAACAAAAAATAATGTGTTTTTTGAACATTAAAGCATGTAAACATGTACAAACACAAAATAAAAGTATGAACCTGAAAATGCTATATAATAGATCACCTGTAATATAGGCTATAATGTATTTGTGCAGTAGATTTATTTACACATTGAAGAAAAACCTGCTTGGAAAACCAGTTCCAAGCTAACTCTTTCCCTTTACTGTTTTCATAAGCCTATATATATTTATATATTTATTTTGCTGGCTAGACACCCTGTAATTAATGTTAAAAAAAGGGATCCTTATGGGTGACTCGCCAGGTTCTTAAATCCCTTGTAATTCAACTTCAGTTGCATGTTTGAAATGAATCTGTCCTGGTTTCAAAGTGTTTCTGCTCCCCCTGTGCAGCAGGCCAGCTGGTGTTTGAGGACTTCTTGAGGACAGAATACAGTGAGGAGAACCTTTTATTTTGGCGGGCCTGTGAGGACTACAGGAAAATTACCAGCAAGACAAAGATGACGGTTGCTGCCAAAAGGATCTACGCAGAGTTTGTCCAAGTTGATGCGCCTAGACAGGTATGGTAAAGTGAGAAATTAATGTAGTCAGACCTGTGTAACTCTAACTCAGCCCTCAGCCTCAATTGCCAGCTTGTCACTGTCATGCGTCCACAGTTTTCATTCACTTTTTACTATCCAACACAATGATTGTGGGCCACCTTAACTTTCTTTGTTGCTCAGCCATGCTCTGTTTTTTTTTACCATTTTAACCTGCAGTTAACTTTCTGAACGTAATAATAATCTCATATCTCCAAACAGAGAGAACTCATGAGTGAAATAAAAGTTGCTGTTTTCTGAACACAGATAAACATCGACTTTGTGACGAGAGAAGAGATCAGTGAAAACATCTCTCAGCCGGAGCCAAATTGCTTTGACAGGGCGCAGAGACTGATATACGGTCTGATGGAAAACGACTGTTATCCACGATTTCTGAAGTCAGAAATATACCAAGCTCTCCTGGAACAGGCTGAACAGCCATGAAAGCAACGTGAGGAAAAGAATTGAATGAGTGATTCTGCACTTCGGCCGACTCTCCATAGAATCTAGGTTTTAACAAAAAAGGCTTGTCTGTCAGGGGAAGCAGAAGTGAAAGGGGGATACAGAGGTGTCGGTGTGAGGACTGACAGGATCTAGAAACCAAACATAATATAAATAATGTATTAAGCAGCTTTTGAAGTCAATTTTGGTTTGGATTGTTTTGTATAGCACGGAAAAGGCCTGTAAGTCAGAAAACAAGGCTCACATTACATTCTGAAAGGTTGACATTTGTTTGGAAAAGCAGGCCTCAAGAGTCAAATGTTCATCATTTGGTTGCACAAATTAGTCATTTGTACCATTAAATTAATTGTAATCAAGAAATGCTTATTTAGTTCCTGAAGAGTTCAATTTCAAAAGCTCTATGTCCTGTCAACAAAAACCATCAACTGCCCAATGAACCTCAACTCCAATGACATCATCAGTTAAAACTATTTAAGTTATATTTGATCTCACTATGTGTAACATTAACAAACGACATTCTGTGTATGGGTATGGAATCCAAAAACCTGTTATTATCCTGTTGCATTTCTGAATAATCATTTAACAGCACAGTTTTTTGTTTGTGATCTACCACCCTTGTAATTTTGTTTCTGTTGGATACACATCTCATGAAAGTATAGTAAGAGCAACTTTGAAGCGCTGCATACTCCCTGCTCTTTAGTAAGTTATTAGTGAGAATAAATATTGTGTTTTGAATTCAAACTCCACTGTGTTGTTTTTTTTTTTTGGACATGTCCTGCAGCTGTTGTGGCTGATTATGATGATTATGGACAAACAAGAGTGCCTGGTACATCCAAGAAATTTCCACAGGTGTTGGATTAAAAAGCAAATTCAAACACACAAACAAACAAAATGTCTGCACAGTTAGCACCCAGCTCTTTGTATTGCTAATTAGTGCAACATTTCGATCTAACAGAGATCTTTAGGCATTGTCAAATCCCCACCACAAAGCAGAGCAAACAACATATAGATACAAATCACATCAGTCAGGTGGCTATGATCCAACACATTTTCACTCCCATCACGTCAAAGAGCGACGCTTGGTCAGGTGCCTGTGGCATTTGTTTTTGACGCAAAAAGTCTCCTCTAGCGTCATATTTACACACGCTTGGTCGGGAATCTTGGCGTCACTTTTTGACGCTCTGGGTCTGGACGTACATTTAACTGACATGCGGCACAAGAACAGGACAGTTAGGTCTAGGAAAGTATTGTGGGTGGGGTTATAAAATGCACATTTCAGTGGCACGCAGGACAAGAACGGCGACACGAATCCACGTTTTTCCATCTTTCATAATACTCACTGTTGCTTTTAACACTACGTCATCTTACAGCGCCACAGTCAAGCTGCTGCCCTGTCCGGTGCGTTCCATACAGACGCTAAAGGGTGATTTCGAGAGCCACTGACCAAGCGTCAGTATTTTATGAGTTGGGAGTGAGAACGGGTTGTGTGATCTGTTTGATTGTGGCACAAACTGTCTTAGCTGAATAGTTTTGCCCCATGATCTGTAAGACGATAACTGATCTCCTCAAAGGGAGAAAGAGAAAACAATGATGACACAATAGATTAACTAGTAAAGGACTGAGAGTATAATGTAGTAATATCATGTAAGTAGAATATTAATTAAAGAAGTTTATAATCTGGATTGCAATCCGCATCAGATATTATGATATGGTAATCATAGGTAAGCATGTTATCTTATTTACAAATAAACAGAAGATAAGACTCCAGGAGTTTTCACAAAAAGTCTAAAAATAAGATTTTTAAAATTCCCAGCAGGGAGTCCTAGCTTCTCAGTAAATTAGGTTTAGTTCCATTGACAAGTATATTATGATGTTTCTTAAGATTGTCATTGTCACAACATTGGAAAGTCTGATATCCATTTTTTTTTTTTTGGCTCACAAAGTGCAAACATCCTGTGGGAATGAAGTAAACTGAGGTTATCAAGCAGCATCTATGGCATAACGTTGAGATCGAGATCAACCACAAACATCATCCCTACATCACCCCCCACTCATTCCTTCATTAACTTTCCCCAGTATACATGGCCTAACCCTGGTGATACTAATAACATCAACGATGGCTCCAGTCTATGCATGTGTCCCAGGAAGTCATGACAGTGTGAGAGAGACAAAATGCACAATACCAGGACGCCTACTATGGCCACGCCAAGACCCGCCCTTCAATAGCAGCTCGATTGGTTGGGGTTAGGCATTGACCTCAGGTGGTTAAGGTTAGGATAGCCGATTGGTCAGGGGAAGGACCTGTACAAATCGGGTTACGTTACCTTGCGTAAGAATGGACGCCTGGCCAATAGTAGTGTGTGAATGCTATTGCTAAAAACAATATCGCTACAAGGACCCTGACACTGAAGCAGTCGTGTTTTTTTCCTATCTCCTGTGGACTACTTTGCCTATCGTGAATGCCCTGTTGTTGACAAAGCTTGCCGTTAACACTATGGTATTAAACTTTACTTTTAATCCATACCTGCCTTGCCTGACAGACTTTGGAGTCCATATCTTACTCCGCCTAGTCTCCTCATGTTTAACCTTTATTGAACACTGATGTGTTTAATCATTTAAAATTCACCTAATTGAACATATCTGTTCTTCTTGAGAGAGTAAATTACTTTTACACTCAAACTTGGAAGAGAGAATCTTGAAACAAGTAAACATAAACGGAAAGGCTGTGGCTCAGGTGGTAGAGCGGGCGCCTACCGATCACAAGGTTGGTGGTTCAATTCCTGGCTCTGCAGTCCTATGTTGAAGTGTCCTTGGGCAAGACACCGCTCCCTGACTTGCGCCCGATGCTGCACTGTCAGAGTGTAAATGTGTGTGAATGTTTATCTGATGAGCAGGTGGCAGCCTCGGCTACCAGTGTATGAATGTATGTGAACGGTGAATAGTTCCTGTACTATGTAAAAGCGCTTTGAGTAGTCGTTAAGACCAGAAAAGCCCTATATAAATACAGTCCATAATGTGCACATGTCTGACGGTATCATGGAATACTTCATGCTGAAATTTTAGTATGAGATTAAGAATGCAAGAACAACTTAAAAGTAAAAAAAACGCATATGATCAGGTGTTCCTTAATGTCATTGGTTTAGCTGCTAAACCCTCTTGTTATCACTGCACTGCACTCACTACCTGCTATGAAAAGTAAGAACCTGAATTTATCTTATTTACAGCTTATTTAGCAAGACTCTAGGAGTTTTCACAAACAGTCTAAAAATAAGATCTTTAAAATTCCTAGCAAGAAGTCCTATAAGTAAATTAGGTTTAGTTCCATAGACAAGCATAATATGATGTTTCCTAAGATTGTCATTGTCACAACATTGGAAAGACTGATATCCTTTTTTTTTGGCTCCCAAAGTGCAAACATCCGGTGGGAATACAGTAAACTGAGGTTATCAAGCAGCATCTATGGCATAACGTTGAGATTGAGATCAACCACAAACATCACCCCTACATTCTCTAATCTTAGCGATTTACTAACTTCCTGTTGTTTAGCATTTCAGCATTGTTCAGCATTTGAAGAACAATGCTTCGTGCATGTTATTGTGACTCAGGCAAAGCCAAATGATCTAGTTTGAGACGCACAGAAAACTCAGAGAATCAGTATGCATATCAGCGTGCATGTCCTCATGTTATGCTGTTGATATTGTGAGCAGGTTTGAGGGTGCATGTTTCTGGCATGCGTGCATGAAACCTTTCTTAGCCTTTACACAGAGAGTTTGTGTCGACGCAAGTGATTCTTCAGAGAACTAACAGCCAATCTGATTGGAGGTCCAGCATTATCTGACAGTATTTCTGGCCCTGCTGGAACTCAGCATGAGCTTAATACTCAGGGATAGGAAGGGTTCGGTGGGGGAGGTCAAAAAGTGGCGAACAGAAGGAAAGAAAATAAGGAATCTGTAATTAGAAAAAAGGAGTGCAGAGGCTGGATGGAAAGAAAGAACCAGGGAGATGGAGGGAAAGGACAACTAAAAGCGAAGGCGGTAAGAGTATTAGGAGTAGGGAGAAAAAGGAAAGGACGGAGTCACTAATGAGGAAATGAAGGATTTGTAGAGAGGAGACAATGAGAAAGAACAAGATGAGGGGTGAGGGAGGTGAGGGTAGGAGAGGCAGCAAGAAAAGGACAGAGAGGAAGAAGTAAAGAAGTAAATTAAGTCAGAGCACAAACATTGAGGAAAAGGTTGGAAAGGACAGGGGGTAAAAGGGAGGCAGGGAGTGATGAAGGAAGACACGCAGCAGGACGAGGGGATGGGGAAGGATGGATGGATGGATGGATGGATGGACACGGGGGGAGTGAGGGAGGGCTCGGAGGCAGTGAAGCCCCAGCAGGTCAACATAATGCAAGCAGCAGAGGCTGAGATAATGCCCCAGGACATTGGGCTCAGGGATACGCGAGTGGCAGAGTTCACAGTTGGTGGGAGCTAAGGCGACCGAGTCTCTGCTGACTGCCACAAACTTTACACCGTCTCAACACAGAAACTCCCAAAGATTACCTCCTCCTGTGGCAGACTTTAAGTGCTTTAATAACATACGATACAATATAACTTTTATTATCAGCCACGGCTGAAATTCTTTTTGCATCCCTGGGTAGCTCATATAAGAAAGAGGACATAGACATACATACATAAGATGAATAACACCAAAGGACATACATGAAACATTACCACAAATTACATAAACACACAAGTAAGAAAACAAAGCATACATGTATAACAACAGAAAATGACATGAACATGCACACAGACAAGGTCTTGGAGACTTGAACCCTGAATAAATATTGCACTGGATTTAATGTAGCTGGTTTAACAATAGGATAGATTGATGTATGAATGAGTTTTTAAGTCTGTTGCGATTGAAAGAATGAACTCTAAAGCGTCAGTATGGGAGTGATGAAAAGAGCGTTTTGTTTTTCTGTCTTCTACATCTTATTATCTAAGGACCAAACAGCATTTCTCTTCCGACATCCATCTACCTGTGCAAGTGCGTTTGTGTGAGAAACAAAAAGACCTGCGGCAATTGGTGTACAGTATCTGTCATAAATATTTTACATTGTTTTCGTCATGTAAGTCAAAGCTTGACACGGAAAATACAGAAGATGCACACAGATTATCAAATAGAATTTCAAATTATTTTCCTCGCAGCAGGGTTGGATTGAACCTCTTGGAGTCCTGAAGTATACTGAATACCTTAGCTAATACTGAAAGAATACGACAATTAAAGCAATGCAATGTGCAAACAAAGGCCATGAAAAAGAATACAAGCTAGCAGACTAGGAACAAAGACAATGCAGGATTTGAAATATTTATTAAATGGCATTGCAAATATTTTATGCGGAAGGAAATACATTCAACAACAACAGTCTGTTTGACCTTAAGGAGACACCTAGTGACATTTGGTGAGACACTTTTTTGTTTTTGTTTTTTTTGTTCACAGGAAAACTCCACAAGGCACTTTAAGTTGATTAACAGAGTCATTTATCAAGCTTACCAAACAGGAAAGGAAACCAATCAGTGGCACTAAATGCTGCTGTAGTAGCCATCATCTCAATGATCCCTCTCGCGGAGGTAATGTCTGCACTTGGCCCCGCGCTTACTGTGTACCATTTAATGAAACATACATTTGTTAAACAACATTAAGCACATAAGCATAATATAAAACGGAGGCCTGATTTTAACAGAGGCTCTGTGTACATAACGGCCTCATGAGTAGATCATAAGTTCAGGGCCCTAATTATGTGTATTTAATCAAATTAATACACACTAGAGTAGGAAGAAGTTAAAAAAAAAAAACCTTTCTGGTCCTACTCTCTTTTTCTATTTTTGTACTTTTGTACTTAGACCTTAGAGGTCTAAGGTCATTTTCACATATCTTCTTAAAATGACTTTTTTAAGGTATTTGCATATAACTGATCCCCATGTGTTTCATATCAAAATGTTCAGAACAAACTCAGCTTTCCGTATTGGGACACCCACATTTTTTCTAGAGCAATGTGTGAAAAGATAATTTGACGCTAAAGCTTAAACGTTGATGTTCGCTTTTTGAAATTCCTCAAATCTCTTTTGAAAACAAACCTTAACTTATGATGTGTTGTACAAATTGTAAAGTCTTAGGTTATTAGGGGTCCAAGCCCAAGGGGGCTGGGAACCGCATTTGCAATGCAATGGAACCCTATTGTTTTCCTAAGGATTCTTCTTATTTTTCCATTGATAAAAGTCACGCTACAGCCTAAACCGTACATGGTGAGGGGGTGCCATTTTCAGGACTGGTCCAGATCCCTGCAAGGACCTCGGACAAAAAAATGTCCACCACTAGGTGGCGCTATAGCAGAGATAAGCATTTGACCCTATAACTCCCAAACTGTACATCGCACATTACAAATACACATATCCACACGTTCCCTGAATTCAGCTGAATCTCCTGATACAGGCCACGACCATTTCCACCTAGAGTTTTATGTGCGAAAAATCGATCGAAAAAAAGATTTATCATAAACCTACTTTTTCTTTCTCCTCCTAGACCGTGCAACCGATCTGCACAAAACTTGGTACATAGCATCTCCCGACCGACATGACAAAAAGTTATAAAAAGAATTTTTATCAGATGAAAATTGCGCAAATTATGCACAAACAAATTTGTGTAGATAGCTACAAAAACACAAATGTTGCCTTATCTCGGCCAAAATAAATGCTATCAACGCAAAACTTTAGATTCTTGTTTGCCATGACCGTCTGGGGCTCCCCAACAAATTTTAGGGTACCTGACCAAAAGTTATCAAAAGAATTTTGCTACGTTAAACTATGTGCAATTGACGACCAAACAAAATTTCGTAGCTAGCTACGAAACACAAACTTTAGCATATCTCTGCCAAATTAAATGCTATCAGCAAAAACGTCCCACTACGATGCTCTGTACCAAATTTGGTGAAGATCGGTCATTAGGGGGCACTATAATCAACGTTTATGTGTTTTGGCCGATAACTCAATGCATGTAAATGGGACATTTGCAATTGCAATTTCTCTGCCGTAATAATTGCTATCAATATGAAACTTGTGACGCTCATTCGGCATGCTGTTCCAAGGCTCTGTACCAAATTTGGCGAAGATCGGCCATTAGGGGACGCTATAGTCAACGTAGACCAGTTTTGGCCCTTTTACTCAATCAATGTTAATGGGATATTTGCAATGGCAATGTACCACAGACCTTGTGGTTCACACCTCTTGACATTTCCTGACGTTTGCCTCCCCACCGTCACGCTTTGGGTTCCGCTTTCGGGCACTCCCTGGGTCGTCGGCTCGCGCCAACGAGGCTTGGACCCCATCATAACTGCTTGCAGTTCTAGTTTATGATTAAAATAGTAAATAAATGTCTGAAATGAAATTTTGTTACATCGCTTTTTGAGTAGGAATTTTGTCAAACATCGTTTGGACGCGCCAGACCGTCTTTCATCCTCAGAGGTTAAATACAAAAAAATTTCATTATTCACTTATTTACATACACATACAGTACATACACGCACATATGCACATACATACGCATATACAGTACACACCTGTGGATATACATACACATACACAGATACATAAATACAAACATACATACCTACATATACACATTTTTTCTTTTCCAGCTTTCCCATACCAGTGTCAAACCGAATAATAACCCATCCAAACTACACATAATATAGAACAATACAGAGAACGATACAGTCAGTACACAATACAGTCACTTTGTTTGAGTCATTCTCGTACCCATACAATACACCAAGTCGAAGAAATGTTGCCTTTGCGGCCTCTGGAGTCTGGGGATAATTTCCCTTTTTTGACAACTTTACTCAGTAATTCAGCCTTGCCTAACACTGAACTAGCAGTCCCCTCACTCACTCTTTACAGTACATAATCTGTATAAAGCAGTGTGTACACACTCCACTAGATGGAGACAATGTCTGGCCATATCAAATATACAGTAGTAGCCTCATTTGATTAACAGCATAACTACACCAGGTTCAACTACAGGTCTAAGTGATGATGACTGAAACTAGCATAGGGAACCATATTTTACAGGCTTCACACTGCATTTTTATTTGTATTGTTGGGGTCTTTGACCACGACATGACATTAACATGTATTTTAATTGCTGTAATTATAGCATATTAAGTCAGCTAATTATATATGTAATATTATATAATAGTAATTAACAGGTCATTCAAAAGTAAAAACTCTGCACGAATTGAGTTGATCTCTGGGTACAGGATTTCCATTGTTTCCAGGTCTTTTCATCCATATTCATGGCTTAAAGATTGGTAGACACAATTTGAGAAATGCCAGCCTTCATTAGCCTACACCACAGTACAAAAACAGGAAAATGTGGTCAGTGCCATGTGTTCTTGCTGACAAGCAGACTATAAATTGCAAGTGTGAGGCTTAAAGCAGGGACGTCTGTCTGGGGACCGCGGACGGCATAATGGGAACCTGTCAATCTGACTTCCCCAGAATCTGCCTCATGTCCCTCAGCTACCGAACGCTGTTTCACTTCCACACAGTCGTCTGGTGAAACACTTGCGACACTGATTCCTCATACCCTGCCAGGCCGCGTGGACAGCGATGGTTCTCTGCAACCACAACAATTATAGATGACCAAGTAAATCCCTTCTGGGAAAAGAAAACATGTTCAAAATCACAGATTATTACATTGAAGACTGTGCTATTTCGAGGGCAACAGCTTCTACACGAAGCAGCTGATAATGTCCATAATGTTTAATAGTTCCTTTTTTTAAACATTTCTGCCTTCACGTCACTTTCGTGTCACAGTTCTTAATGCTTGGGGTGCACTTTTTGTCTGGTTTTGCATGGGTTGCTTTGTGTTATGTGTTATGTTATGTGTGTGGAATTAGGCCACCACTATAGTTTTAGTAAACTTTAAAGCTACAATATTCTGAAACTTTACTGGAGAAATCAACACAAGAAATCCACCATTTGGTGCTAAACTGGGTTAATAGTAGCAGACTGGGACAGCATGTGATAGCATATGTTTTTTTTGTTGTTTTTTTTTGCTTCTCAAATATCATTCTCTGTAGCTGAATTGTCAACCCAGAAAAAAAAAAACACTGATCACAATGAATGTAATCCTTCAGAGTGTACCTCCTATGTGTACCTCACACTGTAAGGGGTTCAATGGACCTAAACTAAAACAAAACAAAATACTTCGTAGTGTACGGTAACACAGCCATCCATCATCAGACATCTCATCCGTGACAAACAAAAACCTAGAAAAGGACTGCCTTTGTATGATTCATATGACGGTATGACATTTTCCTACCAGACCCGTTTTCTGCAATGTATATCACTCACAAAACAGCATTTTCATTTTCGGAGTAAGAAAGCTTTAAGGAACTATACTACAATAAAATAAAACAAAAAAAACTGAATTCCTTTCTGTTCATTTTAGAACTGTGATGCCTTGATGTAGAAAAGAGTACTGGAAGTCCTCGCTTCCTACCCTTCAGCTGGCCACTCACTTGCACTTGTCACTCATACAGATGAGATTTTTAACTTTGCCCAGCGTGATGTAAAAACCCATTTCAGGGACCAGAGGGATTCAGGCATGACCAGTATGTGTCAGAGCAACACAGTGTCAGACCGACACAGACTGATTACTATAGCTAGTATGCCTCATGAAACCTCCGCAAGATCAACAGAACATGCTCTGTGTTCTTTCCCTCCAACTCTCCCTGCAATTGCAGCACTGGAATGAGTGACCCTGAGCATGATGGGATGGCAAGTATTTAATTATTCCCGGGCCCAATTTGTTTTGGGTTATCGGCATTCATATGGCTTCAATTTCCATAAGTAAACACAGACTCTGGAACATGGGTTAAGTGTCCTTACACAATCTCTTATGAGAGAATAGTCCCTACAGTATATCATGTGGCTATTTAAAAGGCCTCTTCTTGATGATAAGCTTGTGTATGATCAGTGAAACCGTATTCCGTTACAGAATACATGCCCAAAAAATTTAATTTGTGACGTATTCCGTTACATTACTCAATCTGAGTAACATATTCTGAATACTTGGATTACTTCCACATTGAACTGCATTTTATAAGTGTAGGAATGCGGCCATCAAATTCTACTTACTGAACAGGCCTATATTCTGGTGTGTTCTTCTGTTCCAACTGGCTGAATGTTTTAGGCCCAAGTCTCCCTGAAAGTGCAATATATTATAATTTGCTGTATAGGAACAAATACTATAAGGGTATGTTTATGCAAAAGATGTTTTGCTTGGTTAAAAAAGAGAAGAACTGACCAATTTTTCTTTATTCACTCAGCTGTTAAAAGTGGGAAAATAGCCAAACATGAAATATTCTGTTTACATCTAACATTTTACTTTTCTTTGGGTGATTGCTGAGGTGCTAAGTGTTGCTTGTTTGAGAGGAGGTGTGGTGGGCATGGCACTTCGTTCACCACCATCATCTGATGCCATTTCTGCTCTTTGCAAGGCACTGGAATGCTTGAACCTCTAAAATAAAGAAAGACAGAAAGAGCACAAATGAATAACACTAAAATTGTTTTATGCTGGGAAGAATAAAGAGGACTATTGTAAATACAACGTCCTAGAGGTGCTGATGGTGATATTACACTTCACAGTAATCATTATGCATACTCATGATAATCATCTGTTTTAAATGTAATGTGTGTCTAGTCTACTACCTATTCAACATACCACATTATCACATAATGGCCTACATATTTCATACACAGGAGGACTTGGCATGTAAGGAAACATAAGACAGTAGCTAGCCTAACTGAAGACAGTAGGCAGTAGGCTAAATGTAACTAACTGCATTAACTGCACATTGAACTGCATACTACAAAAATCTAACCGCAATCTAAGCTACCACGAGCTAATTTTTGCTAACGTTAGCTAGCATGTCAAACAGGGCTAGTCAGTTTTTTAACAGCTCTGGGGCTAGTAAATCAGCACATAGGAGAATGTAAAGTTGCATGTCAACTAAGCAGGTAGCTACCTGATACAACTATAAAATAGCAAGGTAACCATTAAAACTACAGCAGACGACAACCCCTGGCTAATTAAAAAAAACAACTTACTTTATTAAGATGCTTCTTCAGGTTAGAGGTGGAGTCTTTGGACGCTGAAAGAAGGTTGGTTTCTGGCAAGCAGAGGTTGCACTGCACAGTTACATTTCGTTCTCCCTTCTCTTTCTTTAATGTGAAATGCTGTTTGAATTTCCAAGAAAGAAACGCATTCCTGCCCTGGCTCTGTTGTGCCGGTTGTGCCTACCTCTAGCTCCTGCTGCTCCTCTTCCGACTCCAAGACTGATCAGGCAAATAGCTCATTTTTTCGTTTTCATATTGGGGCTTCTGGGAAATGCATTGAGTTGCCTTAATTTATTTAGAGAGTGAAGTATTGTGATGTAATCCATTGATTTCAACAATGTAACGTATTATAAATACCAACTATTTAAATTGTAACTGTAACGGAATACAGTTACTCATAATTTGTATTCTGAATACGTAACACCGGTACATGTATTCTGTTACTCCCCAACACTGTGTATGATGACTCAGATAGCAGAAAGTCTTGTATCCATTGACCTGACTCACACATACAATAGTCTGTGCCAATTTTAGATTAGTCTGCACAATAAGTCAGTCACATCAGATAACTACGCTGCCCAGACAAGTACAGAACACATACGTGCAGAATGCAGTGTGTTGTACGTAGATAATAATTCTTAATTTAATAACCAAGCAGTAGACTGGTCACAAATCAAAGAAAAGTGAAAGTGCCATACTTTTCTTCTCCTTGCAGTATACTATTGCTGCTGTAAGCATTTCATATCTCACAAAGCACACTTCTTGTCAATCAGCTAGACCTAGTCTGATGAAATATGTCATGATTTTCCATTATTTTGTAATGCTAATGTCACAACAAAGCCTCTGAAAACATTCAGAAGTTGGTGTTACACGGTAGCCTGCGGTGAAAGGGGGGTATTACTGACAATCAGGGGGAATTATGGTGTGAACACACTGCCAAATCATACAAAACAGATAATGCCAGAAGACAATGGCTGAATTGTGAACATGAAATAGGTTGTTGGATAGTTTGCTGTAATTGTTTCTTCTCATAGCGAAATGAGAACGTGTGAGGATTCTAAATAGTAGACACTTAATAATTTACTGAATGAAGTAATCACACACGGCTAGGCCTACAATCACCTGCATTGTTAATGGAAATAAAACCCTGAAAAATATAAGATTGCAACATAAGCATGGCCTTGTACAGCACAGGAACTGTCTGCAGGGGCTAGAAGGGGGCAAGGGGTAGCACTTTACAAATAATTGTAAGAGGTTTGGTTAATATCTGTGCATGAACTGGAGCATGTCTAATGAGTAACTTTATTTTTTTGTAACCACAGTGTGCCAGTAGATTGTGTAATACATTTTTTTGTTTTTCTCAGGTGACTCATTTGGTTTTTTCTTCTTCATGCATGTCATCAGAAAACAGAGTCTGCTATTCATACTGTAACTACATCTCTTATAGAAGTGCATTGGACCGGAGCAAAACTAGTAAAATACCGTCAGTGCGCTTTTTGCATATCATCTGAAATAAACTCGGACTTGGATGGAAAATTCTTAACTTTTAGAATAATAGAAACTTTCTGATGCAAAAGAGTAATGTACAAAGACATCTGAGCTTTCTGCTTAAGTCATATGATACAGAGGCAATACTTCATGGGGGCTGCATTTGGGGCATTTTTTTTCGTGATACATTTATTTAGTAGCATGATTTTAAAGGCACAGTGTTGACTTCATTGACTTTTAATTTCCAATCTGCCTCTAAAGATACACACACACAAAGTCTGAAAGATAAATTGCCAGGTATTTTTATATCATTAGTTAACCATGTCTAAACAGATAGAGTATGTAGTACTTTTGTTAAGTTTCTATGATATTATTTGGTAACACTTTACTTGAAGGTATCTACATAAGAGTGACATGACACTGTCATGAACACATGACACTGTCATGATACAGTCATGACACATGAACCCTGACCCTAACCCGAACCATAGCTTGTCATGACAAAACCGAATGACACTTACTAAAAGAAGCGTTATGTCATAAACGTTCAAACTTGTTTATAATGACACGTTCATGACAGTGTCATGTCACTCTTATGTAGATACCTTCAAATAAAGTGTAACCTATTATTTTCAGCCGTCATTGGACTGGTGATGTTTACAGCATTTAAACTGGATGCCACCAGATCTGTGCAAAAATACATTTTTTTTTTAAGTATGTCACTGTGAACTATAAATACAATGTAGGCATGTTTTCAAATTGAATCGTGACCATATTTGTTCTGTTAAGTGATACTCATTATGTTCTCATTGCTCTGCTATGTCTTCTGTGTCAACCACCATATAAAAGGAAATCAACCCACACTGTGAGGAGAGATAATGACTCAGCCATTCATCTTTGATTCAAGTGGTGTAACAGTTTGGTTAAGGTATACTGACTGGCTAAAAAGGCTAAGATGTGGAGCTAAAATATGTAAGTGACACAGTCAGCATCTTTGCTGTGAGTCAAGATTCAAGATTCAAAACCCTGTATTAATCTCACAATGGGGAAATTCACACTGTTGCAGCAGCAAGGGATAGGGGCAAAGTGCAAGACACAGATAAACAAACAATAAATAAATATAAGTAAAGAGAATAAATAGTAAAATGTATTTTATAGTATTGTATAGTAAATTATTTTATATATTGTGTAGTGTTGTTATTTTATATATTGTATAGTGTTACAACCATAGGTGCAACTACAAAGTATGATCAATGGCCCACCTCTTTTGATATCCAGCTTGATTTAGTTCTTCTGTACTGGGTGGTGGATGCTGGATATTGCCGCAACTCTCATTCCTTTCTTTTTCTAATGTTTTTAGTTCGACATCAAGTCTTATTGTCATCTGTTGTTTTAAAGCACATTCTCAGGTTGATTTTTAAAGATGTGTTGTAATGTTTGCCTGGCATTCCGCACAATGGAGAAATACTACACAGTGAATGGGCTATTGAGAACGGGGCTTTCTGTTTGTTTGTTTTAAGATCTTTTTTTTTTGGCCATTTTAGGCCTTTATTTTTATAGGATAGCTGAAGACATTGAAGCGGAGAGAGAGAGGGGGAATGACATGCAGCAAAGGGCCGCAGGACGGAGCCGAACCCGCGGCCGCTGCGTTGAGGAGTAAACCTGCATATATAGGCGCACGCGCTCTACCAGGTGAGCCACCCAGGCGCCCAAGCATGAGGCTTTTTTAACGTAAATTGTTGCCCCATTGAATGTAGCTAGTTAGCTAATCACAAGCTCCTCCCTTGGAAGTAACACTAGTTTAATATAGGTTGCTAGTTAGCCAGGCATGCTATCTCAGTTTATGTTGGAAGGATGAATATACCTTTTAATGTCTTTTTCTTATTGTGTTTTTGTTTTTTGAAAGGCTAAAAAAGACAAAAAAAGCACAATTTTCCTAACATTTTGTTCCATTACAACAGTGAAACATTGTGGATACATACATTATCCACAATTAACACTCTTTGCAATATTATGTAGATCAAAACCATTTCACAAGCTCAATAGAGGGATCATGATGAAACTGTGAACACTGTGTACCCAAAGGGATTTTGCATTCTCAGAACTTTCTCACGTCCCTGATGAAAGTACCGTTCAACCAAGCATGCGATATTAAGGGCGTCGTCCGCCGAGAAGTCAACTCCCTAACCTCGCACGTGCATCTACTGACGCTCCTGTACTTCTTGTGTGGAAAGTTTGAAAAAAAAACCTTCAGCATTCTCTAAATCACAATCAAACCACTATGCACAATGGTGAGAGCCACGAGGGAATCTTAAAAGGCACCAAACACACCCACTTTCACCCCCCAGCCACACATACACACAAGCACTGAGTTTGAGTTTTGTAAAATCCCTATTACTATTTCAGTCTGTGTCAGGAAGAAGTATGTCATGCTGATTAACATACATAGTTAAGATTGAGAGGAAGTGTGTGTATGTATCAGTGTATTTATGAGCATCATCATAAATATTTGACATTAAAGTTAAGTTAAGAACTGGCTGGGTCACTTGCTTGGTTTCGGTACATATAAAAACTTCCCAGCTAACTTCCTGTCTTCTTAAATGTTTGTATTGTGCAATAATATGTCTTCATATTAGTCAGACCATGTTTTAATTCGATGTTCAGGGGTATTTCTGTAAACCTGGTTTATTTGGCCCCTATTCCTCGACAGTTCTCTACTCCGCTTGTCTATAATTCAGTACAAAGGGGACTGCTCGCAATCTGAGGGTAACATGTGACCTATAGTTTGACCATCAACTATCCAGGGTGGTACAATCGTGCTTCCTTCAGTTGAGGACAGTTAAATTAAATCCAAACTGTCTCAGACCTTGAGAAAGTATGCCTTTATTTTCTTTCACTCGGACCACTGTAATTCTCTTTAATCTGGTCTAACCCATGAATCAATTACTGGCCTTCAACTCATCCAAAATGCTGCTGCTAACTTTTTGACAAACAAACTAGGAAATATGATCACGTCCTTTAAAAAAAGAAGAAGACTGGCCATAATCTATAGTTTTGTTATTGTCCAAATTCCACAAAAAGATAGAAACCAACAATGCAGTCAGTCTCTCAGTAATTTCCGACTTCCCTACGCTGTCAATCTTAGCCACAAACCTATTTGTTTCCACATAAATATTTGAAAACAGATATGCACTTTCATTCATCCAAAAAAGGCTAAAGTTTTAAAAGCTTAGTTTATTATTTCTTAAAATATGCTAAAAATCGGAAGAAAAAACCATCTGGACTTGTGGCGATACTCAAATTTGTCGCTGCAGGTTGTTTGATTCCTCACTGACAACTTTAAATGTCACTGGATGGCAGTCCGATCTGAGCCATTACCATGAGCCCGACTGGCAATACACTTCAGCCTTAAGGAAGCCCATATAGGACCTGAGCATGGGGGGCACCCTGGCCTGCACAGAGAAACACAGAAGGATGACAGCTCGCTGTGTTAGCTCACAGCAATGTGCTGTTGCTCACAGCGCAAGTTGAGCAGTGCATTGCTCACAGCAATGTGAAGTCCCTCAACCCCACACCCATATACACACAAAACCACTCACAATCCAGTCAATTAGTAGTCCACTCATATTACAAGATAAATGTCTGTTATTGAGTAATTCAGGGAATTAAATGGCCTCCCTGAAAAATCAAGGTACCTCTTCAATTTGATGCAACAATCTGTATTCTGACCTACTATAAGCTGAGATGTTGAAGAAGTAGCTACCTCAGTAGAAATGTCTCACTGTATAAGTGTAATTAAAGTGTAGTTTTCCTCTCCTCTTTACCATTTTGTGTCTCTACACAAGTCCTATCCCACTGGAATTTTACAGCTGTGAGTCAGTGACAACAGTAACTGAGTCTAAGCAACAGCCAGGCATTTAGAGACCTGTACCAGCAGGCCCTCAGCGTCAAAGGCGTTACACCTTCCCTGCCAGGTTAAAGGCGTGTGCAGGAGGAAAGTTACTGTTCACAGACACCACAACCACGGCTATATTGTACCTCCTTACAGGACATTCCCAGGGATGTAACATGCCAAAACTTTTGTTTTCAAAGATTCGGTTTAATGAAATTAGGGATCTGATGCAAAATGTGAAGCGGCCCAGAAGGTAAGACAGACATGCTACTGAGTGATAGTTTGAGTAAGGTGGACAGGCTTACGGACAGGTTTTAAGTTAATATGTGAAACTTTACATTTACTAACACCAAGTTTAACTTCATTTGTTTTGCAGAATTGATATTGTTCTTAATGGAAGGAGGCAGAAGAAAGACATCCAGCCTCGCACAGTACAAAACATAAATGATGAGACATATCATTTCAATGTTCTGGCTGTACATTACAGTGAAACCGAATGCTCAAATCTCTCTCTTTATTACCGTTGGCAGACTGATCATAAACTCCACCCGACTATGGAAACATTGCTACACGATAAAAGTAAGAAATGTTACTTATTATACCACAAAATAAATGATAAACAATAATATCTGTTAGAAATCATATGCTCGAATTTGTGTGCACAGAATTTACCCTTGTGATCTTTTTAATGAGATTCAAAGAGTGAATAGCTGAAATCTTTCCCTCTTTACAGAATATTTAGCAGCATTCCGCAGCTTCTTGCAGTCTGAGTTCAGTGAAGAAAACATCGATTTTTGGCTCGCATGTGAAGACTTTAGGTGGACCACCTCACAGGACGATCTTCGCTGGAAAGCAGAGGGGATCTACCAGGAGTTCATCCAGCCTTCAGCCTGCAGAGAGGTCAGTTTGTCAGTAACACTAGGGTTTTATGGTGAAAAGAGATAGAGCTGGGTGAATAGCCAGGAGACAGTAGAAATAAACTCTAATATTTATTTTCCTAACCATCAACACAAATATACACTTGATATCGCAACATTAGTATTACAGAACAGGGAAAAGTAGTATTACATTAGCACAGGAAATGGCACCCCTATACCAGCAAGAAAAATCCAAAAAAGATTCACTGAGTGGATAAAGCAATATGGATGACTACTAAATGTCACAATTTTTCACTGAATGTGTGTCCAGGGTGGGGTTCAGTGGCATTTTTTCAAATCTGAATGAAGTAGTGAATCTGCTTATCAGATATGAACCCCTGGAATCCAGTCCATTTTGGTTTCATCAACTTTGAGCAATTAAAGTCTTTAAGTAACAAAATATTTAAGAGCTTAAACTCAAAGATTGGCATTCAAACACTTAACATATTATTTTGTCTCGTCCAGTTTTTTTTCAGGTCAGTATTTGTTATTTACTGTAGGCTTAGCTAAACCTTAATATTTTGTACATTCTGTGCTAATTTGAAAAAAAAATAATGAAGTTCCACACAACTAGTTTACACATTCGGCCTGTCACTCAAAGCACACGTACACACACAGGTACACACACAGGTACACACACACACACACACACACACACACACACACACACACACACACACACAGTCTGTTTGTTTTTATTTAGCTGGCTGCAAATGGCACATTGACTGTTTATGGCTAAAACACTTGGAATAAAACCCATGAGTAAAGTCACCATATAGCATTTTTACAATTAATGTCCTGTTGGTAGCTTTGCAAAATAATGTTTCATGCTCATATGTGTGTGTTTATCCTATAAATAAACATATGAAGATCAGACAAGCCTTTCATAACATGATCACACCATTATTTTGTTTCTTTAGTGTTGAGTGTTGGCTAAGGAAATTGTACGTACACTTCAATATGTTCCGATATTGGGTTTTCATGAGGTCGGAAGAAAAGAAAAAAAGCAATTCTAGTTATTTTATCGCATAAGGGTCTGTGGGACCCCAAACAGTCAGGAAGCAATTTTGACAAAAAACCAGGGCAAAAAGTCAAAAAGTTAGAAAGTGAAAGTAAAGAAAGTTTACAAAAATAAATAAATGCCCAAATATGTCCCCTTACAACCTTGAACTCTGGTGTTTAGAGGGTGTTTTCAAGTTGTTTGAATCACACTCTTGAAGAACAGCACAGTTTTCTGGGAGATACATTTGGTGTATATGACACTGTAATCAACACAATGCACAGTGTTTTTTCTCGTTGCTTCTCCTCAGATCAACGTTGACCACCACATTAGAGAGAGGATCAAGAAGTCTTTGGAGAAGCCGAGCAACTCCTGCTTCGATGAGGCCCAGAAACATGTTTATCTGCTGATGGAAAGAGACTCTTGCCCCAGATTCCTGCAGTCAGATGCATACCTGAGTCTAAAGCACAAATCTGAGTCTGTGGTACATTTAGCTAAAAAAAAACTGTATCAAAAGTGATTTTCTAATCCTCGCTTTTTCTTTCTATTTGGCTGAATTGAAAAGTTATTTCACACTGTATGAGATGTGAAGCCTGGATCAAAACAGTTATTTTAAGGGCAGAGCATCTTAACCTAGACTGAAACAATGTTTTCAACCATGTGCAACATCAACCTCTTTCATATGAGGGAAAGATGATGTATTGATGAAATGTTGTGGAAAATGACAAAGCAGAAAGAGAGAAAAGTAAGTGGGGAAAAGTATATGTACGTAGGAGAGAAAGAATGCTGTTGGTAGTACTTACGACGATTGTGCAGAGTATGGAGTTGAATAAAAATGACCTAGTTTTCATTAAAAGTTTCATAAATGGGAATTCAATTTTTATGAAGTTTTACAAAATTGTGACTTCTTGACTATCTTTCGATACAGTTCGTGAGATGCGTAGTTATCATCTGTAACTATTCTTAATATTCTGACTATTTTCCATATAGTCATCATTTTGAGACAGATTTATATTTATCTGACTGACAGTCTAACTGGCGGTGTGGGGATGGGCATTAGTCAAAACAAAAAAAAAGAGAACAGTTTCCACAGCTCACCCAGCAAGGAGATTCTGTCTTTGGTCATGTGTCTTATATATCCTCTAATTAGGTGCATAGATGACTCCACACACCAGCAATAGGGTTTACTTAAACTGGAAAAAAGTAACCCCACGGTAACCCTTGATCTCACACTGCTCTGTAAATGGCCTTATTCCTAAAAATGGTGCCTTAAAAAGGAGTACTGAGGCAGCTAATAATAACTCGGAGGGCTTAAACGACAACACTGGAGTCATCAGACAACCTCATGCTTAACAGATCAGGCTGGATGTGCTGCCTTGTTAGGGGAATAATCTCATCACCCACAGACAATGATGGCAGAGATACACAAGTGCTTTGCTGAGAGAAATAACCTGAAAGATGTAGTAGTACTTTGGGAAAAGATCATATTGTTCCAATTAAAGTATTAAAAAAGTGGAGAATAAAACCCGAGGATAAGCGTTTCATAATTCACGTGAATAAAGGTTTATGTGTTATGGCTGAAACTTTACAAAGCTTGTTTTGTTTCAGTCTATCCAGTCGTACGTAAGAAATGGCATGAAGCAAAAAAGAAAATATGAAATATGAAGTGAGCTTTAGTTGTTGTCATTCTCATTTTGTGCCCATAAAACACACACTGCATCACTCCACACTTGGTAAACACAGGTAAAAATAGGAATATAAGTGATATTTATAACATAAGTTAACACTGCATACTGTTATTCAAAGGTTTATTTGAACCTATCGCGGAGGAAGGATAAAAGCAAGTGGATGTGGAAGAAGTGGAAATCCTTGTCTTTGTTACATTTGTGTATTTTTTGCTCTATAACTTTAACATCTCTCCTCCCTGTTCACTTCAAACTAGAACCTAAAGTGCACACGCTGTAAAATGAAGTTGCATATTAAACTGGGCCTACAGGTATGTGTCAATAAAATCAATATGTTAGGCCGCCCTAGGAAGCACCCCTTTTGCATAGAATACTAAGCTATTAAAATAGCCTAATAGTTGTTGGCATGATTTTTATAAATCATGTTTTAATGTTAAAACATACATGTGGCACAGTGAATCCTTATTGAATCCTGTATCTGTGGATGGCTATCTTAGTGACTACCTTACCTATATGCCAGTAAGCCTATTATCAGTGGATTTATATTTGCTAATAATATGCTGGATTCATGTTAAGACTTTTTAATTTTTGATAAAAATTCAAAAATTAAGACTAATTTGGTGGCCCCCATGCGTTGACTCTGAGGACCCCTTAGGGTCCCGGACCCCCTGTTGAAGATCCCTGCTTTATACAGTTATAAAGAGAGTTTTATTCAGTAATTCCTGGCAATTAAAAACATATTTTGTGAATCTCAACACCAAGGTCCACTAACTAGCTTCATCATTTTTAACCATGTATAATGGTCTTCATCAGTGTATGCATAATGTGACGTTTCCTGATGGTATATATAATGGCTAAGCCTAAAAACTTAAAGCCAATGAGGGGCTGCTATACGGACATGAAACAAACAGTCTATGGCTAAACTAGCTGACGCGCTCTCTTCTACCTTACACCGTTCCGTAGCCTACTGTTGAAATCACTGACTCCAATTATAGTCATCGTTGCGTTTTGATGTACATTTATTGATCACAATGTTCTTCAAATGAACGTGCAAGAATCCATGTGTCCATTAAGCTCCAACAACAAACATTTACACATCCACATGAGCGTTGCAGTGTGTGGCGATTTGATGTGGTCAAAAACTATTTGTGCTCCTCCGATTAACAGCATCCCCGGTTACCTGTTGAAAGGTTCCTACCTAAATAGACATCACTCAAAAGCACACTAGTGACACCAGTGGACAATTTGTGTCCTACACCCAAAACAAATGAAAATGGCTCTTACAGTATATATGGGGAAGGGGACTGTATGCCCTGTTCAAGGATGGTCTTTGCTGTTGGAGTGGTTTTTTTTTCTTTGTCACCAAGACATTTACCAATATCAAGCATGACCTTACACACTTAAATCTGACATCATATTTTAACATGTGTTGCCTACTTTTTATCTCAGTTTAACATGACATTTGATTCCATGTGCTTGTACACATACTGTACTAAATGTAAGACACTGGATAAAAGCCACTCGCCACATAACCCTGTCTCTCAAGAAATTATTCTTCTTTTTTGCTACTAAGTTGTTTTGCCAACTAAGTTTTGAGAGAACATGTACTGTATGGACTTCGGTTTGCATACTGAATCATACGTATGGTAGATTTAGGCAACACAAAGACTACGAATATTAAACAAGTGCTGTCTTGTGCTTCCAGTCGCTGCTTTTTTAAATATTTAACCAACTACAAACCACTGTCACATTCACATAACCATGAAAAAAGTTCAATGACACTATAGTTGCTAACTTGCTACGAGCTGATATTGTATTACAAGAGTGGTATAAACAAAGCTATGTTGTCAATGAAAATGTTGCTGATGCATTCAGTATCATCAGTAGCATTTCGTGACGTGGCAGATACAAAATGTATTCGCTGTTGTTTTGCTGTAACTTTTTTTTTAAACTATTTGCAGAATAAACAGTTTTATGAGTTATTTCAATGTTAAATGTCAGTAACTGAGTAGACTGGGACGTCAGGGTTTTTTCCTGATAAATATCAAAGGTCTCACATCTCCTGCATGGTATTACACACTAATCTGTCACTGTTTTCTCGTAGCCTAGCACAGTTGCCATGATAGCGAAAAAGGAAGTGAGTACTGTCAATTGCACGGTGTTAGTCAAGACAGTCACACTTGGGGAACTTCACTACCAGATCTGGATGCTCTACAGGCTAATAATGTATTTCGTGGTACGTTCTATAGTGCCGTGTTCCTCCGTGCAGACACACAATCAAACATCAAGGGGACAGCTTTCTGTTCACAGTGTTTGGTGATTCTTTGTAACGCCTCAGTACTTAGAACCGTGTTTGGGCAAAAGAGGGAGAGCAGCATCAGTGAAGTCAAGCCAAAGGGCAGATTGTAACAGAATAGCCTGGGGCATCAGACGGTGAGCTGGAGCAACTGGCAATAGGCCAAGAAAAACAGATACATTCAGTCATGTTTCAGATATCACAGAACTCCTGTGATGTATTTTTAATTACCTTCAGAATCCCCTTTCTTTATTAATTAAACAACAGAACCGAGGCTGGTAGCACTGGGTCACATTTAGTCTTCTTGGTTCATCAAATTAAGTAGCTCTTTGAGTATATATAAAAGAGCCATTTTTATTTTATCTTTACTGAAGTAGCTGCTGAAGTATTTTATCATAAAACAATTTAAATCACATCTACTAAAAAGTAGATCTTCTTGAATATCTTCTGAGCATTTACCTGGAAATGGGCTGGGAGTAAATTACATGTGCATTGGACCTGCACACCATAATACATATTCATAATATCAGAAATGACCCACGGAAGCCAAACAGTACTTACCACACCATAATTACCTTGTCATTCTAAAGCTGCTTGTATTGACTGATGTTTATTTTGGAAAAATGAAAGATAAATTGCTGCGTTAACATGGCCAAGAATAAGCAGAATAATAATGCATCAAATGGAAATGTCCGTCTGACCAATGCGACGTTAGAGGCAGATGGTGTGACTCTGTCCTGGCACACTTCTAGCCAAAGCTTTGAGTGTAGCGAGGAGACATTTGCAAGTCTTTCCTTCTAAATGTAGCAGCTTTATACCGGATTTTTTACACCAAGTGACAGAACCTCTGTTAGTGAAGTATGTTGTGGTGCTCCTGCGTAGAAGGAAGCCAACAGCGCAGCTCTGGTCAGGCCAAAAAAACTTTCAAGATTTCTTGAAAACACTGACGTTTTGCGACCAGTTCTGACATGACTAGTTTTGGACTAAAATGTCTTATTTGGTGAGCGCCATATTGGCTCAATAGTTATTGTATTACTACACTTGTTAGGACCTTGGCTACCTATATTTATCTTCTAAACCCGAACCTTAACTCTAATCCTCAACATGAAACAATGTCTATATGGCAAAAGATATGTGTTTCCAGCTTAAGAAATCAGTAAGCTGCAATCGAAATCAGAATTGAGGGGACTGCTTCAGACAATTCCTTTAACTTTCTGATTGTGACTATTTAAATCACACCCACTTAATGCAGTGATTGGCAAGGTGTGCTGAGATGTGAACATTTGCTGGGTGTGAACTTGTCTCTCAAGCTTCTTTTTTTAAAATAAAGAGTTTCACAAAGTGGATGCAGTTAGCAAATGTGGACGATGATCGCGTCTCGCCTCTCTCCATGACAGGAGTGTGAGTGTGGCCATTCAGAACTGCTATGTAGACGCGGCTGGACGACACTTTGTACAAACTAGTTTGGTTCAAGCATGCCATCGGCTTTAAGATAAGATATAAGTTCAGGATTGGATGCTGAAGCATATAAATTCCAACATCTCGTTCTTCAGTTCCAATCATCTGCAGCCGCCTCGACAGACAAAATATGTCATAGAGCAGCACGGATTTCAAGGAAAAATAAAATGTCAAGGGTTAGAGCTACTTACTGAACATTTAGTTCAGCTAACGCTAGCTACTCGCCAAGAAACTGTCCAGGTCACTACAAGTTCTCACACCACAACTTGATTTCTGGCCAAGGCCGGTTATTTCTCTTCACCCCTGTCTGTTCCCGGTCCCTTGAAAAACTGACAGGCTCAGATGTAAAAGGCTGTGGTCCATCAAATGTGTATGAGTCAGTGTTGACATTGGCATTGGGATCCATGTTTATTATTGTAGTAGTTGGCCGGCCATCCCTTATGTCACAATTTCTTCAATTTGAGGGTAATAGAAATGAGTCTGAATGTCAATGTGTGTCAACAGGTACTTTTCTGGAAATTCTGTCTTCTTCTTACATATTAATAACTCCATAGTTATTGATAATCTAAAAACCTTACTCTTAGAGGATGTTCGGTTTGGCAACACGTCCTCCCTGTTGAGTGTTTTCCAAGCCTGTCTATACTTGTGAGGATATTTATATATTATATAAAAATTCTTCAATTTCTGCCCTCCATATAAGGATTCCAGTCTACAGTTTGAACCATGTAGGAAGTTTTTGACAGTAAAGTAATAACTTTGTGGCTGAGCATGGTCATGATATGACGTTCTGATAAGTTCGGACTTCCTGTCGCCTTGCAGAGTCCCTCTGTTGCAACAATTTGCCATTTCCTCTTTTTGTGGCATTGTGTCGCATGAATTTACACCACATTTGTGAAATTTCTTTGGTGGGATCAATAAATGTTGAAGTTGATGTTTTCTGAACAAAGACAGAAATCAAAAGCTGTACATGACAAATGAGCAATCCTTCCATATGTCTTCAACAGGTTTTCATTTTCAGTCAAGGGCTATCAAAACACAGTGTGCAAAGGTCACAATTTGCCTATCACAGTAAACTGTTACTGTCATTTGCATCTGTGCTGCCAGACTACAAATAATGTGAACACAGCATGCTTTCAGCCCGTCTGTTTGGCTTATCCAGTCAGGAGGCAAGGATCTGCAACAGCAGAAGGGAAAAAAAACAGAGATACATAATAGGGAGTAAGGCATCAAAAGGGGGGAGGCATACATGCAGTACAGTGTGAGTATGTGTTGTTTCTAACAGCGAGGTAGGTGGAGAGGAGGAACAGGAGAAGGAGGAGGAGGAAGGGGTGCTTCCTCTTCAGTCTGGGCTGAGCTGCTGATGTATACCAGCAGCCCTGGTCCATAGCAACAGGAAACCTTGGTATAAAACGCCGCGTCGTAGGGGGAACCCTCCTAAGTATCTCTCAGCTGCAGCATGACCAGGACCGAGAGCCTGAGAGTGTGGACTTAATAAGACAATGCCCAGCCTAATCGTCGAACCACTCAACACAGAACACTTCATCATGGACCAAGATGACAGGAAGAGAAACAAGAACATGTGAGTGAAACTTTATCGCTGAGCTGGGGTTTCCAGTAAATGTTCTGACTTCTAACAAATCTATCTAATCTATCTACTTAATACTGGATGTATTTGCAAAGTGATGTTTTGCTTCTTCAGTTCTGCACGACAAACCTTTCAGACACAATAGCACACTCAGGAATATTATGGATGTTTCATGGTATCTCCTGGAAATAGCTTAGGTTAATAATCTCATCTAACTTTACTACACCACATGCTCTCTTTTCGAATTACTAACATGCCCAACATGCTTTGACAGATTCGCTGAAAGCTAATTTAACAGCAGTAAATCCAACAGGCATATTTTCATGTATTTCTTATCTCTACACAGTGGAAAGAACTTTATGTGCCGTCTCCAGTGCATGTTCTCACACTCATCGAGCTCTGAGAGGTAAGGAGACTTATGGAGTGTTTTGCATACATTTCAGTTTTAAAATAGCCAGCCTGCTCCTATCATTTCCATCTATGGCATCATGAAAGGATTCAAATGAACTAGAGACACCATGTTTGCTTTGGCACAGCACACGCCAACATATCCCATGGTTTGACATTTTTGTATGAATTCGATAAGCACATCTGCTATGCTTTCTTGATTACACTGCTTCTGTGTCCTTGCAGCCCTTGCACTTCACCCGGGCTTTAATAGTTAATATGCCTGTTTTACCCAAATTTGATTCTGGTTGAGTAATCTAACTTGCATTCTCTCCCAGCAGGCTAAGTTTAGAAGATACCCAACAATGGTCACAGTCACTGGAAAGGCTTCTCGAGTCTAAATGTAGGTTGCTTTTCCCCTGAGGATGAAAATACTGCTAGAACAGTAAATGGTATTTGTGAGAATGGGAGTTTAAAGAGAATATTTGGTGTTTTAGCTGGAAGGACATTTTATCTGTGCTTCATGCCTGCTGGGTTTTCTGTGCTTTCCCACAGATGGAATGGCCACTTTTCGCAACTTTCTCAAATCTGAATACAGCGATGAGAATATTGAGTTCTGGCTCACCTGTGAGGACTACAAGAAGATCAAGTCTTCATTCAGAATGTCTTCAAGAGCCAAGAAGATTTATGAGCAGTTCATCAAAGCAGAATCTCCTAAAGAGGTAAATCCAACAGACACTCTGGCTCTCCTACATTTAATAGTATATAAAGATGTAAGTATATCGGATTCTCTCTCTCTCTCGGCTCAAATCCCCCTCATTCCTATATATCTTCCTTACTCCAGATCAACATCGACTATCACACCCGAGAGCAGATCAAAAGGAACGTCAAGACTCCCACCATACACTGCTTTGACGACGCTCAGAAGATAGTTTACGGGCTGATGGAAAGAGACTCGTACCCGCGGTTCCTCCGCTCTGACATTTATAGAACTCTCCTGGAAAACCTTTCCACCGACGCCACAAAGGGATGAAAGCACGCTCATGGGAGAGAGCGAGAAAGAACATAAAACCCTTAACTGGAATGTTTGAGCTCCTTCAGGAGGAAGGACTGACAACAAAGAAGGAAGGAGGTCAACCCGCGTGCTACACGGACACATACAGAGGCCTCGCACCTCCGCCGTCGTCACTCCAGAAGCTAATTGTGCCTTAGTCCCGTCATGGGAGGATCCCAACACTGAGCATGTCACACCTGAGGACTGTGTGAGAAGAAGACAAATAAACACGACCCTTTAGTGTGTGTTTGCACTGGATGATAAGTCTGTATATGCGGGAGAATTAACCACTTTTTGACAATGAATGAATCATTGAGGTGACTGACGCCCGCTCTGACTGTGGAGCTGCGTAAGCAAACTATGCAGCAGACATCCTTTGGCCTTCTTTGCAGAGGTGTTTCCTGTTTCCTGTGCAGATTGAGATAGAGGATGTAAGATGCAACGGTCACACTCGATTAGTTGCGTGTGTGTGTGTGTGTGTGTGGGTTCGTGCGTGTGTGTGAGAGAGTGCAAGTGAGTATTTAGTTGTAGCTTTTAACTGCCATTGAGACAGGATAGGCTATCCCAAAAAGAGTTGGACAATTATCTAATGACAGCACTAAGGCAGACAACAAATCTATAGTGGACAGAGGACTCAATAGTGATATGTCATCCTTAGTAAAATGTTGCAGAAGGCCGCTTGGTTCTGCAAGAGGCATTCTGGGACACTTTAAAAGGAGATTTTTCTCCTTTTTTAAATGATTGGACCGATGTTTTTTTGTTTTTTTTAAACTGATGTAGATTTAAGCTTCTATGGGTGATATTTTGTGCCACTATTCAATATATTTATCCTTTTCAAAGAAAAAAATAGTAGCAGTTTATTTTATTTCAATAAAAATATGGATTAAATATATATTTTTTTGAAAACTAAAAACATAATCTTGCACATTTCTTTGCGTGGAATCTGAACCAAATTCTGCACTACAGCAGCTAAGAAGTTCCCTTTTTACAGCCAGTGGGGTCAAATTGAATTCCTCAGCACAAGACTACTGGCCGTTAACTTAGCCAAAACCAAATTCTTACAGCACTGAAGTGTCAAGAGTTGTGATTTAATGTACTTAACTATTTGAGTGGAATTATTATAGAGATAGGATGTTTCACGTTGCATGATAGGATGGTAAAACTCCTTGTATAGCCTGAGAATATGCCTTATTACTGCTTTCCAAAGCATGTTGTTGAATGTATTCTTTGGGGTTTATAGTTAAGTTAACTTAAAAGTTAGACAGTGTATTATTTATTGTTATTTGTCACCATTTGAGTACAACGTTTGTTGCGGTGTTGAAGTGCTTGTTAAAATGTTAGTGATTTGAATGACATTAAATTATTGCATTAATAATTGCCTTCTTGGAACAATGTGACGTTTTTTAGTAACACACACACACACACACACACACACACACACACACACACACACACACACACACACAATAGGGTCTTTAGTTTCTGCTCCTTCATTTTTCACATTACAGCTTTTAACGCTTTGTGCTCTGAACTTTAGTCTCGTGGTCTGTTTAAAGAAGACAGCAACACACTTCCAGTGAAATGGATCTTAAAACAGTGCATTAGTAAAATTAATGAGATGTTTGCATAATGATTGTCTGTTATATGTTTAAAGCAATACTCCATCGCATAAGCATGGAAACATAAAGGCTGTGCCAAGATCTGGTGGACCGAACACTTCACTTTTGTGGAGAAGCAACTACAGTGCAGTTGTCTTAACACTCCATTCTACTGAGTGACAAAATATATACACTATCGTTTTCATAAAATATGCCCCTGTTCCTTCATATTTAAACATTTTCAGCATTTAAATTATGAAGAATGTAAACATAAAAAAATTAGAAAGTGAGTACAGTATATACAGTAATTAAGAAGATAATATTATTCAAAAATGAACTTGCTTTGCATTTCAATTTTTGTTTTCCAACATCATGAGAAATTACATCTAGGTAAAGAAAAAGGGTGCTTGCAGTGTCCTTTTTATTATCACTGAAAAGCATCTGTTGACTTTAAAATTAATTGCATATGTGATATGCGCTGTTATAGAAACAGGAAGGCTTGCACTTGCAGTTTCTTATAAATCAGTCATTGTGAGAAATGAGATTTTCTCTGAAATGTAGCCACCTGTGAAACACTACTATTCAACAGAAGTTAAGATTTTCTTTTTGCTATTTTTTTATTTTGCTTACAGTCATTCAAATGTTAAGAAAAAAAAATTGTATTAATTAGTTTAGGGCAGATATTCACATTAATCGTTGCCTTCAAACCCATAAGTGTGAGTCAGTCTGTCTTTGGGCCAAAACAGTGGAAGACATTGAAATTGTACACAAATTGTGTCTGACTTTAATTTGTATGCCATGTGAACTTTCAGAGGCTCAGTAAGGTGAGTAAGTAAAGGTAAAATATAGAATGTGTTCTCAACCCTCAACATATCTTCTATGTACACTTTACATTTATAAAATGGTAACTACAGGTTGCATAGTTGCTATATTTTACTTATCCACACCACTAAGTACAAACTCGGGTATGGTGGAGAGAAGTTTACATTGTTTTTGTCACAAGCTGGCTCAGGGAATGTGACAAGGAGGAAGTCAACGCAGGGTAAGGCCTATTTTTAAAAGTCATGGCAGCAATGACGTCATGGGTGTGTGGGTGTGGAGGTAATGTAGCTCAGCGTAAATTCTTTCAGGGAGACTTCAATAACGTTATCACTTTTCTTCTAAACTGATCAGCTGTTTTCGAGAGTTGATTTTCAGTTAAACCAATCTATATATATATATATATACATATATATATATATATATATATATATATATATATATATATATATATATATATATCTCCCCACCCCAGTGCTTCTCTATCATCTGTCCTTGGGGCCCAACCAGAGATACCCCCCAAAAGCATTATATATGTAGCTATATATTTTTTCTCTCTTCTCTCCCTTTCTTTCTTCATTTAACTAATATTGACTCACGCTCTCTCCCCATGTCAAAATCATACATAAAGGAGTAATAAATATGGGGATGCTAAAGGACACTTCAGAAGGTCTTCTATTCTTTCAATTTGTTGTCATTATTAAAATCATGAATAAAAATAAGAATTGCATAATAATAAAGCTTGGGCATTCTCACTTTCAGTTCACTCGCCAACAGTCAGTTGATTCAATCAGTAAACACTTCAAGTCAGTACAGGGCTAAGTGCTAACTGCCCAAGCCCACTTAGAAGTGAAAAGAGGAGGTGATCAATACAAAAAATAAATAAATAGAGAGTGTACAAGCATGCTATATCCCAGGAAACTAAAATCAAAGCAGCTAAAGTGAATTCAGCCATTATTGATTTCATTTGCATTTACACCTGTGCTTTTCCTACTGTGACAAAGGGTCTTTTGACTGCGGTGATACACACAGCAATGCATTGATGAGCTGACACGTAGTTTGAGCTTATATGGCTAACAGCTTCATATAACATTGATTGCTTAAACGTCGTACTAACTTCATGCCAACTCCTAGAAAAATATTTTCAGTATTTTCAGAATCTGCATTTAACCTCCACCTTTAATTGCTCAAAGAGTGTTACTAGATAGGAGTGCCAACATGCCCTCAAAACCATACGACAATATAGGTTGTTCATTCCTACCCTCTAATATGACCCACAGGAGCGTTTTCATGAATTAGCGGTGGCAGGAAATAAGACACACAGGAGCTTTCTAATCCAGAGATCGTAATAGTTGCAGTTTTAGAGGTTAACTATGCAGTTTTTTTTAGCTTAATTTACCTTAACTGAACAGCTTTGGAGTCATTGGAATGGTTATATGACTTTTTTCAGGTTTAATGGTGGCCGTCTCGCTTCCCCCTAGCGCCTGTGAGTGAAAAAAACACCCTTGCAACTTTGGGCGCCTCCGCGCCAGGAAGTATCGCATGATATCAGATCTTGCGATGTAACAAATTGCTTCACAGCACTGCACACATACACTGAGCCAGAAAAAAAGAAGCAGAAAGCTAGAAAAGCATTGTCGGAGGAACAGAGAAAGAGGCGAACGGGACTAATGGAAGCCTGCAAATCCGATGCTGACCTGGCGTTCTGCTGTTGCACTTGTAAGTATCTTTGATCAGAAACTTTATCCGCCACAGAGTTTCTTGTCAGCTTGATGTTGGCAAACGCAAGTTGCTTCTGCTCTGACAGCGTTCTAAGGCCATTGTAGTAAAAAAGAATAATGTTACGGACCCAGGAGAGAAGGGTAATATTTCGAGAAAAACCTCAGTGGACATGGCTCCGTGAGTTCACTGGCTTCTTTGAAAACAAATGCACACGACCAGAAGGAGAAGATGGGAGGGGGGAGAGTCGCCAACGAGTTTTTATGACAAATATCTATTCCAAAGCTGTAGGTGGAGCTCTATAGAGAAACCTGCGAGCAAAAAGCGAAAATTGCATAGCGCCTCTTTACACCAGCATTAGGGTTGTGAAATAGTCACAGTTTGGTTATGTTTAGGCACAAAAACTACTTAGTCAGTAGTTTAAAAAAAGATTGGGGTTTGGGTTAAAATCATCAAAATCTGCTACTTCACTCAGGTTACGCTCCGTTTACTTTTATTTTATTTTATATTTATAACGGGTCACGAACAACGGCTTACTGGGTGAAAGCCCTGTGTTTGTTTGACCCATCCAACACCCCAACCTGCCTCCTTACGAATAATTTGGCGCTCCTATAATTGTCATGTTACTTCCTGCTTTGCTACCATCATAGTTACTACAGCCACTAGAGGGCGCCACCACTATGACTATAAATATGAGTCGAAATTGTTGCTTGAACAAACAACTTTGGGGACTATTTTCGGTGGGAGCCAGTCTCCATGCATGTGTAAAAGGCTTGTACAACTTTGTACTTGCAATGCGCCCCTCATGAATTGATGTCATTTCTTTTGCAAATAACCCATAAAGTCTTACTGACTGCAAA